>NC_086452.1:162424191-162724191 GCF_028390025.1 Pseudophryne corroboree | reverse complement strand
TTCCCCTTTATCTAATGCAGATCTAAATGTTTGGAACACATGGAGGTCAAGCCAGTATACCTGGCAGACTAACACCCATCGCTGCCCCCATTGGTCAGATTTTCTAACCTAGTGCTAACGCTAGGTTGTTTTAGCAGGGCGCTACGCCCTGCCCAACTTGAAAACGGCAAAATGTGCCCTGCATCTTTAGAAGCACACTGCTAAAATAACCTGCCTATGCCTTCTCACCCGCAGACCACAGTGTGCTGTGGGTGGGAAAATTTGCAGTTATTATTATCCTTTATTTATATAGCGCCACAAGGGTTCCGCAGCGCCCAATTACAGAATACAGAAACAAATAATCAAACAGGAAAACATCAACTTACAGTTGATGACAGTATAGGACAAGTACAGGGTAAATAAACAGTTACATCAGCAGATGACACTGGAATAAGTATCAGGTGGCAGAAGACTGCTGGATGTGGTGCAGTTGAAGATTATTAAAGTAAGAAAGGATAAGCACATGAGGGAAGAGGGCCCTGCAGTTGCTGATCACCGGCGACAGGTGAATAGATGCTGTGCGCGGCAGCATCTATTCACAATGAGGGGAATGCTTGGGGGAAGCCCAGCATGTCCGTAAGTGCTGGGTATGCGGCCAAGGGTGACTGCAACCAGGCCGAGCCCCGCCCCCACCCACTGGCCATGCCCCCTTTTCAGTCACATGTGCGCCCCCCCCCCCCCCCAGGCGACCTGATCTGCCTGCATCCTGGCGGGAACACTATAACCTGAACAGAAATTATATGGTGACAGGTGGAAACCCGCACACAGTGATATTTGGTTACCCCAACACATTTGGCAACTTCTCACAACAATAGATTAATACAATAGTCATGCAATAAAATTAGAGGACACTAGTTTTTCAGTGTCAAGTAAAACAAAGCACTTTGGGCTCTATTCATGAAGAAACTAAAAATCCTGCGTCTCTGATAACAGGGCTTTTTACCTCTCCGTCCTATACTGAGCCTTCTCAAGTGGTGCCCCTGATTAAAAGTAAAAATTGCTTCCCCATACAATAGTGTGGGTAAAGTGATTTAAAGAATAGAATGCTATTGTTTTCATTTGTCTTCTCATAAAATATATTGCCACCTCTGGGTGGGTGGGAAACCAGCACCGTTGTGGGAGGAGAGCAGGGAAATTTAATGTGCCACCTCCAACTCCTTGCCACACACCACCGTCTTTTATGCCCTATGACTTGCGCATTTGCACCATGCAGAAGACTTTCAGAAATCTTGGTATCTCCGCGCTGTTTGGCTAGATCGTGAGGGGGCTGCTTATTAGAGATCATCGCTGGAAAGGCAAGTATTCCTGAATGACAACTTAAAACTATTATACATTGCATTGATTTGAGGAGATAATTACCTTCTTGGACTTCTTGTTCTACATGAATAGAGCCTGCTGTCTCGTCCCTATCTTGACTGCGCTTAAGAGATGGAGAAAAAAATAAATGCTTCAGATACATCCTTTTATCAAATACCCACTGCAAGTTGGAACTTGGTAAGTCACAGATGACAGATTTGCACATACCGTAAAGCAAGTTTTTTTCAATATTTTACATTTTAGATAGTTGTGAAGACCAACAGTTTTAAAAATTCTGTGAGAAAACTGCTATATATGGTATTGACCAACATTTTTTGACATTTTTAATGCACCAAAATGCAGTACAAAAAAAAATTCACACATATTTAAGTTTATCCCCACATTTCAGCGCCCTACAACATCTTCAGAGATAACTGAAGCTTTCCTGAACCATTAAGAAAAAAAAATGCTTTTGACTGGGGTATGGGTCATTAGGTCAACAAGATTTAGGTAGACAGTCATTAGGTCAACCACTATTGGTCAAAAGGGTCAAATGGTCGACATGAGGTTTTTTTTTTACTTTTCTTGGTGTCGCTGTCTTCGTAAAGTGACGGGGAACCACAATTAGTGCACCGTGTCCCCGCGCATGGCAAGCGTTCGGGCAGGTTACCATTCCCAATCGCAGTCCACATGGCTCGTAAAGTATGAAAAAGTTCAAAAGCTTAAAAAAAAAAAAAAAAAAATTTGAAAAAAAAAAACTCATGCCGACCTTTTGATTGTCCTCCTGCCAAGGGCAGTCTTGCTACTTTTTTTTTAGTTTTTAATCAATTTGCATGGAACCCTCACTTAAAACCGTTTCAGTGAACTAATTTCTCTGAACAACCATTTTTGCCCATTTTCCGGTGTTTCAGAGCAAATGGTCTATAACATTTTTTCCCATACATTACCAAAATTTTCTTTCCACCACTTGGATGGTCGGACAAATAATCTCAAGGTGTATGGCAGTTTAAGAAACCACCATCATTGGAATAATCATCACTATTTATCTCTGCAACACACCAAAACTACCAAGCACTACACAGTCAGTATGATAAATCATACATAAATAATAAAAAGCACATTAAAGTTTAGTCTGGATGGAGGGGGTAATGATGAGACAATATGAGCTATTGGGACCCAGAGTGAACATGAGACTGTGCCTTGTAGACTAAGCAAATGGAGTAGGATCAATTAGGCAAAGGAAGAGGTGGGTTTTGAAGGAGCACTTAAATGATGGTTGGGGTAAAGTATGGCCAGGTGCAGTGTGGAGCAGCACAGGAGAAGACTAATAGGTGGTTGAGGTAGTTATTAAAGGGTCATAAAGATGAGACAAAACGAAGAGGACAAGACGTGTATCGTCTGATGAAAGGAAGAAGCTAATACAGTAAGTGGGGGCAGCTCGAATTCATGAAGTTTTAGCAATTTAATAGAAATGATTTTCACAGAGGTGAAGTGGAACATAATGGTGAAACATATACACATAAGGAATTAGTACAATGAACTGTAACAAAAAAAAGGAAACCTTTTACATTATACTAAAACACATTCCAGTGTAAAGAGACAAGGTAACCAAGCAAGTGTTTTATCTTAAACCCCCCCATAAAGTGCAATAAAGAAGCAGGCTATAAAAAATCAGGTATACTATAGTATCATTAATTCCTATAGTAAATACATGTCATATATATTAACACTGGTGTTCTCTTGTATATTAGGGACTAAAATCTGCTAACTCCAATGGGGCAGGAATCAATTTGCACAGTGCTGCGGAAATTAGTGGAACTTCATAAATAACAAATAATGACAACTACACAACAAGATATAAATGATTAGGGTCAGAATAGAAAAGTTCACTGGAGTGGCGTACTCTTTAAAGGCACAAAATCAGCAAGTCTAATCCATTGTTAAAGTTGCAAAAAAAGACTAAAGAAATATCAGACAGCTGTTGAACTCCTTACAAACCTAAACCAAAATTATGGAACACAGACTCTACTACACTGAGGAGAAGCCAAAACATGTAGTTACCACACGAACACCAAGGGCCATCACTTACAGGCCGACCATACAAATGGAGTGGAGGAGGCATAGTCTTGGGTCTGGGCTCACCCAGACAATGCAAACATCATGCATGATTTACAGCCATGTCTGGAGAGTGATGTGTGTGTTGGATGACACCTAGGCCTACAGTGTAGAGGTGTCCCAGCCCTGCCTGCCATCCATTTCCTCCAGCAGCAGCAGCAGCCGCCGTGTTACAGAGCACTGCCACCACACACCCCAGGCAGCAGCCAATACCCGTCTAGAGTACGTCCCGCACACAGCTAGCCCTCTCCCACCCTCTGTGCTGGGATGGCCACTGAAGGCCAGACTAGGCCGCACTGGCTGCAAGAAGGGCTCATCGGAGGCCCAGCCTGGCGGAGCGGCCATGAGAGGACAAGCAGCGATGTATAGTACAGGTAGCAACCCCCGTGCAGCACTCACTTCTCTCCCCCAGTCGTCCCCCAAATGGCCAGCAGCAATGGCGGCCGCCTGGCTCCCCGTCCGCTGCTATGGCTGCCCTGCTCTGCCTGCGTGCCCGGCGATTGGCTGCGCCGGTCATGTGACTAAACAAAACCGTCAGAGATAAACCTAAAGTGAACCCTTTGTCCATGAATTATCGGGGGTTCTCCCCTCTGCGGTGCGAGACCCCCACCGAGCGCTCCCCGCCGGGGTCCCCCACTCGCCGCCAGCACAGACAGAGGGGACCAACAGCAGCCGCCCCTCCACCCGCCTCCGGTACACATCACCCTCCCGATGCAGGGCTCTCGCAGGCGCCATGTTGAGCAGAATGCGTCAGGCTACACAGCTTCGATTGCGTCACCCACCGGGGAACGGTGCCCGGTGATCAGCTCGCCACCGGCCGGCGAGGAGGGGCCATTTGCAAGCAGGCGCCTGGTTCGGCCGCTGTTTCGTGTCCGGTCCGACTCGCCAGACCAGGGGTTAAGTGTTCGGTGAGAGGTGTGGCCCTGCGGTCACTCACCTGCTGCGCTGTACGTACGGGCCCGGTCGCCGGCTGCCGCCGCTGCACTTTTTTTTTTTTCTTTTTTTTTTTTTTTCTTCCTTCAATTTAAACCTGAGGACTCGAGACAGCCGTCCCCTCACGTGACCCGCGCTGCCTCCTCCCCGTGTGCTCCCCGTGGCGCCAGAATGGCGGGGGCGCGCGGCCGAGGGAGGGGACCTGGGATCGGGAGTGCGCTCAGTGCACTTGCTGCCTGTGTTTCTGTCACTGTCACTGTGTGACTGTGACTGTGTACTGTGATAACTTGAGCTGGGTTGAGTTGACTCTGGCAGGGCGGAGGAGGCATGGCTGCTGCATCATTGCTCCAATGGTTCTGATTTGTGTCTAAATGTATTTCTCTATCGTCCTAGTGGATGCTGGGGTTCCTGAAGGGACCATGGGGAATAGCGGCTCCGCAGGAGACAGGGCACAAAAAGTAAAGCTTTAGGATCAGGTGGTGTGCACTGGCTCCTCCCCCTATGACCCTCCTCCAAGCCTCAGTTAGATTTTTGTGCCCGGCCGAGAAGGGTGCAATCTAGGTGGCTCTCCTAAAGAGCTGCTTAGAAAAGTTTAGCTTAGGTTTTTTATTTTACAGTGAGTCCTGCTGGCAACAGGATCACTGCAACGAGGGACTTAGGGGAGAAGAAGTGAACTCACCTGCGTGCAGGATGGATTGGCTTCTTGGCTACTGGACATTAGCTCCAGAGGGACGATCACAGGTACAGCCTGGATGGTCACCGGAGCCTCGCCGCCGGCCCCCTTGCAGATGCTGAAACGAGAAGAGGTCCAGAATCGGCGGCAGAAGACTCCTCAGTCTTCTTAAGGTAGCGCACAGCACTGCAGCTGTGCGCCATTTTCCTCTCAGCACACTTCACACGGCAGTCACTGAGGGTGCAGGGCGCTGGGAGGGGGGCGCCCTGGGAGGCAAATGAAAACCTTTTTTGGCTAAAAATACCTCACATATAGCCTCCGGGGACTATATGGAGATATTTAACCCCTGCCAGAATCCGTTAAGAGCGGGAGACGAGGCCGCCGAAAAAGGGGCGGGGCCTATCTCCTCAGCACACAGCGCCATTTTCCCTCACAGAAAGGCTGGAGGGAAGGCTCCCAGGCTCTCCCCTGCACTGCACTACAGAAACAGGGTTAAAACAGAGAGGGGGGGCACTAATTTGGCGTTAGAAATATATAAAAAAGATGCTATAAGGGAAAACACTTATATAAGGTTGTCCCTATATAATTATAGCGTTTTTGGTGTGTGCTGGCAAACTCTCCCTCTGTCTCTCCAAAGGGCTAGTGGGTCCTGTCCTCTATCAGAGCATTCCCTGTGTGTGTGCTGTGTGTCGGTACGTGTGTGTCGACATGTATGAGGACGATGTTGGTGAGGAGGCGGAGCAATTGCCTGTAATGGTGATGTCACTCTCTAGGGAGTCGACACCGGAATGGATGGCTTATTTAGGGAATTACGTGATAATGTCAACACGCGCAAAGGTCGGTTGACGACATGAGACGGCCGACAAACAATTAGTACCGGTCCAGACGTCTCAAAAACACCGTCAGGGGTTTTAAAACGCCCGTTTACTGTAGTCGGTCGACACAGACACAGACAGGGACACTGAATCCAGTGTCGACGGTGAATAAACAAACGTATTCCTTATTAGGGCCACACGTTAAGGGCAATGAAGGAGGTGTTACATATTTCTGATACTACAAGTACCACAAAAGAGGGTATTATGTGGGATGTGAAAAAACTACCGTAGTTTTTCCTGAATCAGATAAATTAAATGAAGTGTGTGATGATGCGTGGGTTCCCCCCGATAGAAAATATGGGCGGTATACCCTTTCCCGCCAGAAGTTAGGGCGCGTTGGGAAACACCCCTTAGGGTGGATAAGGCGCTCACACGCTTATCAGAACAAGTGGCGGTACCGTCTATAGATAGGGCCGTCCTCAAGGAGCCAGCTGACAGGAGGCTGGAAAAATATCATAAAAAGTATATACACACATACTGGTGTTATACTGCGACCAGCGATCGCCTCAGCCTGGATGTGCAGAGCTGGGGTGGCTTGGTCGGATTCCCTGACTAAAAATATTGATACCCTTGACAGGGACAGTATTTTATTGACTATAGAGCATTTAAAGGATGTATTTCTATATATGCGAGATGCACAGAGGGATATTTGCACTCTGGCATCAAGAGTAAGTGCGATGTCCATATCTGCCAGAAGATGTTTATGGACACGACAGTGGTCAGGTGATGCAGATTCCAAACGGCACAAAGGTGTATTGCCGTATAAAGGAAGAGGAGTTATTTGGGGTCGGTCCATCGGACCTGGTGGCCACGGCAACTGCTGGAAAATCCACCGTTTTTACCCTAAGTCACATCTCTGCAGAAAAAGACACCGTCTTTTCAGCTTCAGTCCTTTCGTCCCTATAAGAGTCATATCTGCCCAGGGATAGAGGAAAGGGAAGAAGACTGCAGCAGGCAGCCCATTCCCAGGAACAGAAGCGTTCCACCGCTTCTGACAAGCTCTCAGCATGACGCTGAGACCGTACAGGACCCCTGGATCCTACAAGTAGTATCCCAGGGGTACAGTTTGGAATGTCGAGACGTTTCCCCTGCGCAGGCTCCTGAAGTCTGCTTTACCAAGGTCTCCCTCCGACAAGGAGGCAGTATGGGAAAAAATTCACGAGCTGTATTCCCAGCAGGTGATAATTAAATTACCCCTCCTACAACAAGAAAAGGGGTATTATTCCACACTATATTGTGGTACTGAAGCCAGAAGGCTAGGTGAGACCTATTCTAAATCTAAAAAATGTGAACACTTACAAAGGTTCAAATCAAGATGGAGTCACTCAGAGCAGTGATAACGAACCGGGAAGAAGGGGACTGTCTGGTGTCCCGAGACATCAGGGATGCTTACCTCCATGTCCCAAATTTGCCCTTATCACTAAGGGTACCTCAGGTTCGTGGTACAGAACTGTCACTATCAGTTTCAGACGCTGCCGTTTGGATTGTCTACGGCACCCCGGGTCTTTACCAAGGTAATGGCCGAAATGATGGTTCTTCTTCGAAGAAAAGGCGTCTTAATTATCCCTTACTTGGACGATCTCCTGATAAGGGCAAAGTCCAGGGAACAGTTGGAGGTCGGAGTAGCACTATCTCGGATACTGTTACAACAGCAAGGGTGGATTCTAAATATTCCAAAATCGCAGCTGATCCCGACAAGTCTCCTGTGCTTAGGGATGATTCTGGACACAGTCCAGAAAAAGGTGTTTCTCCCGGAAGAGAAAGCCAGGGAGTTATCCGAGCTAGTCAGGAACCTCCAAAAATCAGTGCATCATTGCACAAGGGCCATGGTAAAAAAATGGTGACTTCCTTCGAAGCAATTCCAGTCGGCAGATTTCATGCAAGAACTTTTCAGTGGGATCTGCTGGACAAATGGTCCGGATCGCATCTTCAGATGCATCAGCGGATAACCCTATATCCAAGGACAAGGGTGTCTCTCCTGTGGTGGTTACAGAGTGCTCATCTTCTAGAGGGCCGCAGATTCGGCATTCAGTTTTGGATGTTGGTGACCACGGAGGCCAGGCCGAGAGGCTGGGGAGCAGTCACACAAGGAAAAAATTTCCAGGGAGTGTGATCAAGTCTGGAGATTTTTCTCCACATAATTATAGCTAAGGGTAAATTTATAATGCTCTAAGCTTAGCAAGACCTCTGCTTCAAGGTCAGCCGGTATTGATCCAGTGGGATAAAACATCACGGCAGTCGCCCACGTAAATAGACAGGGCGGCACAAGAAGCAGGAGGGCAGTGGCAAAAACTGCAAGGACTTTTCGCTGGGCGGAAAATCATGTGATAGCACTGTCAGCAGTGTTTCATTCCGGGAGTGGAAACTGGGAAGCAGACTTCCTCAGTAGGCACGACCTCCACCCGGCAGAGTGGGAACTTCATGGGGAAGTTTTCCACATAATTGTAAACCGTTGGGAATTACCAAAGGTGGACATGTTGGCGTCCCGTCTGAACAAAAAACGGGACAGGTATTGCGCCAGGTTAAGAGACCCTCAGGCAATAGCTGTGGACGTTCTGGTAACACCGTGGGTGTACCAGTCGGTGTATGTGTTCCATCCTCTGCTTTTCATACCTAAGGTACTGAGAATTATAAGACGTAGAGGAGTAAGAACTATACTCATGGCTCCGGATTGGCCAAGAAGGACTTGGTACCCGGAACTTCAAGAGATGCTCACAGAGGACTTATGGCCTCTGCCGCTAAGAAGGGACTTGTTTCAGCAAGTACCATGTCTGTTCCAAGACTTACCGCAGCTGCGTTTGACGGCATGGCGGTGGAACGCCGGATCCTAAGGGAAAAGGCATTCAGGAAGAGGTCATTCCTACCCTGGTCAAAGCCAGAAAGGAGGTGACCGCACAACATTATCACCACATGTGGCGAAAAGATGTTGCGTGGTGTGAGGCCAGGAAGGCCCCACGAAGAAATTTCAACTCGGTCGATTCCTGCATTTCTTGCAAACAGGAGTGTCTATGGGCCTCAAATTGGGGTCCATTAGGGTTCAAATTTCGGCCCTGTCGATTTTTCTTCCAGAAAGAATTGGCTTCAGTTCCTGAAGTCCAGAAGTTTGTCAAGGGAGTATTGCATATACAACCCCCTTTTTGTGCCTCCAGTGGCACTGTGGGATCTCAACGTAGTTCTGGGATTCCTCAAAACACATTGGTTTAAAACCAGTCAAATCTGTGGATTTGAAGCATCTCACATGAAAAGTGAACATGCTCTTGGACCTGGCCTGGACCAGGCGAGTGTCAAATTGGTGGTTTTTTTTCTCAAAAAAGCCCATATCTGTTTGTCCATTCGGACAGGGCAGAGCTGCGGACTCGTCCCCAGTTCTCTCCCTAAGGTGGTGTCAGTGTTTCACCTGAACCAGTTTATTGTGGTGTCTTGCGCCTACTAGGGACTTGGAGGACTCCAAGTTGCTAGATGTGGTCAGGGCCCTGAAAATATAGGTTCCAGGACGGCTGGAGTCAGGAAAACTGACTTGCTGTTATCCTGTATGCACCAAACAAACTGGGTGCTCTTGCTTTTAAGCAGACTTTTGCTAGTTGGATGTGTAATACAATTCAGCTTGCACATTCTGTGGCAGGCCTGCCACAGCCAAAATATGTAAATGCCCATTCCACAAGGAAGGTGGGCTCATCTTGGGCGGCTGCCCGAGGGGTCTCGGCTTTACAACTTTGCCGAGCGGCTATTTAGTCAGGGGCAAACACGTTTGTAAAATCCTACAAATTTGATACCCTGGCTAAGGAGGACCTGGAGTTCTTTCATTCGGTGCTGCAGAGTCATCCGCACTCTCCCGCCCGTTTGGGAGCTTTGGTATAATCCCCATGGTCCTTTCAGGAACCCCAGCATCCACTAGGACGATAGAGAAAATAAGAATTTACTTACCGATAATTCTATTTCTCGGAGTCCGTAGTGGATGCTGGGCGCCCATCCCAAGTGCGGATTATCTGCATTACTTGTACATAGTTACAAAAAATCGGGTTATTATTGTTGTGAGCCATCTTTTCAGAGGCTCCGCTGTTATCATACTGTTAACTGGGTTCAGATCACAGGTTGTACAGTGTGATTGGTGTGGCTGGTATGAGTCTTACCCGGGATTCATAAATCCTTCCTTATTGTGTACGCTCGTCCGGGCACAGTACCTAACTGAGGCTTGGAGGAGGGTCATAGGGGGAGGAGCCAGTGCACACCACCTGATCCTAAAGCTTTACTTTTTGTGCCCTGTCTCCTGCGGAGCCGCTATTCCCCATGGTCCTTTCAGGAACCCCAGCGTCCACTACGGACTCCAAGAAATAGAATTATCGGTAAGTAAATTCTTATTTTTTCTGACTTTGGTTCCCTCCCTATGTGGAAAACACCTGTGGAGATTTGTACTGATCATCTATGTGTTGCCACCTTTATTCTAGCAAAGTGCGTTAGAGGCTCCCTTCCCACAAATATAAAATAAAATGCTGTGTGTAGCGCCGTAAAGTGGTCAGTTTACCCTCATCACCAGCTCTGCAAAGGGACAATTGGGTAAATGTATTATAGGGGCACGCATCGTGCTGCTATAACACTTCCTGCTTTGCCTCATTACAGATCTGACCCTGCTGTGGTGTATGGACATTGCCACCTGCAGCTGTCGACAGCTGCAGGTGTCAGAACGGTCAGCATACATTGCCCAAACATATCGGCCTGCTATCTTACAGATAGCACCGCCTCTGTCACTGAGCCGACACCGCTGCCATGATACATGGGGGAGAAGTGATATAGTGCCCATAACGTTCGCTGATAATGGTCCCCCATAACGATGGGTAATACATTTACCCAAATGTCCCCCTCAGCAACTGACATCCCTCCCACCAACAAGAATGGGCCTAATTCAGACCTGATCGTAGATGTGCTAAATTTAGCACATCTGCGATCAGTCACACAGACATGTGGGGGGACGCCCAGCACAGGGCTAGTCCGTCCCGCATGTCAGGCCCAACCCCCTCGCACAAGTACAAAAGCATCTCGCAGCGGCGATGCTTTTGTACTTAGGAGTAGGTCCCTGCCAGTGCAGCTCCTGCAGGAGCTGCTCGTCACTGTGAGGGTCGCAGCGGTCCGGGCACGTCTGCGTTACCTGGACCGCACCCCCTAAACGGCAGCCAAACGCCGCCAGTCTGCCCCCTCCCCACCCAGCGACCACCTCTGCCTGTCAATCAGGCATAGGCGATCGCAGGGCTGAGACAGCCATTGGCTGTTTGGCATGCCGCGACCTGATCTGCTGCTGTTTTAAATTAGGCCCCATGTAAAGAGTCTACTCACTGTTTTTGTGTACTAAATAAACATAGACCTTACATATATGGTGTTTTCTCTGTAACTGGTAACCTACTGTATGAAGAAACTGGCCTTCCGTATGCAGACAGTCTTCAGGCAGTATTCACTGTTCATGTAGGAGACCACATGCTCCGGAAGATGCCTGTTTATGTATAACCAGTGTTATCATTATACGACAGAGGTCTCCTGTCCCCTGTGTTTCTCCAGCCTCCTCCCCCTGTCACTCCAACCTCCTGCCACTCCAGTCTCCAGTCATTCCAACCCCCTGCCTGTCTTTCCAGCTCCTAGTCTCCTGTCTTTCCAGCCACCTGCCCACCGGCTGCTGACTGCTTCCGACAGCACCTCATGCTTCTTATCCCTAGCATTGTATAGAAGAGTAACAGGACATTACTTGTCCTGTGCCGGCACCTCCATGGGGATGAGGGGATGACTTGCTCTGGTCTCAGTGGCTGCTGACACACGGGAGGTGGATTAAATAATATGGCAATACCGAGTCCAGTGATTAAGCTGCCTTTCTCTACCCATTAGGGTAGGGAAAGGCCGGTGGTTCTGGATAGGTGCTCACAGTTCAGCCTCTGTTGCTTGTTGCAGTCATGCTGATGCCCTGCAGGCAGTATCGCACAGTGGCTGAGAGTGCCTGTCACTCTGGACTTAGAGGTGGAACTCTGAGCTCCACCTAGAGTCACAGAGTCACCGCCGGGCACCAGAGGTAGTCTGGACAGTAATAGACTTATAATACAGGGCCAGTTGAATCCTGTATTGAATCAATGATCGTGTATAATACAGGACAGGTGGGTGGCAACCTTAGTCACACTGCGCATACATTGCGATTTATTGATAGGGTTGCTCAGAAGACTGATGGTGTGCCTTGTGTACGTAAGTGGCAGATTAGAGATGCCGCCGGTCAGACTATTTATAGATATTACAGCGGCTGCCAAATTAGCATATGTTTGCAGTACCGCTGCATACAAAGACACAGTGGCAACGGGATTAACACCACCTCTTAATCATGCTCAGTGTACCAACTAAAACTATGAGTACAGGAGTGTATTAATGTCTAAGGCCTCTCCTCTAGGCAGCAGGGCCCCGACAAACTCCTTCACATCCTAACTGGTGCTGGCAAGTGGGTCATCTACCATCTTTACAGTGATATTATGGAACAAGGTGCATGCGCGCAATATAGCTCTTACCTAGTGCCAGAGTCGTTTCATTGCATGAATCCATCTTTCCTAAGATGATACTGGGAAGATGGCTTTGCATAGGAGGAGAAACCCACTTGACAGCACCAGGTAGGTGTACTGTGGCTGCAAGGTGCTGGGCCAGTGTGCACCACACACCCTGTACCCATTATAAATATGCCTGTACATGAGCATTGCTGAGAGCATGTGACTTTTGTTTATGTTTTTAGGGGCTGGTGTGTCAAGGTTTTATCACGCACATTTTTTGTGTGAATTTTAGATAGCACATAATGGGACATTTATCACAATTATCATTTTTAGTGTGGTTGTAATAAAATAATATTGTGAAAGTTCATATAATGAAAATGTTAGCTTGAATTTACAGAAAGTCTCTTACCAGGACATGGGCATAAATGCAAGTCCACTTCAGTGAAGCATTGGAAGCAAAGTGATAGCTGGAGTACATAATGCACATGCGCAGCTCTTGGGCTGTACATGTTCCAGTATGGGCCAGCGGGGAGGTATCCAAAGGAAATAGGGGCCGGATGTAATGACGCCCGAGTTCGGTGGCCGTGCGGGATGCAGGACGAACTCTGACTTTTTTTTAAAGGGGCAATAACAAGGCATGGTTTTGCTTTGTAAGTGATTGCCCCTTTTTAAAAAAAACTCTGATTTTGTCCGGTATACCGCACTCGGGCGTCATTGCATCCAGCCCTTCATTTCTTAATGTTGCAATTAGTAATGTATGGTGATAAATTATACATTTTTAGGTAAATAAAATTATTATTAGTACATGGGGCACTGCATTTCTTACCAATGGTGTATATGGGAGTGGAAACATTTGGTTTCAATTATATCCACCCCAACTGCAGTCAGGAGCAGTGTGACCATGTCATTTAGAAACTGGGTGTTCCATTTACATTATTCTGTAGCGGTATCCGGTCTACAGTCCATAGGTCGACCACTAATGGTAGACATGCATAAGGTCGACAGGGTCAAAAAGTCAACATGTAAAAGTTGACAGTTCAAAAGTTCGACAGTGTCAAAATGTTGGCATGATAATGGTTGACACATCTGGTCAACACAAGGTTTTTTTATATGATTTTTAATTTTTTTTCAACTCTTTCGTAGTTTACCATACATGTAGACTACGATTGGGAATATAACCTGGCCGAAGCATGGTGAGCCATGTGAGGGGACGTGGTACACTAATGGAGCTTGTTTGTGGCAGAAAAGTGACAAAACACCCCCAAAAATTGCTCAGTGCATACATACTTAGCGATTTTCACCGTGGCAATGTTCACGGGGGTGAACCACTTTCCACAGTAGGACCATACACACTGGTCGAGTTTGAGCTCAAAGCAGCTCAAAATGCCAAAAGTGAGCTACTTTGAGCTCAAAATCGCCCAGTGTGTATGGGCCTTTAGAAACATGTTATTCCCAGAATGCTATACTTCCATACCCCTCCAGCTGTACTTTTTTGGCAGGTACAGAACCTTTTTTTTATGGTCTGTACCAATTTTTGGCTCTCCAAACTTCCATTGAAAGTAAAGTAATTTGTACCGATTTTAATGTTTAAAATATTGGAGGGTATGTACGTCTAAATAATTTTCTCCTACGTCCTAGAGGATGCTGGGGACTCCAAAAGGACCATGGGGTATAGCAAAGTGATATACAGTGCATAGGCACTGTATATTGACCCCCGCCAGTATAAAAATGTACAAAAATAACGGGACTGAAGCGCGCCGAGAAGGGGGCGTGGCTTAGCCCTCACAACTATACAGTGCCATTTTCTCCTCACAGAGATGCTGGGCCCGCCAAAACACTGTTAAACAGCTAACAGTGTAAAATGAGGGGGGGCACAGTTGTTTAGTGCAATATAGGCTCAACCATGAAGCACTATATATATGTATTTATAATGAGCATGTGTAAAATGAGTTGGTAAAAGTTTCTGTGTTTTCCCTGTCAGAAATCTACCCATTTTAGCAATATCGGTGGGTGTTTAGTACACGTGTGTCGACATGTGTGAGTGCTCTGCCACAAACAGATATGGGAATCCCTCTGTCGGCATTGCCGACTCCAGATGGTACTTGATTCATGAGATTAAGTGTCAGCATGTCAGTAGTTGTAAGCTTTTCCAAAGTAAACACTGTATGGGAGACACAGACGTATGTGGGTGACCCTGTCGGCACCAACTATTATGACTGGGTGTAAAATAATGTAAAAAACCTATACCTGTATCTATATATGTATGGTACGTTTGCATTGAGCTGTAGCTCGAGCACAGACTTGGTAGTATTTGTGGGGGCGTGATAGTGAAATTATGTATATTTCTCTGACGTCCTAAGTGGATGCTGGGACTCCGTAAGGACCATGGGGAATAGCGGCTCCGCAGGAGACTGGGCACAACTAAAGAAAGCTTTAGGACTATCTGGTGTGCACTGGCTCCTCCCACTATGACCCTCCTCCAGGCCTCAGTTAGAATCTTGTGCCCGGCTGAGCTGGATGCACACTAGGGGCTCTCCTGAGCTCCTAGAAAGAAAGTATATTTTAGGTTTTTTATTTTTCAGTGAGATCTGCTGGCAACAGACTCACTGCAGCGAGGGACTAAGGGGAGAAGAAGCGAACCTACCTAACTGGTGGTAGCTTGGGCTTCTTAGGCTACTGGACACCATTAGCTCCAGAGGGATCGACCACAGGACCCGACCTCGATGTTCGGTCCCGGAGCCGCGCCGCCGGCCCCCTTACAGAGCCAGAAGCAAGAAGTGTTCCGGAAAATCGGCGGCAGAAGACTTCTGTCTTCAACAAGGTAGCGCACAGCACTGCAGCTGTGCGCCATTGCTCCTCATGCACACCTCACACTCCGGTCACTGATGGGTGCAGGGCGCTGGGGGGGGGGGGGGGCGCCCTGAGGCCAATATAATACACCTTGGCTGGCAAATCATCACAATATATAGTCCCAGGGCTATATATGTGATAAATTACCCCTGCCAGAATCCATGAAAAAAGCGGGAGAAAAGTCCGCAGAAAAAGGGGCAGGGCTATCTCCCTCAGCACACTGGCGCCATTTTTTCTTCACAGTGCAGCTGGAAGACAGCTCCCCAGGCTCTCCCCTGTAGTTTTCAGGCTCAAAGTAGTATCACAGGGATACAGGCTGGAGTTCGAGGCGACTCCCCCTCGCCGTTACCTCACATCAGCCTTGCCTGCTGCCCTCGGAGAAAGGGAGGTAGTACTGGCGGCAATTCACAAGCTGTACTTCCAGCAGGTGAAATCAAGGTAACCCTCCTTCAACAAGGCCGGGGTTACTATTCCAAAATGTTGTGGTACCGAAACCAGACGGTTCGGTGAGACCCATTCTAAAATTGAAATCCTTGAACACTTATATACGAAGGTTCAATTTCAAAATGGAATCGCTCAGGGCGATTATTGCAAGCCTGGAGAATTTCATGGTATCACTGGACATCAAAGATGCTTACCTGCATGTCCCTATTTACCCTCTTCACCAGGAGTACCTCAAAATTGTGGTACAGGATGGTCATTACCAATTCCAGACGTTGCCGTTGGTCTGTCCCCGGCACCGAGGGTATTTACCAAGGTAATGACCGAAATAATTATCCTGTGCTTGGACGATCTCCTTATAAAGGCGAGGTCCAGAGAGCAGTTGTTCGTCGGAGTAGCACTATCTCGGGAAGTGCTACAACAGCACGGCTGGATTCTGAATATTCCAAAGTCGCAGCTGGTTCCTACGACGCGTCTACTGTTCCTGGGTATGGTTCTGGACACAGAACAGGAAAAGGTGTTTCTCCCGGAGAAGGCCAAGGAGTTGTCATCTCTAGACAGAGACCTCCTAATACAAATACAGGTGTCGGTGCATCAATGCACGCGAGCCCTGGGAAAGATGGTAGCTTCTTACGAAGAAATTCCATTCGCCAGGTCCCATGCAAGGATCTTCCAGTGGGATCTGTTGGACAAGTGGTCCGGGTCGCATCTTCAGATGCATCGGCGGATAACCCTGTCTCCAAGGGCCAGGGTGTCGCTGTTGTGGTGGCTGCAGAGTGCTCATCTTCTAGGGGGGCGCAGATTCGGCATACAGGACTGGGTCCTGGTGACCACGGATGCCAGCCTTCGAGGCTGGGGGGCAGTCACACAGAGAAGAAACTTCCAAGGACTATGGAAAAGTCAGGAGACTTCCCTACACATAAATAGTCTGGAACTAAGGGCCATTTACAATGCCCTAAGTCAGGCTAGACCCCTGCTTCAACACCGGCCGGTGCTGATCTAGTCAGACAACATCACGGCGGTCGCTCATGTAAACCGACAGGGCGGCACAAGAAGCAGGATGGCGATGGCAGAAGCCACAAGGATTCTCCGATGGGCGGAAAATCATGTGTTAGCACTGTCAGCAGTGTTCATTCCCGGAGTGGACAACTGGGAAGCAGACTTTCTCAACAGACACGACCTCCACCCGGGAGAGTGGGGACTTCATCCAGAAGTCTTCCAAATGATTGTACACCGTTGGGAAAGGCCACAGGTGGACATGATGGCGTCCCGCCTCAACAAAAAGCTACAAAGATATTGCGCCAGGTCAAGGGACCCTCAGGCGATAGCTGTGGATGCTCTGGTAACACCGTGGGTGTACCAGTCGGTGTATGTGTTCCCTTCTCTGCCTCTCTTACCCAGGGTAATGAGAATAATAAGAAGGAGAGGAGTAAGAACTATACTCATTGTTCCGGATTGGCCAAGAAGAGCTTGGTACCCAGAACTCCAAGAAATGATCTCAGAGGACCCATGGCCTCTGCCGCTCAGACAGGACCTGCTGCAGCAGGGGGCCTGTCTGTTCCAAGACGTACCGCGGCTGCGTTTGACGGCATGGCGGTTGAACGCCGGATCCTGAAGGAAAAGGGCATTCCGGAGAAAGTTATCCCTACGCTAATTAAAGCTAGGAAAGAAGTGAATGCAAACCATTATCACCGCATATGGCGGAAATATGTTGCGTGCTGTGAGGCCAGGAAGGCCCCAACGGAGGAATTTCAGCTAGGTCGATTTCTGCACTTCCTACAGTCAGGGGTGACTATGGGCCTAAAATTGGGTTCCATTAAGGTCCAGATTTCGGCTCTATCGATTTCCTTCCACAATAGAACTGGCTTCACTGCCTGAAGTTCAGACTTTTGTTAAGGGAGTGCTGCATAGTCAGCCCCCGTTTGTGCCTCCAGTGGCACCGTGGGATCTCAACGTGGTGTTGGATTTCCTGAAGTCGCATTGGGTTGAGCCACTTAAATCCGTGGAGCTACAATACCTCACGTGGAAAGTGGTCATGCTGTTGGCCTTGGCGTCGGCCAGGCGTGTATCAGAATTGGCGGCTTTGTCATGCAAAAGCCCTTATCTGATTTTTTATATGGATAAGGCGGAATTGAGGACTCGTTCCCAATTCCTTCCTAAGGTGGTATTAGTTTTTCCTGTGAACCAACCTATTGTGGTGCCTGCGGCTACTTGGGACTTGGAGGATTCCAAGTTACTGGACGTAGTCAGGGCCTGAAAACTATGTTTCCAGGACGGCTGGAGTCAGGAAACCTGACTCGCTATTTATCCTGTATGCACCCAACAAGCTGGGTGCTCCTGCTTCTAAGCAGACTATTGCTCGCTGGATCTGTAGTACGATTCAACTTGCACATTCTGCGGCTGGACTGCCGCACCCTAAATCTGTACAAGCCCATTCCACGAGGAAAGTGGGCTCTTCTTGGGCGGCTGCCCGAGGGGTCTCGGCTTTACAAATTTGCCGAGCTGTTACTTGGTCGGGTTCAAACATTTTTGCAAGAGTCTACAAGTTTGATACCCTGGCTGAGGAGGACCTAGAGTTTGCTCATTCGGTGTTGCAGAGTCATCCGCACTCTCCCGTCCGTTTGGGAGCTTTGGTATAATCCCCATGGTCCTTACGGAGTCCCAGCATCCACTTAGGACGTCAGAGAAAATAAGATTTTACTCGCCGGTAAATCTATTTCTCGTAGTCCGTAGTGGATGCTGGGCGCCCATTCCAAGTGCGGATTGTCTGCAATACTTGTTTATAGTTATTGCCTAACTAAAGGGTTATTGTTGAGCCATCTGTTGAGAGGCTCAGTTATATTTCATACTGTTAACTGGGTATAGTATCACGAGTTATACGGTGTGATTGGTGTGGCTGGTATGAGTCTTACCGGGATTCAAAATCCTTCCTTATTGTGTCAGCTCTTCCGGGCACAGTATCCTAACTGAGGTCTGGAGGAGGGTCATAGTGGGAGGAGCCAGTGCACACCAGGTAGTCCTAAAGCTTTCTTTAGTTGTGCCCAGTCTCCTGCGGAGCCGCTATTCCCCATGGTCCTTACGGAGTCCCAGCATCCACTACGGACTAAGAGAAATAGATTTACCTGTGAGTAAAATCTTATTATTTCCCTCAGACCCCTCGGGGTCGCAAACATTTTATTTTGCTCAGTTACTACTCCCTGTTGTCGACACGAATACTATGTCTTATGTCGGCCATAATGTTTCCTGATTAGATCCGCAACATTGGCATTCACTACATGTTCATACACATTCAGAACACATTAATGTCACTAGGGACACTGCTGTTCCTGACAAATTATATATATATATATGAGATGTATATATAGATATATGTGTATTTAAATGTGTATATCCGTATTACAATTTATTATGAATGCTGAAGTAAAGTTATTCCTTCTCATGTGCTGGTCGCTCTGTTGATGAAGCTCTAGGTCAGCCGTGACAAGATGGTCTCGAATCCTCACGAGGAATCTGAGTGTTTATTCTTTTCCCTCCGTGGATAGAATAAAGTGAAAGTCAACCCCAGGTCTGCACGGGGCCCTATCACAACGGATCGTATACAGGAAGCTAAGTGATATTTTAATTATATGCTTTGATGATATTTGCATTACATACACATGGGGGAGTGCTTGTATTCAGAAATGGTCGGTTACCTTGTCATCCGATATAATTACCCTGGGAGAGATGGGATATTCCTTCAGTTGGGTCTTATCTAGAGCATTGCAGCATACTGCCGTGCGACTACAAGAGGTATGGGACTCTTGGGTTCGCGGGCCAATTCCATGGCCGTCTCGACTAGGAGGGCGTTGTGGTTTCACCAAGGGAATGCTGAGGCTGACTCCGAGAAATACTGGAGGATTTTTCCTATGAAGGTGTAACCTGGTTTAGGGATGGCTTTGCTAAGTTGATCTCGGCAGATACCACTGGTAAGTCTACCTTCTTGAGCTATGTTCCCTCACAACGGTTGGTGACGCATTTTTTGAAGGATGCAGTCATTTGGACCGGTTGGATACCGTTTTTTCTGCTGCGGGGTACACTGGGCTCCACAAGTCTGGACAATGGAGTGTAGAGTAGGATCTTGATCCGATGCACCAACAGGCTCAAAGCTTTGACTGTTCCCAGAATGCACAGCGCCACCTCCTATATCAGCCCGCCTCCCAGCACAGGAGCTCAGTTTGTCAGTTGGTGCTGCCGTAAGCAGGCACTTAACGGAGGGGCTGCTCCAAGCAGCCCTGAGAAAAGCTTTTTATGAAGTAAAAAGTGAAGACTTCAAGGGCAGCAGCGGTGGTAAATGTCTTGTGACATTCACTGCTGCAGCTCCAGCTCTCCCCAGCGGCGCTGTACACTCCCGAGCCCTGGTTGCCGGGTACCTACAGCGGAGGCTCCGGTTTTCTTCATGTTAGACACACACGGCTGGGACTCTCCAGGATCGCGTGCCCGCGCTTCGGGAGGTGGTAAGTGGGTCCCGCTCGTGGGACCCGGTCTTTATCGCGATCCGGCGCAGTCAGTGGGAGGCGGGCCGCACGCGCTGGCGGTGGACACTGTGGATACAGGCGATCCCACTAGATCACCAGGGCATGGGCGCAGGTCAGGTTTTCTCTTAAAACCGATTTTAATATCGCCCACAGTACCCGGTGGTTTTGCCAGCAAGGGGGATAAGGCTTAGACCTTAAGCCCCTCCTCCAGCCCCAGGGCGCCATTTCCAGCAAGTGTTCCTGCCCTGAAGCTGCATCTCTGTCATTTCCTCACTCCCTGTCAGTGTCTGCGGCGCCATTACTCCTCAGCTCACTGTTCCTGGGACTGCTTGGGCAGATCCTCCTATGTAAAGCCGCCTGGTTGTAAGCGCTGTGCCTTTACATGACACTTAAGTATTCTACCTGCCTTTTTAGTCAGTGTTAGTAAGAAAGAGTGCATTTAGTCAGCTGGTTTATAGTACAATTACCCTGTGATATACATCCAGTTTCTTACTGTGTAGTGTTATATCTATTGACTATATAGCTGTGTAAGCTAGTCCAGTGCAGTATTATTGTCTGTAATAACCTCTGCATTGTACAAACTGTGACTATTTGTGTGTGCATTGATAGCTGAGTGGTGTCCATCTCGTGTCTTTCACTCAACTTGCTATCCCTATATTCTATAACCTGAGGGGGCTTGGTGCGTCAGGTGTTATTTAATATAGGATTTTCACAAAGATATACTGTATTACGTATTTTTCTCAGTGATTTAGTCACCATATCTCTCCTTTAACTCTGCTGGTGCTGACTACACTGCGCAGGGTTTTGGGTTTAGGGATATAGCGCTGCTAATAATTGTACTGTGTTACCTGATACTGCAAGTTATATCATGTCTGCTTCTAAGGGTAACGGTTCTGGGGCGGAACACACTGCTGGTGTTGCTGAAGCCACAGGCACATATGGGGAGAATATAGCAGCTGTGGGCTCTGGTTCTGGGGGCTCATTGCCCCCCAGTGGGACTGTGGCAACGGAGGCACATACTGACCCTCCGTGGGCCGCTTTTTCCACGCTTCTGCATACGCTAGTTCATAAACTAATACCCCCTATGGGACCCCCAATGCCGGTACAACCGTATGTGGTCCCTGCAGCTAACCCGCCGTGGGCGGACAATTTATCTGCTCAACTAAAGAAGTTGAACCAGTCCCTGACTACTAAAAAGTCTGACCAATGCTCGCCCAAGTCCAAGAGGTCCTCTAAGCGAGCGCTAGTCTCCTCACAATCCACTGCTGTCACTGACATCTCGTCTAAAGAAGACAGCACATACACTGACCCCACAGGTTCTGACTCAGATACGGCTGATGGGTAGGGTAGTTCACATGTGGATGTTCCTGATCTTTTTGAGGCTATTAAATTAATTCTGCAGATTACGGATGATCCCGAGCCATCCGTTCCTCCTAAGAAACCAGATAGGTTCAAGCGTCAGAAGGTGATTAAACAAGTTTTACCTCACTCTGACCACCTAGTGGATATACGTCAGGAACCCTGGCGAAGCCCGGGTACGAAGTTTGTACCTCAAAAGAAGATGCTGGCTCGCTATCCCCTCGCGCCAGAGCTGTCTAAGAATTGGGAAACGCCTCCTCCAATAGACTCACATGTGGCTAGGATGGTGGTTTCCTCAGCTTTACCTGTCACTACCATCACGTCTCTAAAAGAGCCTACGGATAAACGTGTTGAGGGTTGTCGAAAAGCGATTTACTCCCTCACGGGTGCTGCACAAAGGCCCACTATTGCAGCTACATGGGCAGCAGAGGCTATTGAAGCATGGGCCTTGGAGTTAGAAGCTGAAATCTCCTCTGACCATGCTAGACAATGCTTGTCATATATTGTCACAGCTTCTCGCTATATTAAAGAGGCGGCTTCTGATGCCGGTATCCTAGCAGCCAAGGCCTCTACTACGTCAGTCCTGGCTCGCAGGATATTGTGGCTGAGATCCTGGTCTGCGGATCTGGACTCTAGAAAACCCTGGAGGTACTCCCTTTCAAGGGGGATATTCTGTTTGGGGAGGACTTAAATAAGATAGTGGCTGACTTGGCTACTGCCAAAACTGCCTGTCTGCCTAATACAGCTCCTTCTGCGTCGAAGGCCAAAGGCACGTCCTTTCGCCCCTTTCGTCCTTCAGGTAAAGCAAAAGGTCAGGCGTACCATAAGCAGGCCCGCACTTCCAAACCTGGTAAGCCGAAGCCCAAAAGAGCCTGGGCTGCCCGTCAGCCAGCAGCCAAGACCGATAAGCCTGCCGCATGACGGGGCGGGCCTCCCTCTGGGGGATCCCAGGGTGGGGGGGCGGCTTCTAGGGTATACCCAGGAATGGTTGAAGACCACTTCAGATGCCTGGGTACGGGAAGTCGTCACTCGAGGTTACGCCATAGCCTTCAAAAACCGACCCCCTCATCGATTTTGCCAGACAGACGTCTCGTCGGACCAGACAAAGGCAAACACTCTGCATTCGGTGGTACAGACCCTCCTGGATACAGGAGTCATAGTACAGGTGCCTCTTGCTCAGAGGGGCCAGGGGTACTATT
Source organism: Pseudophryne corroboree (assembly GCF_028390025.1). Lineage (NCBI taxonomy): Eukaryota > Metazoa > Chordata > Amphibia > Anura > Myobatrachidae > Pseudophryne > Pseudophryne corroboree. The sequence continues at coordinate 162,701,391 of NC_086452.1, read as the reverse complement.
CTCCGCTTTTTCTAGTCCCGAAACCGAATAGGTCCTCCCGGCCCATTCTCAACCTCAAGGCACTGAACAAGTTTGTGAAGGTTTCCAAGTTCTGTATGGAAACCCTTCGCTCTATAGTTCTGGCCTTGGAACCTGGGGACTACATGGTCTCCCTGGACATACAGGATGCTTACCTGCATATTCCTATAGCAGTGTCACATCAACAATACCTGAGGTTCGCTATTGGCAACCTACATTACCAGTTTCGGGCGTTACCTTTTGGTTTAACAACGGCTCCGCGAGTCTTCACCAAAGTTATGGCGGTGATGACGGTAGCACTCCGCCGTCAAGGGGTCAGGATACTGCCGTATCTGGACGACTTGTTAATCCTGGCAAATTCCCCAGATCTTCTCCTGCGTCATCTGGATATGACGGTCCGGTTTCTACAAGCCCACGGGTGGCTCATCAACTGGAAGAAATCCTCCCTGGTCCCTGCTCAGAGCATGGTGCATCTGGGAGCGCTGTTGGACACTCACAACCAGAGGTTGTTCTTGTCTCAGGAGAAAGTCCTGAAACTTCAGGACAGGATTCGTTGCTTCCTTTCTCGTCCGCAAGTGTCGATACATTCGGCAATGCAGGTGCTGGGCCTCATGGTATCACCATTCGACATGGTGGAGTATGCTCAATTCCATTCCCGCCCCCTCCAGAAGCTGATTCTAGCCAAGTGGGATGGCCTGCCTCACCGGATCAGGTCTCAAATGATCTCTTTGACTCCGGAGGTCCGTCTGTCGCTGCTCTGGTGGCTCCAGGAACGACAATTGTGCAGAGGCTGTCCCTTCTGGATATCCAACTGGGTCCTGTTGACGACAGATGCCAGTCTAAGAGGTTGGGGCGCGGTGCTGGAGCAGCACTCCTTGCAGGGTCAGTGGACCAAGGAGGAATCTCTTCTCTCGATCAACATTCTGGAATTGCGGGCGGTCTTCAGTGCGTTGAACCTAGCCCAGCATTTGTTTTAGAACCGTCCTGTTCAAGTACAGTCGGACAACGCCACCACAGTGGCTTACATAAATCATCAAGGCGGCACTCGCAGCCATTTGGCAATGAAGGAAGCCTCACGGATTCTACGTTGGGCAGAACGCCATCTACCGGCCATATCGGCAATATTCATTCCGGGAGTCCTGAATTGGGAAGCGGACTTTCTCAGTCGTCAGGACGTGCATGCCGGCGAGTGGGGCCTCCATCCAGAAGTGTTTCAACTCCTCTTGTAAAGGTGGGGTCTTCCAGATGTGGATCTGATGGCGTCTCGACACAATCACAAGGTTCTGGTTTTCGGAGCAAGGACAAGGGATCCTCAAGCAGCATTCGTGGATGCGCTGGCAGTGCCGTGGAGGTTTCGGCTGCCGTACGTGTTCCCTCCGGTGTCACTTCTGCCCAGGGTAATTTGGAAGTTCAAGCAAGAAAAAGGAAATCTGCTTCTCATAGCTCCGGCGTGGCCCAGACGGCACTGGTTCTCAGACCTGCAAGGCTTATCGTCAGAGCGTCCACTTCTACTTCCACAACGCCCAGTCCTCCTCGTTCAGGGCCCCTGTGTCTACCAGGACCTAGCCCAGCTGTCTTTGACGGCGTGGCTCTTGAAACTTCCGTCTTAAGGGCTAAGGGTTTTTCTGAAGAGGTCATTAAAACTATGTTGCGGGCCCGGAAACCGGCCTCTGCTCGGATTTACCATCGGGTCTGGCATTCCTACTTTGTTTGGTGCGCATCTAACCATTATGACGCTTCCAAGTTTAGTACAGCCAAACTTTTGGCTTTTCTACAGCAGGGCCTAGATTTAGGCCTGCGTCTGGCCTCCCTCAAGGTTCATATTTCTGCCTTGTTGGTGTGGTTTCAGAGAAATTGCGACTTTACCTGATGTTCGTACTTTCACTCAGGGTGTGTTGCGTATCCAACCTCCTTATGTCCCGCCTGTGGCTCCTTGGGACTTGTCGGTGGTTTTGGAGGCGTTACAAGAGTCTCCATTTGAACCTCTTGGTTCAGCTGACCTTAAGTGGCTTTCCCTTAAGGTGGTGTTTCTGTTGGTTATTGCCTCTGCTAGAAGAGTGTCGGATTTGGGTGCCTTGTCTTGTAGTTCCCCATATCTGATTTTTCACCGTGACTGGGCGGTTCTTAGGACTCGTCCCGGATATTTGCCTAAGGTGGTTTCTTCGTTCCGCCTTAATCAGGAGATTGTGGTTCCAGCTTTTGTCTATCCTGATTAGTCTCCCAAAGAGCGGTCATTGGATGTGGAACGGACTCTCCGTATCTATGTGAAGAGAACTGCTTCTATTCGAAAATCTGATTCTCTCTTTGGGGTATATTTACTAAGAATCGTATTTTTCCGTTTGAGGTCAAAGTTCAATCACGAATGACATCGAAAGTGTAAAGTTGCAACTTTTTGAATTTAGTACGACTAATTTACTAAGCTGCCGTATTCTGCATTTTCGGTTTTACCGATGTCGATGTCATTCGTTTTTTTTTGGCAGTGTTTTACGTGAGTGACTTGTAAAACACTGCCGACTTTAATACCATGAATCTCGGCCGGATCTGAGAGATCCGTGCTGGGCTTCATTGTGCACCTTTTAAAAAAATAAAATCAGTGTTAAAATAAAAAAAAAATTGCGTGGGGTCCCCCCTCCTAAGCCAAAAAAGCCTCGGGCTCTTTGAGCCGGTCCTGGTTGCAAAAATATGGGGGGGGAAATGATAGGGGTTCCCCCATATTTAAACAACCAGCACCGGGCTCTGCGCCTGGTCCTGGTTCCAAAAATACGGGGGACAAAAAGCGTAGGGGTCCTCCGTATTTCTGAAACCAGCACCGGGCTCCACTAGCCAGATACATAATGCCACAGCCGGGGGACACTTTTATATAGGTCCTGGCGGCCCTGGCATTACATAACCAACTAGTCACCCCTGGCCGGGGTACCCTGGAGGAGTGGGGACCCCTTCAATCAAGGGGTCCTCCAGCCACCCAAGGACCAGGGGTGAAGCCCGAGGCTGTCCCCCCCCCCCCATCCAAGGGCTGCGGATGGGAGGCTGATAGCCGTTTTGTAAAAAAATGAATATTGTTTTTAGTAGCAGTACTACAAGTCCCAGCAAGCCTCCCCCGCAAGCTGGTACTTGGAGAACCACAAGTACCAGCATGCGGAGGAAACCGGGCCCGCTGGTACCTGTAGTACTACTACTAAAAAAATACCCCAATAAAAACATAAGACACACACCTTGAAAGTAAAACTTAAATGCATACATCCACACCTCCATATACACATACTTACCTATGTTCACACGAGGGTCGGTCCGAATCCATGGTGTACCTGTGGAAAAAATTATACTCACAAAATCCAGTATAGAAGGCTCTTCTTCTTGTAATCCAGGTACTTGTCAAAATAAAAAAACGGACACCCGACCTCGCACTGAAAGGGGCCCCATGTTTTCACGTGGGACCCCTTTCCCCGAATGCCAGGAACCCCCTCTGACTTATGTCTAAGAGGGTTCCATCAGCCAATCAGGGAGCGCCACATTGTGGCACCCTCCTGATTGGCTGTGTGCTCCTGTACTGTATGACAGGCAGCACACGGCAGTGTTACAATGTAGCGCCTATGCGCTCCATTGTAACCAATGGTGGGAACTTTGTGGTCAGCGGTCGACCGAAAGTAACCTCACTGCTGACCACAAAGTTCCCACCATTGGTTATAATGGAGCGCATAGGCGCTACATTGTAACACTGCCGTGTGCTGCCTGTCATACAGTACAGGAGCACACAGCCAATCAGGAGGGTGCCACAATGTGGCGCTCCCTGATTGGCTGATGGAACCCTCTTAGACATAAGTCAGAGGGGGTTTCTGGCATTCGGGGAAAGGGGTCCCATGTGAAAACATGGGGCCCCTTTCAGTGCGAGGTCGGGTGTCCGTTTTTTTATTTTGACAAGTACCTGGATTACAAATGGATTACAAGAAGAAGAGCCTTCTACACTGGATTTTGTGAGTATACTTTTTTCCACAGGTACACCATGGATTCTACATGGAGAAGAGGACCGACCCTCGTGTGAACATAGGTAAGTATGTGTATATGGAGGTGTGGATGTATGCATTAAAGTTATACTTTCAAGGTGTGTGTCTTATGTTTTTATTGGGGTATTTTTTTAGTAGTAGTACTACAGGTACAGGCGGACCCGGTTTTCCTCCGCATGCTGGTACTTGTGGTTCTCCAAGTACCAGCTTGCTGGGACTTGTAGTACTGCTACTAAAAACAATATTCATTTTTTTACAAAACGGCTATCAGCCTCCCATCCACAGCCCTTGGATGGGGGGGACAGCCTCTGGCTTCACCCCTGGTCCTTGGGTGGCTGGAGGGGGGGGACCCCTTGATTGAAGGGGTCCCCACTCCTCCAGGGTACCCCGGCCAGGGGTGACTAGTTGGTTATGTAATGCCAGGGCCGCCGGGACCTATATAAAAGTGTCCCCCGGCTGTGGCATTATGTATCTGGCTAGTGGAGCCCGGTGCTGGTTTCAGAAATACGGGGGACCCCTACGCTTTTTGTCCCCCATATTTTTGGAACCAGGACCAGGCGCAGAGCCCGGTGCTGGTTGTTTAAATATGGGGGAACCCCTATCATTTTTTTTCCCATATTTTTGCAACCAGGGCCGGCTCAAAGAGCCGAGGCTGGTTTTGCTTAGGAGGGGGGACCCCACGCATTTTTTTTTAAAGAAAATAACACTTTCCCATCCCCTTCCCACTGATAAACATGCACGGATCTCATGGATCCGTGCATGCCTATCCAAACACGGGATAGAAAAGCAGGTCTGTTTTTTTTAGCACTTTTTCACGAATTGTATTTCAGCACGGCAGTGTTTGGCTATTGTCGGCAGTGTTTGTGATTTGCACTTTTTAGTAAATTACCGATTTCTACCAAATTGCAGGCGTATTTGACCGATGGTGTATTGATTCGTATTTTTTTCCTAGGACTTCCAAAATATTACGAATGCCCTCATCACTGCCGAGAATTTTGCTTAGTAAATTCCCGACATGACACTTTGAGAGAAAAAACGGCATCTCGGTCAAAATTGGGACCTTAGTAAATATACCCCTTTGTTTTGTTTGGATTTCACAAACGTGGCTGGCCTGCTCACAAGCAGACCCTGGCCAGGTGGATCAGAATGGTGATTGCGCATGCTTATGTGAAGGCTGGTCTGTCAGCTCCTGTTCACATTATGGCCTATTCTACTCGGTCTGTTGGACCTTCTTGGACGGCCCAACGTGGTGCGACCCTTGATCAATTGTGCAAGGCGGCTACGTGATCCTCCGGGAACACGTTCATAAGTTTCTATGCCTTCGATACTGCCGCTTCCCAGGATGCTTCCTTTGGAAGCCGGGTTCTTGTGCCCGCTACAGTGCGTCCCCTCCCATAAAGAACTGCTTTAGGACATCCCCATTGTCCAGACTTGTGGAGCCCAGTGTACCCCGCAGCAGAAAACGAGTTTTATGGTAAGAACTTACCCTTGTTAAAACTCTTTCTGCGAGGTACACTGGGCTCCACAAGGTGCCCACCCTGACGCACTTATCTTCTTTGGGTTGATATGGCATTAGCCACTGACACTTCTCTTGTCGTGTGAGTGTGGTGTATGTGGCTACTAACCATTTTCGTCTCTTTTCCTGCTACTGCATTGGGCTGGTTAACTAAACTGAGCTCCTGTGCTGGGAGGCGGGGTGATATAGGAGGCGGCGCTATGCATCTTGGGAAGAAGGTCAAAGCTTTGAGCCTGTTGGTGCCTCGGATCAAGATCCTACTCTACACCCACATTGTCCAGACTTGTGGAGCCCAGTGTACCTCGCAGAAAGAGTTTTAACAAGGGTAAGTTCTTACCATAAAACTCGTTTTTCCCCTTCTTTGCAGGTACTGGAAGGTGAAAAGGTAAGAGGTCTGCAGCCTTTTCAAGTTCACAGAAGAAGATATCGTCCTCTGTTTCTACCACATCCACTGCATGTCGCTGGGTCTATCTTGCTGGAGCCCACATCGGTGAGAACTCGTCTAATACTCTTCAGTCAGTACTGGAATGGACTTGGACCAGTGAGTTAGGAATAGAGTCCAGAGGGGTACATACTGGAGTTTCCAGATGATTCCCCTCACTGTTTTTCAAATAGATCTTACCGATTCTCCTCTGGACGGGGAGGTATTGTGCAACACCATACAAGAGTTGGATCAGGATCAGGACATTGTTATTCAAGCTTTTTCATGCTTCTGAGCCGAGACAGCTCAGTCAGAACAATCCCTAAAAGATATCTACTTAAGAAGTTGAACTACAAGATGGAATCTCTCAGGGCAGGTATCTCCAATCTGTAAAGAAGAAAGAGGGTTTAAATGCGGTTTCATCCGCATTAATCTTACCTGGGTTTGCTATTCAGGATTGCCATTGCCATTTCACCGGTGTGATGGCAGTATGATGGTTTTCCTTCAATAATAAGAGCCATTATTATTCTGTACTGCGACGCTCTCCTGACTACGGTGAGGTCAAGAAACAAGTGGTACAAATTGTTGTTTCTCTCTGACAGTTCTTCAACACATAAGAGATCTGAGGATCCGGAGTCGGATCAGATTTGCAACAGTGTAAACCCATCAATACGTTCCGTTGATGCAGAAGATGGTTGCGGCCTTCGAGGCCATTCGGTGAGCAGGTCAAATGCCAGAGTGGTTTTTGCGGGACCAGTTGGACATGTGGTCCGGGTCTCACCTGCACATGCATCGGAAATTAATCCTAGTTTCCAGGTACAGGATATCTCTCCTGTGGTGGCTTCACAGTTCTCACCTCCTGGAGAGACGAAGGTTCGGGATAAAGGATTAGATCCTGGTGTCCATTGATACAAGTCTCCGAGGCGGGGGAGCAGTCTTTCCAAGGGAAAGGATTTCCAGGGAAAAAGGTCAAGCCGGAGGGCTTGTCTGCAATAAGCATTCTGGAATTAAGAGCTATTTACAACGGAACATCTTCTTCGCGATCTGCCCGTCTTAATTCTGTCGGACGACTTAACAGCAGTAGGCGTAAGTAAGCTGCTAGGGCGGAACGAAGAGCGAAGCGGCAATGGCAGAAGTCGCAAAAGTTTTTTGCTGGGCGGAAAGGCATGTAAACGCTCTATTAGCGGTCTTCATCCCGGGTGTAGACAACTGAGAAATAGACTTCCTCAGCAGACACGATCTCCATCCAGGAGAGTGGGTCTTCATCAAGAAGTTTTCACAGAAGTGACAAGTCTTTGGGGAATTCCTCACTTAGACATGATGGCGTCTCGCCTCAACAAGAAACTTCAGGGATATTGTTCCAGGTCAAGGGACACTCAAGCAATAGCAGTGGACGCCCTCGTGACACCGTGGGTGTTTCAGTCGGTCTGTGTGTTCCCCCCACTTTCACTCTTTCCGAAGGTGGTAAATATAAGAAGAACAAAGGGTTCAGGCGATCCTCATGGTTCCTGTCTAGCCAAGGATGGCTTGGTATCCAGATCTTCAAGACTTACTCATAGAAGATCCCTGGCCTCTTCCTCTACGAGAGGACACAGCAAGGACCGGGCGTGTATCAAGACTTACCGCGGCTGCGTTTGGCGGCATGGCGGTGGAACGCCATATTCTAACCCGAAAGGGTATGTCCAGTGAAGTCATTCCCACATTGCTTCAGGCTAGGAGAGGAGTAACGGCGAAGCTTTACCACCGTATTTGGCGGAAGTATGTGTCTTGGTGTGAATCCAAGAAGGTTCCTACGGAAGAATTTCAGCTGGGTCGTTTCTCCATTTTTTGCAAGCAGGTGTGGATGCGGGCCTAAAAGTTTGGCTCCATTAAAGTGCAGATTTCGGCCTTATCAATTTTCTTTCAAAAAGAATTGTCCACCCTTTCAGAAGTTCAGACTTTCGTTAAAGGAGTGCTGCACATCCACCCTCCATTTGTGCCCCCAGTGGCGCCATGGGACCTTAACGTGGTGTTGCAGTTTTTTATTTCACACTGCTTGGAACCTTTATGAAAGGTTGGGTTAAAATTTCTCACTTGGAAAGTGGTCATGCTATTGGCCTTGGCGTCCGCAAGGCGGGTGTCGGAATTAGCGGCTTTGTCTCACAAGAGCCCCTATTTGATCTTCCATGTAGATAGAGCGGAATTGAGAATTCGGCAACAATTTCTGCCAAAAGTGGTTTCTGCTTTTCACATGAACCAACCTATTGTGGTGCCTGTGGCTACTGAAGCCTTGGCTGATTCGAAGTCTCTCGATGTAGTCAGAGCTTTGAATATTTATGTCGCCAGAACGGCTAGGATTGGGGAAACAGAGGCTCTGTTTATCCTGTATGCTCCCAACAAAATTGGGGTTCCTCCTTCTAAGCAGACTGTTGCACGCTGGATCTGTGATACGATTCGGCATGCTCATTCTACGGCTGGATTGCCGTTACCGAAGTCGGGGAAGGCCCATTGTGCCAGGAAGGTGGGCTCTTCTTGGGCAGGTGCCCGAGGAGTCTCGGCGGTTAAATTTTGCCGAGCAGCTACTGGGTCGGGTTCAAACATTTTTGCTAAGTTCTACAAGTTTGATACCCTGGCTGATGAGGACCTCATGTTTGCTCAATCGGTGCTGCAGAGTCGTCCGCACTCTCCCACCCGGTCTGGAGCTTTGGTATAAACCCCATGGTCCTTTTGGAGTCCCCAGCATCCTCTAGGACGTAGGAGAAAATAGGATTTTAATACCTACCGGTAAATGCTTTTCTCTTAGACCGTAGAGGATGCTGGGCGCCCGTCCCAGTGCTTACTGTATCTGCAGTTATTGGGTATGGTTACACACATGGTGTGTTGCGTTTAAGTTAGCCTGTTGCTGACGTTATTCATGTCGTGGCATGCGTTATGCTGTTATTGGTTGTGTTTACACACAGGTTGTGTTATGCTTTATGTCAGCATATTGCTGCATATTCTTCATGCCGTCGGCTGGTGTTCTATTGAATGCCACGTTCTGCGGCATGTTAGAGGTGTGAGCTGGTATGACACTCACCGTGTTTAAACAATAAATTCTTTCCTCGAAATGTCCGTCTCCCTGGGCACAATTCTCTAACTGGAGTCTGAAGGCGGGGTAGGAGCCAGTTCACACCCATTCAAAGTCTTATAGTGTGCCTATGTCTCCTGCGGATCCCGTCTATACCCCATGGTCCTTTTGGAGTCCCCAGCATCCTCTACGGACTAAGAGAAAAGGATTTACCGGTAGGTATTCAAATTCTATTTTCTAGTTGCTGTACCTAGTCAGATTATAAAGCATTCCAAAAATGTATATCCTGTTTATTTCAGTGGGAAACCTGCTTAGTTGAAAGTTTTCCACTCTTGAACAAAACTACTGATAAATAATATAGAAGTTTAACAGATTTTAAAATATGCTACCCAGCTGAGTCAAATTCTGGTCGTGATTTTCACCTCTAGTTTGGATATAAATAGAAACATTCAGAAACAAAATAACCTATTCTGTTTTACCTTGGGACCTTCAAAATCAATTATGGCCACAACTGATTCAGACAATCCTCATGCTCTGATTCTCCTGCTCTCTTTGGAATATACGTATTAAATAATGTGACGTAATTGCAGATCTTTCAGACGCTATTGTCAGGTAGTCATATCCATCAATGGAAAAACTTAGAAGGGAACTGGGTTAGGGATGGCCATCACAAGATGTCAATGCATAGTGACGATGATGCCATCACAACATGTCTTGCAATAGTACATAGCCATCAGAGAGTAACCATCAGTGGTATTGTGATGTGCATGTGTAGTTGACAAAGGTGCTTTGCTGTGGACACTACTTCTGGCTGTCTGCAGCTGATTTAAGTAATTCAGCCTTCAGATGGCCATCAGAAGAAGTCATGCGATAGTTAGAAACACACGGGGGTATATTTACTAAAATTCGTATTTTTCCGAATTAGGTTAAAGTTCAATCACGAATGACATCGAAAGTGTAAAATTGCAACTTTTTGAATTTATTACGACTAATTTACTAAGCTGTCGTATTCTGCATTTTCGTATTTACCGATGTCGATGTCATTCGTATTTTTTGGCAGTGTTTTACGAGAGTGAATTGTAAAACACTGCCGACTTTAACACAATGAATCTCGGCCGGATCTGTGAGATCCGTGCTGGGCTTCATTGTGCACCTTTCGTAAAAAATAAAACATTGTTAAAATTAAAAAAAAAAAATGCGTGGGGTCCCCCCTCCTAAGCAAAACCAGCCTCGGGCTCTTTGAGCCGGTCCTGGTTGAAAAAATATGGGGGAAAAATTGACCGGGGTTCCCCCATATTTAATCAACCAGCACCGGGCTCTGCGCCTGGTCCTGGTTCCAAAAATACGGGGGACAAAAAGCGTAGGGGTCCCCCGTATTTCTGAAACCAGCACCGGGCTCCACTAGCCAGATACATAATGCCACAGCCGGGGGACACTTTTATATTGGTCCCTGCGGCCCTGGCATTACATACCCAACTAGTCCCCCCCCTCCAGCCACCCAAGGGCCAGGGGTGAAGCCTGGGGCTGTCCCCCCCCCCCCCATCCAAGGGCGGCGGATGGGGGGCTGATAGCCTTTTTGACAAAATTTGAATATTGTTTCTAGTAGCAGTAATACAAGTACCAGCAAGCCTCCCCCGCAAGCTGGTACTTGGAGAACCACAAGTACCAGCATGCGGTGGAAAACCGGGCCCGCTGGTACCTGTAGTAGTACTACTACTAAAAAAATACCCCAATAAAAACAGAAGACACACACCTTGAAAGTAAAAGTTTAATTCATACATCCACACCTCCAAACATACATACTTACCTATGTTCACACGAGGGTCGGTCCTCTTCTCCATGTAGAATCCATGGGGTACCTGTTGGAAAAATTATACTCACATAATCCAGTGTAGATCGGACCTCTTCTGTTCTATTTGTAATCCACGTACTTTGCAAAATAAAAAAACGGACACCCGACCACGCACTGAAAGGGGCCCCATGTTTTCACATGGGACCCCTTTCCCCGACTGCCAGGAACCCCCCCTGATTTCTGTCTAAGAGGGTTCCTTCAGCCAATCAGGGAGCGCCACGTCGTGGCACCCTCCTGATTGGCTGTGTGCTCCTGTAGTGTATGTCAGGCAGCACACGGCAGTGATACAATGTAGCGCCTATGCGCTCCATTGTAACCAATGGTGGGAACTTTGTGGTCAGCGGTTGACCGAAAGTAACCTCACCGCTGACCACAAAGTTCCCACCATTGGTTACAATGGAGCGCATAGGCGCTACATTGTATCACTGCCGTGTGCTGCCTGACATACACTACAGGAGCACACAGTCAATCAGGAGGGTGCCACGACGTGGCGCTCCCTGATTGGCTGAAGGAACCCTCTTAGACAGAAGTCAGTAGGGGTTCCTGGCAGTCGGGGAAAGGGGTCCCATGTGAAAACATGGGGCCCCTTTCAGTGCGTGGTCGGGTGTCCGTGTCCGGGCCCCGAAACGTTGGCTTTTGTGATGTTTATTTGAATTACACCATTACTATTTGAAAGACCTGGAGTGACGCCGTCTTTTTTCTGAATACATGCCCTAACTAGCACGGAGGGCACCCAGGCAACTTACATCAGCAGGACCAGGAGTGCCGGGCACCATTGGTACTATATATATATATATATATATATATGTGTGTGTGTGTGTTCATATAATAATCCAATGCAATTTTATTGTCATGAAAATAATTATCTGCATTGCAAACGTAACTATGTGTGCCTGTATCTGCTATGTGATTTCACTGCGGTGTATTCCAGATATATCTATCACTGTATACTGCACCCTAGGGAACTAAGTGCGTCTGGGTCAAGATATAGTGCGTCACAGTATTTACCTATTACGTGTATTCTACTGTGTACTCAGTCACATAATACCGGATTTATTCGCAGGTGTTATGTACTGGGTACTCAGACACATGCTAACGGATTTATTCGCAGGTATTGTACTCTGTCTGGCTTCATCGTACTAAACCGCTCTCTGTTGCATTTGTGTATAATGTTTAACATGTAGGGCAGTTAATCTGGGGACGCTACTGCATCCTGCAGAGCATGCGCACGGATTTACCTGAGGGGGAAGTTTTGTGTGATGGTCTGTGTGCTATGTTTCATACATCTCCCAGTCAGTCCACAGCTCCTGTAATCAATCAGGAGCCAACCTGGGCTGTGTTCTCAAACTTACTGGGTACTCTAGTTGAACACTTTATGCCCCCTATGGGACCACCTGTAACATTACAGTCACTGATGTCCCCATGGTTACTCTGCTTTGGGCTGGAACATTTTGCCTCACGGGTTGTAGCATATGACTCATTCCTTGGTCAGGCAAAACCCTATTCCAGGTCACTCTCATGTCTCTGGGTCATCTGAGCGTGCTACTACCGCCTCCCTATCCAATAATCTCTAAGATATATTATCTGAAGAGTGGGGAATCATGTTATCCTGTCAGTCCCTATATTAGGTGTTTCTGACAGGGATTTTTTTATTGCTAAATGATACCACTGCGCTTGTGGTTACTGGGAAACAAATCCTACAAATCACTGATGATAAGAGGGTTCCCCTACTGTGGTTAAGCAAACTGATATGTTCACACGTCAGAGGGTAATTAAAACTCTGTTACCACAATCTGACCATTAAGTGTACATCAGACAAGACCCCTGGTCTAATCCAGGGAAGACATTCCCCCTGTCTACAACGGGCATTAGCTTGATATCCTCCCCCTGCAGAGTTATATAACAAGTAGGTAATTCACTACTAGTAAACTCATGTGTCACCCATCAGGTGTCGTCCACTCTGCCTCTCACTACTGTCCCCTCACTGTAGGAACCAACAGATAAGCGTGTGGAGGGATGCCTGACATCTATTACTCCCTTACAGTGTTGTACATCGACCATGATTGCGTCCTCTTGGGGCTGCAAAATAGATTGATGACTGGATCAGGCACAGAGCCGTCTTAACAGCAGTGTAGGCCCCTGGGCACAGCAATGCACTGGGGCCCCTACCCACCAGCAGTAGGGGTGGGGGGTGCTATCAGCGGCATCTTTGATGTTCCGCGGGGGGTAGGGGGTTCTATCTTTCGCTCAGCATGTAGGACCTGGAGAAATCATTTCTGCTAATTACTCCTTTACTGCACAAATGGGGCGGGAAGGAGAACACTAAACTGTAGAAGGGGACATTGTGCTGAATGAAGGGGCCCTGGAACATAACTTCCATGGTGGTATGGGGTGTTTAATACACAGGGGAGGGTTGGATAGTGGAGTGGGCTTAATATTCATAATTTTCCGTGGGTCAGGGCAGCTTGCTTTACTGCAGATATCTCCAGTTCCTGGAAATAGTTTTCTTAGCTTTAATGGGTTAAAAAAAACTAGAGTCCCACCTTTCAGGAGATACTGGGGACTTGGGGATCAGACTTCAGGTGCCAGAGCAATCCACCAACAAATATATAAAACTGCATATTAGGTGTTTCGAGCTGGAGCAGGGACCAGCAGCTTGAAGGCTGATATTTCTGGTTCTGGGCATAGTAGAGACAAGCTGCCAGTGTCCACTGAAAGGGGAGAGTCCCAGCTTTTGGAGTGTACCCTCAGAAAAACTCTAAGTCAGCCAGAACCCGAGATATCTGGCTGGGAAGAACAATTAACAGGCTTGGATGGGGACCACTGCTTTGAAGTCGGATATCTCCGGTTCCCCTGGGCCGATTTTAAAAAATCTGGTACCCCTGGAAAGAGGGGACCCTCAGCTATCAGCCTGTGGCCCTTTTACTCCTGGGGCCCTTGGGCAAGAGCCCATTGAGCCCATACGAAAAGACGGCCCTGATCAGGCATTAGAGGTAGAGCTGCCCGAGGATATATCTGACAATGCCAGACATTCCCTGTCTCACAGTACCACCGCCACCTTTTTCTACAACAGGAGGCGTTCCCTGCCTGGATCGCCGTATTCTGTGGTTGAGGTCATGGAAGGTGGATCTGGACTCCAAAAGTCTTTGGAGGTATTCCCCTTTACTGGTGACATCTTATTTGGGGAAGACCTAATTAAAAATTGGGTCTGATTCGGCGGCTACTGTTAGCGTCCGGAGTCTTACCGGTACGCTGGGGCCGCGGGGCTGGCTTCCTTGGCGATGTGCGGGCAGCGGCGGAGGTGGGCTCCTGCGCCGGATCCGTGGGCAGCAGTAGCGGCGGTGAGGGGGTCCGCTCGTGGCGGCGGGACGCCGCTACAGCGGGTCGCTCTTGCTGAGCCGTTGCTTGGAGACCAGGGGCAGTGAGCAGTGTAGCTTTGCAAAAAGGTCTGCATTACTGGGCGCCGCCATGTTGGAGACCAAGTTTTAAGCATAGTTCCTGTTTCCTGTTTCTTCCAGCCAATCCAGGGGAAACTCTCCCTATAAAAGGGGGCTGGTTTAGGAAAGGGACGCCAGTGCTTCAAGTTACAACCCTGTTGTAGGTGCTTTAGCCTGTGCTCCCAGGATTCCTGCTGTATTCTGGTACCTCCTGATCCTGCTTGGTCAGTTCTCTGTTGCTGCTGCAGCTCTGCCGTTTCTAGCCTGCTACTGCCTGTGGAAGCGCTCCTGGAAAACCCGATTCAGTAAGACTCTTTGGGCACAGTCGGCCCCGGGTCTTCTGCCTCATCTTTCAAGCCACACTCCACAGATCTCCTTCACCGGCCACGCCTTTGTACCACCGACCACAGCCTGCAGATTATTATCTTCAGCCTCGTTTTCCAAACCACAGTCCACAGTCCTTGTCTCCAGCCACGTCTTCAACCACCATCCACAGTTCATCATCTACAGTCTCGTTTTTCAAATCACAGTCCACAGTTCTTCGCCTCCAGCCACGTCTTTAACCATCGTGCTCCAGCCTCGGTTCTCTACCTCAGCCCTGTACATAATAAATACTTTCCATTGACTTTCAAACCCCACCTACGTTCTTCATTGCTCTGTGTCCCATGCGAAGGAACTATATCCAGCCCCCTCATCTGGTTTATTCACAGCCTGCTACCTCCTCGGGCAAATCTCAGCTGCCGGATCCTCAAACTCTGCTAGACGTGACAGTAAGCACTGGCCCAATGGATTCGACGGGTGATCAGGCCTCAGGAGGGGATTCAACTGCAGATATCTGGTCTCGCTTAAGTAAGCAGGAGGCCACACAATCTCAAATTGTGCAGTTCATGCAGAGTATGTCCGAACGTCTCGATTCTCTCTGTGTTGCCATGACGGAACTTCAAGTATCTACAGCTGCTCCCACATTAGCACCTCCGGTCCCGCTTCCTCCTGTACCAGTACCACTTGCACGGTTGCATTTGCCACCTCCCAGTAAATTTGATGGGAATCCAAAACAATGCTGCGGGTTTCTTAACCAGTGCAAAATCCAGTTCGAACTACAGTCGGCCAACTTCCCATCAGCACGGACCAAAGTAGCCTATATAATTTCTTTACTTACCGGGCAAGCGTTGGAATGGGCTTCACCTTTGTGGGAGAGGATGGATCTTATCTAACTATCCAGAATTCGTGGCCACCTTTCGAAGAATGTTCGACAAACCGGGCAGGACTTCTGCCACCTCATTGGAGATCCTGCGCCTGCGTCAGGGCACGCGTACGGTCAGTCAGTACGTGATCCAGTTCCGCACCCTTTCCACTGAACTGGAACAAGGAGGCTCTCATTGCAGCTTTCTGAAGCGGTCTCTCCGAAAAGATCAAAGATGACCTCGCAACTCAGGACGTATCTGATAAGTTGGATAAACTCATTTCTTTATGCAATAAGTTAGACCTGAGGTACAGAGAACGCTGTATGGAGAGGTTGCGGTCAGATCGCCCTAAGCCTAGAGTTGTTCTTCCACCAACACCATCATCTCCAACTGTGGAAGAACCCATGCAGATTAATCGCTCCCACCTCTCCAATGAAGAACGTCAGAGACGGCGACAAGGGAACCTCTGCCTGTATTGTGGTGCATCTGATCACTTTGTTAAAACTTGCAATCTACGTCCGGGAAACGCCCGCTCCTAGTTTGTGCTGGAGAGGTCAAGCTAGGAGAATTCTCAGAATTACATACCAAGAAATAGTCTGTCCTGTTAACCCAATTGGAGCTCCCTTCTTCTCATCCCTGCACTACTCGACTCCGGAGCCGCCGAAAGCTTCATTACATCAGCTCTGGTCAAACGATCTGGAATACAAATGGTTCCTTTGGATCATACCATTTCTGTTACCGCAGTGGATGGAAGTTATATCCCTGAGGGTATTATATCCTTTCGTACTATTCCTCTCAAGATGAAGGTCTGAGTTCTCCATTCAGAAGAAATCTCTTTCCTTGTAATTCCTAAAGCCTCTCATGAACTAATCCTAGGTTTTCCATGGTTAATCAGACACAATCCCCACATAGATTGGCAAACTATGGATGTTCTCTCTTGGGGACAAGACTGCCTTCAGAACTGTTTACCTTCAGTTAGACCTCTCTGTTCTTCCAGCCCTTCCAGCCTTCCTGTGGAGTACCAAGCTTTTCAAGATGTTTTCAGTAAGCATGGGGCGGACACCTTGCCTCCGCATCGTACTTGGTATTGTCCCATTGAGCTAGTTCCCGGTAAGACTCCTCCCCGAGGTCGAATTTAACCTCTCTCACTTCCCGAGACAAAGGCCATGTCGGAGTATATCTGGGAGAACTTGGAGAAAGGGTTCATCAGGTCTTCTACATCTCTGGCCGGAGCGGGGTTTTTCTTCATCAAAAAAGAAGGATGGGGGGTTGCAGCCCTGTATTGACTATAGAGGTCTCAATGACATAACAGTTAAGAACAGATATCCATTACCTCTGATTCCAGAACTGTTCGACCGTGTTAAAGGAGCTACTGTATTTACTAAGTTGGACTTACGGGGGGCCTACAATCTTATACGTATTCGCCCAGGGGACGAATGGAAGTCGGCATTTAATACCCGCGACGGCCATTACGAATACCTGGTAATGCCTTTTGGCCTATGTAACGCCCCAGCCGTCTTTCAAGAGTTCGTTAACGAAATCTTCAGAAATCTCCTCTTTGACTGCTTGGTAGTGTATCTGGATGACATCCTCATTTTTTCTAGGGATCTGAAGACCCATCGGGAACAAGTCAAAGAAGTGTTAACTCGTTTACGAAGGAATCAGTTATTCTGTAAATTAGAGAAGTGCACCTTTGAAGTACCCACGATTCCATTCCTTGGTTACATTCTTTCAGGACAGAGGTTACAGATGGACCCCGCTAAAGTCCAGGCGATTCAGGATTGGGCACTTCCAGCTACCCTTAAAGGAATTCAATGTTTCCTGGGGTTTGCTAACTTCTACCGAAGATTCATTCAATATTATTCTTCTGTCATAGCTCCTATAACCGCATTAACTAGGAAGGGAGCCGATCCTGCCAAGTAGTCTCCGGAGGCTTTGGAAGCTTTTTCATCTTTAAAGGAGGCCTTCACGACTGCTCCAGTTCTTCGACAACCCGATCTCAGCCGTCCGTTCTTGGTGGAGGTTGATGCCTCTACTGTAGGAGTAGGAGCAGTATTATCCCAGCTTTTTGAGGACAAGAAGGTCCATCCTTGTGCGTTCTTCTCACGAAAATTCTCCCCTGCTGAACAGAATTACGCTATTGGGGAACAGGAATTACTGGCAATTAAGTTGGCCTTTGAGGAGTGGAGGTATTTGTTGGAGGGAGCTCAGCATCCAATTTCGGTGACCACGGATCACAAGAACCTCCTGTATCTACAGTCAGCCCGATGTCTGAACCCACGCCAAGCAAGATGGGCACTCTTCTGATAATGCCGATTGATTACCTTATAACATTCACTATAAATGGGTAAGAGACTCAGTACGCAATTGGCGTATGGGGTACCGTAAGGGTACGCACTTAGCGTAGCAGACGCTTATCCGTAGTCGAGACGCACATGCGTCACGCTCGCTCACAGCTTAACGCTTGGTGACGAGCACGCTATAAGCGGCCGACTACCGTAATGCTACGCTACCAGCGTAGCGGACGCTCGTGACCACGAGGGGAACATGAGCGGCGCAGACGCTCACGGGATGACACTCAGTAAACCTTGTATGCAACACACTGAATGATTGAGTTTGTACTGTAAACCTTACTACTGAAATACTGTAGCGATATAACGCTGCTTAACCTTGTTAATACTAAAGCTGCTTGAGCGATTGAGACGCTCCGATTACCCTCTGCAATGTAATAAACACACAATACCTTGCTAAGGTTCCAACACCTTTACTAACAATATCTAGCTATGTAAAAAGGGGAAAACAGTTAACAGTTCATACACTACAGGCTAACATCAATATCTAAGCAGAATAACTACACATAAATATACAATAGCGGCACAATCGCAAACAATAACATACAATGAGAGAGAGAGAGAGAACGTGGCAAAATACAGTCAGAGTTTTAGAATGGTCACAGAGAATAACTTACACACACTGGGGAATGATTCGCTGCGCAGTCCTGGTACCAGCTCCGAGTTAGTCAAGATGAAAACCGTTTGTGGAGAGAAGACTGAGCTGGCCAGGCTGGCTGTCCTTATATACACTGCGTACAGTACGCTACAAAGGGACCTATAATCTCATTGTTCATTGGACACAGGAATGTCTCCTCGCATCATAACAAAAGGTCATAGGTTAGTTTGAACAGGTGGGCTGTGACTATATCAAACTGCTCAGGTGGGAGGGAATCTCAGGATTCCCGCCGCATGGATAATGAACCGCAAATATAGTAAATGCCCAGAAACTACTAATAGACATAACTATACGCAGGAGCGATTAATCTTTACCTAACCAGCACCGGATTGTTTCTAATAAAATGTGCTTTAGTTAGGTACCAAACACAACTGCTCAAACCCTGTCTGACCCTTCGTATCATACAAAGAGGAATTCCTCTGTCCAGCGACCAGTTACACTAAACAGACTTACAGTTATTATTAAGGGGAACATTACCTATAAAACATACTATTTGGTTTTACTATGTAACGATTGAGTCGCCGACTAGACGCACACAAACTCTACCGTAAATGCACATACCACGCGCTCGAGCGCATGGCCGAGGAAGTCCCATCACGCAGCTGCGAGTATCCGCACGCACGGGAGAGAATGTGCACGTGCAGCGGGCAAGCGCATGGGGTGAATATATGGCAACGTGTAGCGTGATATTTTTCGACTTTGACAGTCCACCCTTTGGCAGTCATCAATACCTGCCACTTCCTAAAACAGTTCAAAAAAGAAAAATATATGTCATCATGTAAATACCATTTTATGATTGGGTAAAGGGAGGAGAGGAGAAGGTGGGAAAAGTATGACCTAGTGAAATAGTAGAAGCATGTGTGTATGAATCCATGTCTGAGGGGTCATGTATCATCATGCCGTACGTGTTTTAAATCAAGCTTCGAGGTATTGCGAAGTATACATTTGAATCCTTCTTATCCCGTATTAAGGGTCTGTGGATGGGCTGTCAAACTTTACCGAGCACTTTTCGGCTTTTGGTTGCAACAAATGGGGAGCACATTTTAGTTGATGATACATGAATGGGGGGAACATGTGAATGCTGATATATATGTGTCTATATTCCCTATCGACTATTTGTGTCATTACCTGAAGGTTGTAGAGATGAAGATAAGAAACAATCGTTATAAATGCAGTCGTAAACTATGTGAGTTTAAATAAACAGTCGCCGATTGAGGTCTTGTCTGATGTCTTGTCTTGATGTACATGTTGTCTGATGTCTCTCGGTGCTTTTGCTATAAATAGCGAGCAAAAGTTGTTCCATTGTCCATAAAATTACAGTCTCTAAAGTATTGGGCTATCGTAAAAGTTAAAGTCACTAGGGATATTGGGGGTCTGTGGCATAGTCCATCAATGGTCTGTATAAAAGAGGTTGTCAAATTCTTCTTCCAAGCGGATGTCTTTGTACCTTGGAGGAAAACAAAGGAGAAACGGGTGAAAGAAACGGACCGTGGAATCACATTTTCATCACAACATTGTCTCTATCGTTGGGTCATAAATCAAATTAGTTGTTGTTATTACAGTGTCTTCGCTCCTCAGACTCATCACTCTAGTACTACCTTTACACTTCGTTAAAGCCCGAACGCATCTAAATATCAGTCCAACCAATATGACGACTCCCAGAATACACAAAAGAAATTTCTCTACATCCATAATAATACCTTGGGCCCATTCTCCTAAGCCCGAGAACCAATTTCGTGGGTTCAACCATGACACCCAACCGGTCAGCTCATTGCCCACAGCGGCGAGAGTGAGATTATGTCTCCTTCGGAACTCCCACTTTAATTGTAAAATGTCATCCATCTTTTGATCTATGACCTCGGCCGGGTCCTCAGTGCTGTTTGTGATATACGTGCAGCATTTTATTCCATATTGAGTTGCTAGGGTAGCACAATACCTGACTGTCACAGCTGTGAGGTAATTGAGGATCATCCTATGCTGAACCAGTTCTGTTTTGTAGGCTTGTAACTCTTTCCCAGTGTACCTGAATGTGTCAACATACATTTCGGTGATATTGTCTAATAAATTTGCAAGCGCAGATATATATCTATAATTTATCACTCCTCTGGCGGTACGAGTGATATCTAACGCGAGTAGGAATTGAATCCCGGTGGATTCATGGATCAGATCAGAGGCCGAATGCTCTGTCCTCTCTATCAGGTGCCGTTTAACAATGTGCTCGTAATGAGTGTGAGTATAAGGAGCTTGGGCACCGCGGTGAATGTCTTTCATTTTGATATGAGATACAGTCATTACTTCAGGCAGTACTTTCCCAATATAACACAATCCCTCTGAGTTTGGGGCAAGCCACTTATACGCCTTTCTCCCGCATATGAAATATGCCTCATCGGGGAGAACATATGGGACAGAGTATGACATAACCATGTTACAAATTTTCCATGTGAAGTCTCCTAACCTTAACTCTCTCATCTGCCTTGTACACGTATCACACAAGAGTAAAAACCACAGCACTCACCGCACCAGAAGCGGGGCACAGCTATGCACTTACCACTCACAGGGTGGGGTGCATGTAACACTGCACTCTCCACCACAGAAGCGGGGTACACAGCTGTACTTACCACTCACAGGGCGGGGTGCATGTAGCCCATGACCACATCGCTCTAATATATACAAACAGAGAACCCAGCACTCACCAAAGTAAACTCACTTATCCTCAACAATTCAATAAATAAATGATGGGGGTTTAGTTGGTGGATTGGCCAATGCACGGAAGCCTGTATACCGATTCAAGGTACCCCACCTTCATACAGGTCCTACACTATCACAGAGTCTTAAAACCTGACTACCACACTGCTGCATCATCTGCCTGCTAGATGTAATGTGTACCTGCCACAGACTTATATGGCTTTTAAAGGCACACTAGTCACCTATTGCACTGGCTCAAAGATGATCGCTCATCTTTGAGCCAGTGCAATAGGTGACTAGTGTGCCTTTAAAAGCCATATAAGTCTGTGGCAGGTACACATTACATCTAGCAGGCAGATGATGCAGCAGTGTGGTAGTCAGGTTTTAAGACTCTGTGATAGTGTAGGACCTGTATGAAGGTGGGGTACCTTGAATCGGTATACAGGCTTCCGTGCATTGGCCAATCCACCAACTAAACCCCCATCATTTATTTATTGAATTGTTGAGGATAAGTGAGTTTACTTTGGTGAGTGCTGGGTTCTCTGTTTGTACACGTATCAGGTTGTACGATATGTGCACAGTATCCTGGTGATACTTCTCCAACTCGCATGGTCCTACTTCCTAGAGTGTACCTATACCGGAAAAATCTTCCATGGTCGGCTATCTGGCGTATAAGTTCTGTGTCTATGGGCATTCTGTCGGCTCTGTATGAAAAGGTCATGGTTTGATTACTCCATGACACTTCCCAATTTCCCGGCTTTCGGGGATTGGAAATGTTAAAGCACACTAAATACCTATCCACATGATATTGGTGGAGCTTCAAACTAGGAGGACTAGAGATATTAAACCTCTTGTCCACCGGCCTTCCACCACTTAGCTCAAGTACCTCTCCTATAGTTAAAGGGAATGGTACTAGCCCTGATTTGCTATGACCTTGAGGTACTTGAGAGCATACCCAACAGTCTGTGTGATTTAACACTTTACCCACTAAGGAGTGATAGTCACTCAATGGATGCCGGTCCATGTGGATATTAAAACTGGACTGACATTTCTTGATGCACCCATCCTCAACTATATTGTCACAATGCCTACAGATGCAGTTTTCTTCAGCTAACAATCCTTCACAATTCCTTCTATTGTCAATGCTACCAGATCGTTTTCTGATACTCGCCTTTACTCGGTGATTATGTTGCTCTTGGAAATTTACGCCTCCATCCTGGTCATCAGAACCCATTCCAGATCCTTTCTCGACCTCCATGGTACTCTCACCGAAACAGACTGTTCTGGTCAACATCATGGTCAACAGGAAAATCCGGATCACAGTCTCTTGGGGCAAGTCCATCTTAGAGGAGTAAAAGGAGAAAAATAAGAAGGGGGAAGGGAAATAGGAGGGAGATGGGAACTGGAGAAAATAACAAATGGGAAAAAGAAATCCGGCTCGACAAACGCCTCTGGTCTTATTATTCTCAGCGCTCAGGTGTCGTCTCAATCCTCCCTGAACAGACACTCTAGTGATACAACCTCTACCGTCTGTTCTTTATCACGGGACCTCTCTGGGTCAGCAACCTTTTTACAATGAGACGAATGGACCCAAGTCTCTCTCTCAGCAACCTTCAATGCTGTTGTGCTGGTCAATAAGACGTGATATGGTCCTTCCCATCTGTCAATAAGGCAACCTGAGCGTAGAAAATTCCGTATCATTACATAATCCCCAGGTTCAATGTCATGACAATTACTGTCTGGCAAATCAGGAATCACCAACTTTAGATTATCATTTTGATTTCTCAATTGCTTACTCATCTTAACCAAGTACTTTACAGTTACTTCATTGTTACATTTCAAATCATCCTGGGGGTTAATCATAACATGGGGTTGTCGACCAAACAAGATTTCAAAAGGAGACAGATTAAGAGGGGACCTGGGAGTGGTTCTGATGCTGTATAATACGATTGGCAAAGCTTCAGGCCATAACAGTCCTGTTTCAGTCATTACCTTGCTCAATTTATTTTTAATAGTGCTGTTTACTCTTTCCACCTTCGCACTCGCCTGGGGGCGGTACGGAGTGTGCAGCTTACTATTAATTCCCATCAACTTACACATTGTTTGAAAGACTTCACCTGTAAAATGGGTACCCCTATCACTTTCAATGATTCTAGGAATACCATACCTACACACAAATTCCTGCACAATTTTCTTTGCAGTAAATACAGCGGTATTTGTGGCCGCGGGAAATGCTTCAACCCAATTTGAGAACACGTCAATACAAACCAATACATACTTTAAATTTCTACAAGGTGGCAATTGTATGAAATCAATTTGTATTACCTGAAAAGGACCATCTGTAGGAGGGATGTGGGATGGCTCTGTTGGTATTGCCTTTCCGATATTCTTCCTCAAGCAGGTGAGACATGTCATTGCTCTTTTACCCGCATGAGAAGAAAATCCTGGGGCGCACCAATAAGCTCTTACCAACTTACACATTCCTTCTTTACCTAGATGAGTCAGCCCATGTGCCGCTTCCGCTAGACTTGGAAGGTATGCTCTGGGTGCCACTGGCTTACCCTGTCCATCTGTCCAGAGTCCTGAGGACTCCTGGCCATATCCTTTTGACCTCCAAACTGCCTTTTCTTGTGGTGAACACAAATTTTGCATTTCATATAATTTCTGTGTGTTTACAGTATTAAATACCATCAGTTGTGTGCTGTCTGTCTGTATGGGGTTACCGGCTGCTGATTTAGCAGCTTCGTCTGCTCGGCTGTTACCAAGTGATACCGGGTCTTGGCTATATGTGTGAGCTTTACACTTGATAACAGCCACTCTGTCGGGTTCCTGTATCGCTGTTAGAAGTCTTTTGATGTGGGCTGCATGCGCTACGGGTGTGCCAGCTGCCGTCATGAAATTTCTGAGGCGCCATAGGGCCCCGAAATTATGGACTACTCCGAAGGCGTACCTAGAATCTGTGTAGATATTGGCTGACTTGCCTTTAGCCAATTCGCATGCTCTGGTTAGGGCAACCAGTTCAGCAACTTGTGCTGAGTGTGGTGGGCCTAGCGGTTCTGCTTCTATGGTACCTTGGTCGTCTACGACTGCGTATCCAGTACACAAGTCTCCCGAGTCTGTGACAACTACCGTCAGTGTAGAAAGTAAAGTCTACATCTTCCAGTGGTTTGTCACTGATGTCAGGCCTTGCCGTGAAGTTTTGGGTCAAATATTCCATACAATCATGTGTGTCATCCCCTGTATTAAATCCTCCTTCACCATCACTCTCATCCTCCACCCTTTGTGCCTGTCCAGGCACACCTGGGAGATACGTTGCAGGATTTAATGCGCTGCATCTCCTTATGGTGATGTTTATGGGGGCCATCAATGCCAATTCCCATCTTGTAAACCGCGCTGATGAGACGTGTCTGGTTTGGGCCGAATTCAGTAAGGCTGACACTGCATGTGGTGTATGAATTGTGAGATTGTGTCCTAGCACTACATCTTCGCTTTTACTTACTAGCAATGCTATTGCTGCAACACTTCGCAAGCATGTGGGGAGGGATCGCGCTACCGTATCTAGCTGAGCGCTATAGTAGGCTACCGGCCTGCTGGCATCACCATGCTTCTGGGTTAAGACACCTGCTGCGCACCCAGCACTCTCTGTTCCGTACAGTTCAAAGGGTTTTCCATAATCTGGCATACCTAATGCTGGTGCCTGTGTTAGGCACTGTTTAAGTCTTTCAAATGCCATCTCAGACTCGTCTGTGTGCGAAATCTGATCAGGTTTGCTTGAGGAGACCATCTCCTGTAAAGGTAGGGCTAGTATGGAAAAACCTGGGATCCAGTTACGGCAATACCCACACACTCCTAAGAACGTTCTAATCTGTTGCTGGGTTTGCGGCAGGGTCATGTCACGAATTGCTTGAATTCTATCAGCGGTAAGATGTCTCAGTCCTTGTGTTAGGCAGTGTCCCAAATACTTCACCCTGGTCTGGCATAATTGTAACTTATCTTTGGAAACCTTGTGTCCTGTGTCTGAAAGATGAAACAGGAGTTGTTTCGTATCTCTCAGGGACGCTTCTAGTGAATCAGAACACAGCAGTAAATCATCCACGTACTGTATTAATACTGATCCACTCTCAGGTTGGAAAGACTGTAAACAATCATGCAAGGCCTGAGAGAAAATACTTGGGCTGTCAATGAAACCTTGTGGTAAGCGAGTCCAGGTGTACTGAACTCCTCTGTATGTAAATGCGAATAAGTATTGACTGTCAGGGTGCAGAGGTACCGAGAAGAAAGCGGAGCAGAGGTCAATCACAGTGAAAAATTTGGCAGTGGGAGGGATTTGCATAAGGATGACAGCTGGATTTAGCACTATGGGTAATTGACTCTCAACTATTTTGTTGATCCCTCTTAGATCCTGCACTAATCTGTAACCTCTCCCCCCACTCTTTTTAACAGGGAAGGTGGGACTATTGGCAGTGCTGGACGTTCTTACCAGAATGCCCTGTTGTAGCAAACGCTCTATTACAGGGTAAACTCCTAACTCCACCTCTGGCTTCAGAGGGTATTGTGGGATTTTTGGAGCTATCCTACCATCTTTTACTTGTACAACTACTGGGGCTACGTTTGCCATTAATCCAGTGTCTTGTCCATCCTTGGTCCAAAGTGATTCCGGTATCTGGGAAATCATTTCCTCTACCTTGGACGGACACCTATTTACAACAACAGTGTGGGACATTAATCTTGTTGGGGAGTCTAACATATCCTGCACTTCCTGAGCGTGGTTTTCGGGTATGTCCAAGAACACACCTTCAGGAGTACAATATATGACACATCCCATTTTGCACAGTAAATCTCTCCCTAGGAGATTATTCTGAGCCGATGCAGCCAGCAGAAAAGAATGCTTGGTATGCAAAGGCCCTATCGTAATCTCTGCAGGTTTGCTTAAAGGGTAGTGCTGTACTACTCCTGTTACTCCCATGGCTGGAATTGTTTTACCAGTGGTTCTCATGCCCACGGTCGAATTTATCACTGACTTGGCCGCCCCCGTATCTACAAGGAAATTTAGAGATTTACCAGCTACATCAATTGTGACCTCGGGTTCACTTCCAAGGCTCGCAATTAATTTCACTGGCTGCAGATTACAGGTGTGGCCCCACCCCTATTGTATGTGGTGACCTCCCTGTATTGCGCTGGCAGCTATTACCTGTGAAGGGGGTAAATGGGAACTATCAGAGACTTGCCAGTCTCTTTTTGGGGGATACCTTTTTGTTTCCCCTGCGTGTGGTTCATAACTCTGTCTCTGCGGTCCTTGATCCCAATTTCGTGTGTCATGTCGTTGTCTAGGGGGTTGATATGATTTTTGTGCATTTTTCAATTTACAGTCTCGTGCACAATGTCCCTCTTTATGACAGTAATAACAAGTTACCACATTTGACTTACCCACAGGGGTCGGAGATTTATACTGAGGTGGCCTTGTGGTCAGGGCCTGTATACTTACGGCCATTAATTTATCACTCTGTGACTCCCTGTGTCTGGTGATGTTCCTATCATGATCAATAGCGGCCACTCTCAAAGTAGCCACCGACAGACCTCGCCAACATGGTTGGGTGGTCTGTACCCTCGTCCTCAATACTTCCTTTAAACCATCCATTAACACAGATACTGCTACTTCTCTATGATTCACATTTGTCTTAATGTCTTCTATGCCTGTATACTTAGCCATTTCCTGTAGTGCCCGATGAAAATAATCAGCAGCTGTTTCTCCCTCCTTTTGCTTGATGGAGAAAATTTTAGCAACAGCTGGGAAATATACTCCCAGCTGCAAATTAATTATTTTCACATTATCTTGATTGTACTCCTCAGTAAGGGGTACTTCTTCGTCTAGTCTACAGTCAGTTATAAAACTCGCTGAGTCGACATTGGAGGGTAAACATGCCCTCAGCAATGTCCGCCAATCTTTGTTATTGGGCTCTACAGTATGTCCTAGCTCTCTAATGTACTTCTGGCTTGCAACTAGATCTTTCCTAGGATCAGGGAATTCAGACACCATTGATCTTAATTCCGTTCGGGAAAAGGGGCAGTGCATGGCGATGTTTCTGACAGGAGTGACTCCTGAAGTGTCAGTTTTCCCATTTGGTACTGCAATTACCCTAACGGGATTAAGTTCAATAACATCATTCTGAGTAGATTCTATAACATGTGGTGTAATGGTTTCAGCATAGTGTACAGTGCCGTACTTACCAGTTGATACGACCTCACCTGTCCCTCCACTAGGGGCCTTTGATACTGCTCTTACTGGTTGGGCCGTGCCCACTGTTGTTTCTGCTATGGTGGCTGCTAGAGAGAGTGCCGATATTGTTGTGGGCTCATCCTCTTGGTCACAATCCTGGGGAAAGTTTAAAATAGGGTACAGCTTGCACGGGTTAGTATTAGCATCAACAATCTTAGTTACATTATTCTTAACATCTATACAGTTACTAAGTGCTTGTTTATCATACACCAGTGTGCCTTTCTCTGTGACCACTTTCTCTCCTGTTATGTATGGTGGTGGGGGAGCGGTGGCTATCAGTTTTCTGACAGGGTTAGATCCAGCCGCTTGAGCCAATCCTCTTTGTATTTCACCTTCCTGTTGCCATAACTGTAAATAATCAATGTTTGATCCGTCTCTTTGCAGATTTAATGAGACATATCCTTCTCCTTAGATTTTGTAACACCTCGGGACTAAAACTGCCTACCCGTGGGAACTTTTCCCCGTCATGCACAGTCATTCTTTCCCATTCATCGCACAAGACCTCTGTGTGTGAACCGTATTTCTCACACATGATATACCTTGCCGACCCGATTGGTCGGTTTACTGAATCAACTTGGACCAGGATTGATCGCCCCCTACCTGAACAACTGGCCCCCATCTTTGCAGGTGTTGCTTTTGCTACCTCTGACCTTCAAATCAGGGTCTTCAGCGAACCCTTACAAAAACCAAGATGTCCGGGGTAGACTGACGGTGAAAGTTTACCGAGTACCTCCACTCACTTCTCGCCCACGTTGGCCAGTACTGCAATCACTGACTCAGAGCTGCTGTACACAACCTAGGGCCCCTATAAACCTTTACTTACTGGAACATGTGGGTGTGATCCGAAGAGCACTTAACCCTTTCCAGTAACTATTGGTTGTTAGAGAATTCCCGAGTGACCAGCGAACCTCCCTTAAAATAAAAAAAATGACACAAATCACGTTAGAATGTACAAATAGCGTTTATGACCCCTTTAGCGTACGCAAATGGTACTGGGTCAAGTTACTAACTAATGCACACAATTACATGCGGTACAATCGTTCTGCACATAAGCAACTAATCTTATGTGCGGAGCGACCAGTGGAATCGAAAATTGTGGCTGCGAATTCCTTCAGCCGGAGCTTAATGGCCTATATGGGTTCCGCACCAACCCTTCCTGGTGTTGTGCTTCTTGACTCTTATATAGCGGACTTCCTAGTCTGCTGTACCTGGACCTCCTGGTCCGTGACCTCCTGGTCTGTACTACAGTAGACCTCTTGGTCTGCTATACTCTAATGCTCTTCTTTTAATATGTTTAACAAGGGATGCCTCCCAAGCCACCGTGCCGTCACTTACACGTATGTACCTCACGAGAACTCGATGATTTCCTGTGGTTCCACCCAAAATTAGAAACTTATATATATGTATACACACACTTTCACCTCATATACTCTTTACTTTTGTTTCTGCGCAGAAATCCCTTTCATTCAGTATCGCAGGCTAATCCCGAGGAGTTGCAACTAGAGAAGGATCTATTAGCTTAAAATTTAGGACACTGAGATTTGACTTGCGCTATTATCGCCTAACTAAAACAATACTATCGTGTGATTTGTATCACGTGGGCGTACCCAGACGCTCCGTTGCGTAATATACGCTTCGTGCGTCGGCCCTTGCGTCGCGTACGCTAGTCCCACCCTTTGTTAGAGACACGTGTACGCAAGCCAGGTATATCCACAGAAATACAACTAACACGTTTATATCAATGTAGATGATCTTTAACTGTAATCATCTACCAACCACCACACAGGTCTTTCCTTGTATCTTTAGGCAAAGCCGTGTGCGTGTTTTACAAATTACCCTTTAATGTATTATTTTTTGATTTTTAACTACCAATAGCAACAAATCTTTCTCAGCACGTTATCAATGATAAATGGCAAACAGGAAGGCGAGATGTGAAATTACACAGATGGAAAAAGAAATACAGGTGTGTGCGTGCGTGTGTGCGTACGCAAAACAGAAATAAACAGTTTTAAAAGACAATAGCGTACTGTTCTTACCTTCCGGTTCCGGATTCCACCAGCACTCCTACAGCGTAGCGAAACAGACGCTTATCTAGCCAGCACTACTGTATCCCTCACCACTAATACGGATACGAAGGGATACTACTTTCCCGCCCTTTGCTGATAGATAAAGTCTGTGTTCGCTAGTGCGGATATGTGGAGGACGGACGAGCCGCCAATTGATAATGCCGATTGATTACCTTATAACATTCACTATAAATGGGTAAGAGACTCAGTACGCAATTGGCGTATGGGGTACCGTAAGGGTACGCACTTAGCGTAGCAGACGCTTATCCGTGGTCGAGACGCACATGCGACACGCTCGCTCACAGCTTAACGCTTGGTGACGAGCACGCTATAGGCGGCCGACTACCGTAATGCTACGCTACCTTTGTAGCGGACGCTCGTGACCACGAGGGGAACACGAGCGGCGCAGACGCTCACGGGATGACACTCAGTAAACCTTGTATGCAACACACTGAATGATTGAGTTTGTACTGTAAACCTTACTACTGAAATACTGTAGCGATATAACGCTGCTTAACCTTGTTAATACTAAAGCTGCTTGAGCGATTGAGACGCTCCGATTACCCTCTGCAATGTAATAAACACACAATACCTTGCTAAGGTTCCAACACCTTTACTAACAATATCTAGCTATGTAAAAAGGGGAAAACAGTTAACAGTTCATACACTACAGGCTAACATTAATATCTAAGCAGAACAACTACACATAAATATACAATAGCGGCACAATCGCAAACAATAACATACAATGAGAGAGAGAGAGAGAACGTGGCAAAATACAGTCAGAGTTTTAGAATGGTCACAGAGAATAACTTACACACACTGGGGAATGATTCGCTGCGCAGTCCTGGTACCAGCTCCGAGTTAGTCAAGATGAAAACCGTTTGTGGAGAGAAGACTGAGCTGGCCAGGCTGGCTGTCCTTATATACACTGCGTACAGTACGCTACAAAGGGACCTATAATCTCATTGTTCATTGGACACAGGAATGTCTCCTCGCATCATAACAAAAGGTCATAGGTTAGTTTGAACAGGTGGGCTGTGACTATATCAAACTGCTCAGGTGGGAGGGAATCTCAGGATTCCCGCCGCATGGATAATGAACCGCAAATATAGTAAATGTCCAGAAACTACTAATAGACATAACTATACGCAGGAGCAATTAATCTTTACCTAACCAGCACCGGATTGTTTCTAATAAAATGTTCTTTAGTTAGGTACCAAACACAACTGCTCAAACCCTGTCTGACCCTTCGTATCATACAAAGAGGAATTCCTCTGTCCAGCGACCAGTTACACTAAACAGACTTACAGTTATTATTAAGGGGAACATTACCTATAAAACACACTATTTGGTTTTACTATGTAACGATTGAGTCGCCGACTAGACGCACACAAACTCTACCATAAATGCACATACCACGCGCTCGAGCGCATGGCCGAGGAAGTGCCATCACGCAGCTGCGAGTATCCGCACGCACGGGAGATAATGTGCACGTGCAGCGGGCAAGCGCATGGGGTGAATATATGGCAACGTGTAGCGTGATATTTTTCAACTTTGACACTTCTTTACCCATTTTAATTATAAACTCAGTTACCGACCAGGTTTCCTCAACAAAAAGGCAGATACATTATCTCGCTCCCTAAGTTCAGAAGAACCCTCTGACCGTTCAAAAGAGCAATTTATCCTGGAATCCACCTCTTTTTCTGCAACTAATACCTCTCCACTTCCTCCTCCAGGGAGGATCTTCGTTGCACCAAATCTTCGCAAAAAACTTCTTACATGGGCTCACTCCTCCTCCTTCATGGGCCATGCGGGCGGTCATAAGGCACTTAAATTCATTCAGCGCTCCTACTGGTGGCCTCATCTCAGGACTGACGTTCAGGAATTCGTAGCTGCCTGTCCAAAATGTGCCCAGCATAAAAGTCCCAAAGGTCCACCAGCCGGGTTACCCCATCCTTTGCCGGTACCACTAAGACCATGGACGCATATTTCTATGGACTTTATTACAGTTATACCTATGTCTGGCGGGCGGAACACCGTATGGGTCATAGCTGACCGATTCTCTAAAATGGCACACTTTGTTCCTCTGGCTAATCTTCCATCTGCATCCCAGTTGGCAAAAATAAGATTTTACTTACCGGTAAATCTATTTCTCGTAGTCCGTAGAGGATGCTGGGACTCCGTAAGGACCATGGGGAATAGACGGGCTCCGCAGGAGATAGGGCACTTCAAGAAAGCTTTGGGCTCTGGGTGTGCACTGGCTCCTCCCTCTATGCCCCTCCTCCAGACCTCAGTTAGGGAAACCGTGCCCAGAGGAGATGGACAGTACGAGGAAGGATTTTTGTAAATCTAAGGGCGAGATTCATACCAGCCACACCAATCACACCGTATAACTTGTGATAAACTTACCCAGTTAACAGTATGAACAACAACATAGCCACGGTTCCACCGAAAAACTATAACATAACCCTTATGTAAGCAATAACTATATACAAGTCTTGCAGAAGAAGTCCGCACTTGGGACGGGCGCACAGCATCCTCTACGGACTACGAGAAATAGATTTACCGGTAAGTAAAATCTTATTTTCTCTAACGTCCTTGAGGATGCTGGGACTCCGTAAGGACCATGGGGATTATACCAAAGCTCCCAAACGGGCGGGAGAGTGCGGATGACTCTGCAGCACCGATTGAGCAAACAGGAGGTCCTCCTCAGCCAGGGTATCAAACTTATAGAACTTTGCAAAGGTGTTTTTCCCCGACGAAGTAGCTGCTCGGCACAACTGTAATGCTGAGACCCCTCGAGCAGCCGCCCAAGAAGAGCCCACTTTCCTAGTGGAGTGGGCCTTAACCGATTTCGGTAACGGCAATCCTACTGTAGAATGCGCCTGCTGAATCGTGTTACAGATCCAGCGAGCAATAGTCTGTTTTGAAGCAGGAGCGCCAACCTTGTTGGCCGCATACAGAACGAACAAAGCTTCAGTCTTCCTGATTCTAGCCGTTCTGGTCACATAAATCTTCAAAGCCCTGACTACATCCAGGGACTCGGAATCCTCCAAGTCCCGTGTAGCCACAGGCACGACAATAGGTTGGTTCACATGAAAAGATGAGACCACCTTTGGCAGAAAGTGAGGGCGAGTCCTCAACTCTGCCCTATCCACGTGAACACCAAGTATGGGCTTTTATGTGATAAAGCCGCCAATTCGGAAACACGTCTTGCCGAAGCTAACGCCAACAACATGACCACTTTCCACGTGAGGTATTTCAACTCCACAGTTTTGAGTGGTTCAAACCAAGGTGACTTGAGGAAACGTAACACCACGTTAAGATCCCAAGGCGCCACCGGAGGCACAAAGGGAAGCTGAATATGCAGCACTCCCTTCACAAAGGTCTGTACTTCAGGAATAGAGGCCAATTCTCTTTGAAAGAAAATGGATAAGGCTGAAATCTGGACCTTTATGGACCCTAATTTTAGGCCCAAAGTCACTCCCATTTGAAGGAAGTGAAGTAGACAGCCCAAATGGAACTACTCCGTAGGAGCAGCTCTGGCCTCACACCAAGAAACATATTTCCGCTACCGTTTCCGGAAAAAACGCAGGAGTGGCCAGAGAAACGGAGGAGTGTCTGGGCGAACGCTGGGTGTGTTTGTGACGTCAAACCAGGAACGACAAGCAGTGAAATGATCGCAGATGCCGAGTAAGTCTGGAGCTACTCAGAAACTGCTACGAGGTGTGTAATCGCAATATTGCGAATACATCGTTCGCAATTTTAAGATGCTAAGATTCACTCCCAGTAGGCGGAGGCTTAGCATGAGCAAATCTTCTAAAAATCCGCTTGCGAGCGAACAACTCGGAATGACCCCCAGAAACTGCAAGGAAATTGCTTTAGTTAGCAATTCTGCTAATATTAGCAGAATTGCTAATCTTTCGTTAGCAATTGCTAATCTTTCGTTAGCAATTCTGCTATGCTAAGATACACTCCCAGAGGGCGGCGGCTTTGTGTTTGCATTTCTGCTAAAAGTAGCTAGCGAGCGAACAACTCGGAATGAGGGCCATAGACCGATCTGAACACCCAAGGTGTCACCAGAGCGTCTACCGCTACCGCCTGAGGGTCCCTTGACCTGGCGCAATACCGCTTAAGCTTTTTGTTGAGACGGGATGCCATCATGTCGATTTGAGGCAGTCCCCAACGATCCGTGATCTGTGCGAAGACTTCTTGATGAAGTCCCCACTCTCCCGGATGCAGGTCGTGCCTGCTGAGGAAGTCCGCCTCCCAGTTGTCCACCCCCGGGATGAACACCGCTGACAGCGCGCTTACATAGCCTTCCGCCCAGCGTAGAATCCTGGTCGCTTCTGCCATGGCCATTCTGCTCCTTGTTCCGCCTTGGCGGTTTATATGAGCCACTGCCGTGACATTGTCTGACTGAATCAGAACCGGTTTTCTCCGAAGCAATTCCTCCATTTGACGCAGGGCGTTGTATATGGCCCTCAACTCCAGGACGTTGATGTGGAGACAAGACTCTAGGCTTGACCAGAGACCTTGGAAATTTCTTCCCAGTGTCACTGCTCCCCAGCCTCGGAGGCTTGCGTCCGTGGTCACCAGGACCCAGTCCTGAATGCCGAACCTGTGACCTTCTAGTAGGTGAGCACTTTTCAGCCACCACAGGAGAGATACCCTGGTCCAGGGAGACAGGGTGATCCTTTGATGCATTTGTAAATGGGACCCGGACCACTTGTCCAAGAGGTCCCATTGAAAAGTCCTCGCATGGAACCTGCCGAAAGGGATGGCCTCGTAGGAAGCCACCATCTTCCCCAGGACCCAAGTGCAATGATGCACTGAAACCATTTTTGGTTTTAATAGGTTCCTGACCATGGCTATGAGTTCCTGAACCTTTTCGATCGGAAGAAAAACCTTTTTCTGGTCTGTGTCTAGAATCAGCCCCAAAAAGGTCAGACGCGTTGTAGGGACTAGCTGGGACTTCGGTATATTGAGAATCCAGCTGTGTATCTGCAACGTCTTCATGGACAGAGACACGCTGTCCAGCAACCTCTCCCGAGATCTCACCTTTATGAGGAGATCGTCCAAGTATGGGATAATTGTGACCCCCTGCCTGCTCAGGAGCACCATCATTTCCACCATTACCTTGGTGAAAATTCTCG
The DNA here is from genome assembly GCF_028390025.1 of Pseudophryne corroboree. Taxonomy (NCBI): domain Eukaryota; kingdom Metazoa; phylum Chordata; class Amphibia; order Anura; family Myobatrachidae; genus Pseudophryne; species Pseudophryne corroboree. Next base: position 162,666,720 of record NC_086452.1, on the reverse strand, counting down.
GGGCCGTGGAAAGCCCAAACGGCAACGTCTGAAATTGGTAGTGACAGTCCTGCACTGCAAATCTCAGGAATATTTAGGACACCACACAGTTTCTTAATTTAATTAACACTATTACATGGAAAGAATCATATGCCTTTCTCACTTTAGACGTCTCTGCTTTATATACACACATTCCACACCAATTGGGTTGTGAAGTGATTAAAAGGAGATTGGACTCTGATAATGACCTCAGTGAGGAACAAAAATCTTTTCTTATCACTTCGATTTCCTTTATCCTTTCACATAATTATTTTCTGTTTCTCGGTGTCTTTTATTTACAGGTTATGGGCACAGCCATGGGGACCAGATTCGCGCCCAGCTATGCCAACCTCTACATGGGGGAGTTTGAACAAACCCATGTGTGGGACAGTGGCTGGGCGACGAATCTGGTCCTCTATGGACGCTATATCGATGATCTTTTTATTATTTGGGATGGGGACCTTAATTCTGCCACACAATTTATCCAGTCTCTTTCTTGTAATAAATACAATCTCACTTTCACCTCAACTTTTCACACTACCAAAATTAATTTTTTAGATGTGAACCTAGAGATTATTAATAATAAAATAGTTACGTCTACATTTAATAAAAAGACTAATACTAATTCGTATTTACACTTCCCGAGTTCGCACTTTAGACCCTGGAAGCAAAACATTCCTAAGGGACAACTCATTCGCCTTAGGAGAAACTGTTCTAATTTTGACACCTTTACCGAACAGGCAGACACCCTACTTACATCTTTTAGGGAGTGTGGATATCCTGAAAATCTTCTACAAAAGGCCCTTATGGAGGTTTCGGATTTAGAAAGAAATAGCCTCCTACAATACCATTCTAGGAAAGAGGAGCATGCCGATAAATAAGATAGGAGTTCTGCATTTATTTGTAAATTTAATAGTTGTGCAGGTCAGATTCGTGGTATATTAAATAGAAATTTTTAAATTTTTAAACAAGATCGTATTTTGGCGGAAACACTACCTCAAGTCCCACAAATAATTTATAGAAAGGTCTTTAAAAACTTTTTTGGCTCCCAGCCATTTGAAAATAGTAGATAATGAAGATAATAGTAGGAAACAAATATCAGGATCTGAATGGTTGACAAAGAAACCACTGGGCTTCTTCCATTGTGGCAAGAATAAATGCCAAGTCTGTTCCCACACACCAAGAAAAACAGTGTCTATTGAATTACCAAATAATCAAATCGTTTATGAATTGCGATTCCTCATACGTTATCTATTTACTCTAGTGTAGCTGTCACCTATATTATGTGGGCCGCACCACCAGAAAATTACGTACCAGGTTTATGGAACACAAAAGAAACATTGTTAAAGGTTTTCTTAAACATAGTGTATCCCGTCATTTCTTAAACACATCAGAAAGACCCTGGATGCCTTTCAATCTTAGCATTATAACATGTGGCTCCTACTGTGAGGGGTGGAGATAGATTTACACTGCTATGTAAGAGAGAAATATATTGGATGCTTCAGTTTAATTCAGTATATCCAACTGGTTTAAATGAGACAATGGAATTGAACGTAGTGGTTTTAAAACTTCCGAGAACTGTCTTGCAGATATTCATTTGGATAATTATAACCGCTTCTCTGATTCCGTTCATTCACCGCATCCAGTTGGTACAGGTGACAACTCTGTGGCACCTGTGTGTGGTCTGTTCGGCCGTGGAGGCTTCCACGCACACCCTGGACGGGACGGTGGGTCTCCCCTGTCAGCACGTCCAGGATGAGCGGCCATCCGGAGGTTTTCCGGATTTTTGGGATACTCCTGGCAGCAGGAGTCCCTCCACGGCCGGGCAGCCACCCAATGGTAGCGGTGGTGATAGGTTTATAGAAGCCTGGATTGTTTCACTATCCCTCCCTTCGTGAGATACTCATGCAATTATTATTTATTATTTAATATTTTTTATTCTTTTTTGGTTATTTTTAATGTTGTATTTTTTATTTTATTTTTGTATTTATTGTTTTGGGGTGATCTCCTTGCTAGCTCACTAAATATTTATTGATCTGATATATCTTCTGTGCGAATATAAGGAAGATATGAATTACATCACCTAATAAGTCTTTAGTTTAGATATAAAACAACCGCCCCAGGGATCCTGATTATAGGGGTAGGATGTCTGGGAGATGTGAGCGAATTTGTGTCTCTAACAAATCTGACACGCAGATAAGCCCAGACTGCTGGGGCTGTAAAACAATATGTATTTAGTGTATTTAGTGTTAATTAAAGCGTTTATTGTATTGATAATAACCATCTGTCTACATGTCCAATCTCTTCTAAACATTTAAGTGTGGTTTGATGTGTTCCAAATTGCCCACTGGTGGGCATATGCTTATTTCCCCTTCCTAGCCACGGTGTTCCGCCTCGCGAGTCACGTGATGAGAGAGTGACGTCATCGCGCACCGCGTCGGTGCCTACTCGGGTTGCCTAGCAACCGGGTTACCTCCATCATCGCGCACCGCGGGATACCTCCGTCAGGCCATTCTATTGGCCTCCGCCGGTCATGTGACCGGGAAGCACGGACACCGCCGGACGGAACCCCGCGGCTGGGTAATCTCTCCCCATACGGGATCACGGTCTCCCACGCAAGTATTGTGAATAGAGAGGGCTATGGGTTCCCGAAAACGGGGGGGTTTCTAGAGGGATGAATGAATCTCCATTGCAAATAATGCATACGATGTTTGGGGTGGGCACGGACTGGCTACCTGACTGATCCCTAGCTTCTGCCTTGTCTAATCTTTTATGCAATAGATTGACATTTGCATTTTACAGCACCGATTGGAGAGACCCAGTTTCTACACAAATGGCACAGCTTGCTTGCTGTTAATTTCCAAGCCTCTGGAAGTCTCCGTCATCACGGGAAACACCAGCTGTATTAATTTCCTTTCCCCAGGGAACTTTGCTCAGTGTTCTAGTCCGGGATCCTCAGTGGACACTCATTAGCAGCCATTCTCAATTGCTTCATAGCTCAATTTATGCCCTAAATTTTATGTGTATATGTGAATTTTTATTCATGGTTTTAGTGTATGATGTTTAGCTAATAAATCCAATTGTGATTTTACATTCATCCACAGTTTTTTAATCATTTATTATTGGAGAAACACCTAGCGCCAGCTCCAGTGCTTTTCTTTGTTAAAAATTTCTTTGGGACTGACAATCCCTTGCTGGCAGCTGTGACAGCGCGTCTGGAACTGCTTTCTTTTTTTCAAATCTCAGGAACGCCTGATGCGGGGGGAATATCGGAACATGAAGGTAAGCATCATTTATGTCCAGGGACACCATCCAATCCCCCCCCCCCTCCAGGCTGGCGATGACCGCCCTGAGTGATTCCATTTTGAACTTGAACCACCTCTTCAAGTACAGGTTCAGAGATTTCAGGTTTAAAATGGGTCTGACCGAACCGTCCGGTTTTGGGACCACAAACAGGGTTGAGTAATATCCCTCTCCTTGCTGGAGATGAGGAACTGTGACAATCACCTGTTGAATATACAATTTTTGGATTGCTGCCAACACTAGCTCCCTCTCTGACGGGGAAGCCGGCAGAGCTGATTTGAAAAATCGGCGAGGAGGCAAGTCTTCGAATTCCAGCCTGTATCCCTGAGAAACAATTTCTAATGCCCAGGGATCCACCTGCGAGTGAACCCAGACGTGGCTGAAAAATCGAAGACGAGCACCCACCAGATCTGCCTCCCCTCGGAAAGCCCCAGCGTCATGCGGTGGACTTTGCAGACGCAGGGGAGGACTTCTGCTCTTGGGAACTAGCTGTGTGCAGCTTTTTTCCCCTGCCTTTCCCTCTGGCAACAAAGGATGATCCACGTACCTTCTTGTTTTTATTGGAACGAAAGAACTGCATTTGATAATGAGGTGCCTTTTTTGTATGCTGCGGGGGGACATAAGGTAAGAAATTTGACTTACCAGCCGTAGCCATAGAGACAAGATCCGAGAGGCCGTCTCCAAACAACTCCACCCCTTTGTAAGGCAAGAACTCCATATGCCGCTTTGAATTGGCATCTCCCGTCCACTGTCGGGTCCACAAGAGCCGCCTAGCAGAAATAGACATAGCATTTATTCTGGAGCTTAATGAACAAATGTCTCTCTGAGCATCCCTCATATACAAGGCAGCATCTCTGATATGCTCTATGGTCATTTGAATGGCGTCCCTATCTAAGGTGTCAATTTCCGTAGATAAGGAATCTGCCCATGCCACAACCGCACTACAAACCCAGGCCGACGCCATAGCCGGTCGAGCAATAGTACCGGAATGATTGTAAATGTGCTTTAAGGTAATTTCATGCCTGCGATCAGCAGGTTCCTTGAGGGAAGCCGTATCCTGAGAAGGCAGTGCCACCTTTTTGGACAAACGTGTCAGCGCCTTGTCAACTTTTGGCGAAGATTCCCAGCGTATCCTATCAGTTTGTGGAAAAGGATACGCCATGAGAATCCTTTTGGGAACTTGTGGTCTCCTATCCGGAGATTCCCAAGCCTTTTCGCACAAGTCACTTAATTCAAATGAGGATGGAAAAGTGACTTCAGGCTTTTTCCCATTATACATGTGTACCCTCGTGTTAGGGACAGGGGGTTCCTCAGTAATATGCAAAACCTCTTTAATGGCAATAATCAATGGCTGTAATTTTGCATCTTCATAGTCGACACTAGAGTCAGTATCTGTGTCGGTATCTGTGTCATCGATCTGGGATATGGTGCGCTTCTGAGACCCCGAAGGACCTGGCGCCCCAGGGACAGGCATGGACTGGCTACCTGACTGATCCCTAGCTTCTGCCTTGTCTAATCTTTTATGCAATAGATTGACATTTGCATTCAAGACATTCAGCATATCCACCCATTCCGGTGTCGGCGTTGCCGACGGCGACCTGACATTCAAGCACTCCCCCTCCACATTAAGCGAGCCTTCCTCGTCAAACATGTCGACACACGCGTACCGACACACTTCACACACACACAGGGAACCCCTTTCCTGAAGACAGTATCCCTGTCAAGGCCCTTTGGAGAGACAGAGAGAGAGTATGCCAGCACACACCCCAGCGCAATAACCCTGGAGACCAACACAAAATGTTTTTCCCCAGCAGCGCTGTATAATATGTAAACTGCCAATTATGTGCCCCCCCCCCTCTCTTTTAAGCACCCTTTCACCGTGTGTAAGCAGGGGAGAGTCCGGGGAGCTTCCTCTCAGCAGTGCTGTGGAGAGAAAATGGCGCTGGTGAGTGCTGAGGGAGAAGCCCCGCCCCCTCGGTGGCGGGCTTCTGTCCTGCTCAAACTTAATAAAATATGGCGTGGGCTCTTTTATATACATGTACAGAGCCCACCTGTACATGTATATAGTCTTTTTGCCATGCAGAGCTTTATATTGCTGCCCAGGGTGCCCCCCCCCCTGCGCCCTGCACCCTTACAGTGACCGGAGTATGTGAGGTGTATGGGAGCAATGACGCACAGCTGCAGTGCTGTGCGTTACCTCAGTGAAGCTGAAGGCTTCTTCCGCCTGACGACTTCTGTCTTCTGTACTTCTAGCTCTGTGAGGAGAACGGCGGCGCGGCTCCGGGGGTGGACGCCCAGTAAGAACCTGCGTTCACCCCCTCTGGAGCTAATGGTGTCCAGTAGCCGAGGAAGCAGAGCCTATCTTTGACAAGAAGGTCTGCTCCTCTCTCCTCAGTCCCTCGATGCAGGGAGCCTGTTGCCAGCAATGCTCCCTGTGAAAAAGTAGTAAAAGGTAGAAAAAAAAAATCCAAACAAAAATGCTTCTAGGCAGAGAACTCTGGAGAGCTCTCTGCAGTGCACCCATCTTGCTCTGGGCACAGTGTAAAACTGAGGTCTGGAGGAGGGGCATAGAGGGAGGAGCCAGTGCACACCCAGAGTCCAAAGCTTTCTTAAAGTGCCCTATCTCCTGCGGAGCCCGTCTATTCCCCATGGTCCTTACGGAGTCCCAGCATCCTCAAGGACGTTAGAGAAATTGTTTATAGCAAAGATCTTTCGACTCCATGGTCTATCACAGGAAATCGTGTCTGATAGAGGTCCTCAATTTGTGGCCAAGTTTTGGAGATCCCTATGTTCTGCTCTTGGCGTGAATTTAAACTTCTCTTTAGGATATCATCCCCAAACAGATGGTCAAACAGAGAGAGTGAACCAGGATCTGGAGACTTTTCTGCATTTATTCATGTCCTCCTCACAGGACGACTGGCTGGACTTCCTCCTGTTCGCAGAATTTGCCCATAACAATCTTTATCACTCTGCCACAAAATCTTCTCCATTCTTCATTAATTATGGTTACCATCCAAGAGTTCCTGACTTCCAATTTCTGCCTACGCTCGAGGTTCCTGCCGCAGAGTCAACACTTCGACAATTTACTGAAGCCTGGAAACAAGTTCACAAGACTTTGCTCAAGACTTCCAAGAGATATAAGACCTATGCAGATCTGAAACGAAAAGCTGTACCAAGCCTTAAGGTAGGAGATCGGGTTTGGGTTTCCACACGTAACCTAAGATTAAAGGTTCCTACCAGATTTATTGGGCCTTACCCAATCGAAAAAGTGTTGAATCCTGTGGCTTACAAAGTGAAATTACCTCCGCAGTTAAGAATTCCTAATGTATTTCATATTTCTCTCTTAAAACCATTGGTACTTAATCGGTTCAGAGCCGCTCTGCCTAAATCACCCAAGATCCAATCAGCACATGGAGACGAATTTGAGATTCACAAGATCCTTGATTCTCGCAGACGTTATGGTCGCATCCAGTACCTTCATGATTGGAAGGGGTATGGGCCAGAGAAGAGATCTTGGGTAGATGCAGAGGATGTCCATGCTCCAAGACTTCTTCGGACATTTCATGCCAAGTTTCCAACTAAACCACATAGGTGTCCGGAGTCCACCCGCAAAGGGGGGGGGGGGGTACTGTCAGCGTCCGGAGTCTTACCGGTACGCTGGGGCCGCGGGGCTGGCTTCCTTGGTGATGTGCGGGCAGCGGAGGAGGTGGGCTGCTGCACCGGATCCGTAGGCAGCAGTAGCGGCGGTGAGGGGGTCCGCTCGTGGTGGCGGGACGCTGCTACAGCGGGTCGCTCTTGCTGAGCCGTTGCTTGGAGACCAGGGGCAGTGAGCAATGTGGCTTTGCAAAAAGGTCTGCATTACTGGGCGCTGCCATATTGGAGACCAAGTTTTAAGCATAGTTCCTGTTTCTTCCAGCCAATCCAGGGGAAACTCTCCCTATAAAAGGGGGCTGGTTTAGGACAGGGACGCCAGTGCTTCAAGTTACAACCCTGTTGTAGGTGCTTTAGCCTGTGCTCCCAGGATTCCTGCTGTATTCTGGTTCCTCCTGATCCTGCTTGGTCGGTTCTCTGTTGCTGCTGCAGCTCTGCCGTTTCTAGCCTGCTACTGCCTGTGGAAGCGCTCCTGGAAAACCCAGTCCAGTAAGAGTCTTTGGGCACAGTCGGCCCCGGATCTTCTGCCTCGTCTTTCAAGCCACACTCCACAGATCTCCTTCACCAGCCACGCCTTTGTACCACCGACCACAGCCTGCAGATTATTATCTTCAGCCTCGTTTTCCAAACCACAGTCCACAGTCCTTGTCTCCAGCCACGTCTTCAACCACCATCCACAGTTCATCATCTACAGTCTCGTTTTTCAAATCACAGTCCACAGTTCTTCGCCTCCAGCCACGTCTTTAACCATCGTGCTCCAGCCTCGGTTAACCTCAGCCCTGTACATAATAAATACTTTCCATTGACTCTCAAACCCCGCCAAATCTCAGCTGCCGGATCCTCAAACTCTGCTAGACGTGACAGCTACTATGACTTCCTTTCTCCCAAATGCTACTCCTTCTGCACAGAAGGCATAAGGTAACACTTTTCCCTGCTTTCGGCCTTAAGGAAAAGCGAAGGTCAGGCATACTCGATATTGTCTCGTGCTCCCAACAACCACTAAGCCCAAGGCCTAATTATCCTGGAGCGCTCGTCAGCCTGCTTCTCATGACAAGCCTGCTGCATGACGGGACAGGCATTTCCCTGGGGGATCCCAGGGTGGGGGGCCAACTTCTATGATTCATCCAGGTCTGGTTAATGACCACTTCAGACGCATGGGGGTGTGAGAAGTTGTCTCTCACGGGTATGCAGTCTCTTTCAAGAGATGTCGCCCTCGCCAGTTCTGCACAACGGTTATACCTTCTGATCCGTTAAAGGCGCAAGCTCTAGAGATTGTGTGTTCACTCCTGGATACAGGAGTGGTAGTGCCGGTACCTCTGTTCCAGAGTGGCAGAGGATGTTACTCAACCCTGTTTCTAGTCCCGAAACCTGATGGGTCTTTCCGGCCTATTCTCAACCTCAAATCACTGAACAAGTTTGTGAGAGTGTCCAAGTTCCATAGGGAAACACTGTGGTCAGTTGTACTGGCCATGGAACCCGGAGGCTATATGGTATTCCTGGATATACAAAATGCTTACCTGCATATGCCTATTGCCATATCACATCAGCAATATCTGCGGTTTGCTATTGGCAACCTTCACTATCAATTCCAGGCTCTGCCGTTTAGACTGGCCACGGTCCCTCGGATCTTCACCAAGGTTATGGCCGTGATGATGGCTCATCTCCGTCGCCAGGGAGTCAGGATCCTGCCGTATCTGGACGATTTGCTGATTCTGGCAAACTCATGATGTCCTCCTCAGTCATCTACAACTGACGGTAAACTTCCTACAAGCCCACGGGTGGCTCATCAACTGGAAGAAGTCCTCGCTGGTCCCTGCTCAGAGCACTACCGGACACACACAGTCAACAGCTGTTTCTGTCTCCAGAGAAGGTCCTGAAACTTCAGGACAGGATCAGATACTTCCTTTCTCGCCCAAGAGTATCGATACACTCGGCGATGCAAGTACTACTACTACTCATGGTGTCGGCTTTCGACATGGTAGAGTACGCTCAATTCCATTCCCGCCCTCTACAGAGGTTAATCCTTTCCAAATGGGATGGCCTGCCTCATCGGATCAGGTCTCACATGATCCTCTTAATTCCGGAGGTTCGTTTGTCGCTGAACTGGTGGCTACAGGACCAGCAGTTGAGCAGGGTCTGTCCCTTCTGGATCCCCAACTGGGTCCTACTGACTACGGACGCCAGTCTGAGGGGTTGGGGCACGGTGTTAGAGCATCACTCTTTCCAGGGTCGGTGGACCATGAAGGAATCACCCCTCCCGCTAAACATTCTGGAATTGCGGGCAGTGTTCAATGCTTTGTCTCTCGCCCTGCCTCTGATACAGAACAGGCCTGTTCAAGTACGGTCAGACAAAGCCACCACTGTGGCGTACATAAACCATCAAGGCAGCACTCGATGCCGCATGGCAAAGATGGAAGTGTCAAAAATCCTTCGTTGGGCGGAATGCCTTCTGCCGGCAATGTTGGCAGTGTTCATTCTGGGAGTCCTCAACTGGGAAGGTGATTTACTCAGTCATCAGGACGTGCACGCTGGAGAGTGGAGTCTTCATCAGGCAGTCTTTCAACTCCTAGTGAACAAGTGGAGCCTACCAGATGTAGACCTGATGGCGTCTCGACACAATCACAAAGTTCCGGTTTTCGGATCAAGAGCCAGGGTGTTATGAACCACAAGCAGTGGTTCATTCCTGTTCATGTATTTTATGTTATAGTTCTCTTGCAGGCCAGGATTTCGCTTTGCTCTGGTTTAGTAGACTCTTGTTTGCTGCCGGTGGTGAGTCTGTGTAATTGCAGCTTGTTTCCATGTGTTTAGCCTCACCTGTCTGTTAATTGCACCTGTCAGTTGTGCAGCAGGGCAGCTGCACAACATAATTAATTAGGTTCTCTGCAGCTATTGGAGGGCTGCCTGTTATATTCTGTCTCAGTGCATTACACAGACGCCGGTGATAGTTTCTGTCTAGCTGCTTCCAGCCTTGAAGCATTCTTGTCCAGGAGTCCAGTGTCTGGTCCAGTGTCTGATCCAGTGTCCTTCCTTGAAGCATTCCTGTCCAGAAGTCCTGTGTCTTTGTCTGTGCCTGATCCAGTATCCGGCTTCTTGGTGTCCTCCGGTCTGACGTTTGGGATTCTGTCTGTCCTCCGGTCCTGAGAGCCTGTGTCAGCTACTTTGGTGGTTCCTGTCCTTTTGCCAGTATTCATACCGGTTTCGTGAGTAGCGGCTCTGCTGCATCCCTCGGCCTAGGCCGCAGCGTCTTATTATATTTGTTTTGGAGTTTCCGCAGAGGTTCTGCGTTGGCTGTCCTCGCCGGTATACGACAGTATTGTGTAGGCGTGTGGACAGCATTGCCTTTGTTGTTAGTCTTGACGGCTGAGCCGCGCATACTTTCATTTAGTTCTGTAGCGCCCCTAACTCTGTATTTCTGTCTTTAGTTAGAGGTTCCCCTTGTCATCATCCCGTCTCAGTTTACACCTTGTCTTCAACTAATACCGGGGGGCATCGGAGTTGGGCAGACATAATCCGCCCTTCAAAAGCGGCTGCCATGGGCCCAAGAAACCATAGTCTTGCAGGCGTAAGCGGACAACAAGGTTGAGACAACGGGGTCAGGTTTCCGTAGGGGTTGCTGCCGAGCTCTGTATCTTTTGCAGTATCACATTCCTATACTTGGGGCTCATCCACCCTGTCTCTGGAGTACCAAGTACAGTGAACATAACACAGGGATCCTTAAGCAGCGTTCGTGGACGCACTGGCAATTCCATGGAACTTTCGGCTGCCCTACGTGTTCCCTCCAGTGTAACTCCTGCCCAGGGTACTACGGAAGTTCAAACAAGTAGGAGGAATACTACTTCTAGTAGCTCCAGCATGGCCCAGACGGCATTGGTTCTTAGACCTGCAGGGTCTATTGATAGAGCGTCCTCTTCTGCTTCCTCAACTCCCAGACCTCCTCGTTCAGGGCCCTTGTGTCTATCCAGACCTGGCCAGACTGGCTTTGATGGCATGGCTGTTGAAGCTTTACTCCTGAGGGCCAAAGGATTCTCTGAGGCGGTCATCCAAACTATGCTGAAGGCCCGCAAACCGGCATCTGCGCGGATTTATTATAGGGTCTGGAATTCTTACGTCACCTGGTGTGCTGCTAAGAATTACGAGGCTTACGAATTCAGTACTTCCAGACTTCTGGCTTATCTGCAACAAGGCCTGGACTTAGGCCTTCGTCTGGCCTCCCTCAAGGTTCATATCCCTGCCTTGTTGGTATGGTTTCAGAGAAAAATTGTGTCTATTCCTGACGTTCATACTTTCACTCAGGGGCCCTCATTCCAAGTCGATCGCTAGCTGCCGTTGTTCGCAGCGCAGCGATCAGGCTAAAAATCGGCACTTCAGCGCATATATATGGTGCGCACTGCGCACACGCGACGTACTTTCACAAAAGCCGATGCAGTTTTACACAAGCTCTAGCGATGCTTTTCAGTTGCACTGCTGGCCGCAGAGTGATTGACAGGAAGTGGGTGTTTCTGGGTGGTAACTGACCGTTTTCGGGGAGTTTGTGTAAAAATGCAGGCGTGCCAGATAAAAATGCAGGAGTGGCTGGGAAAACGTAGGCGTGGCTGACCGAACGCAGGGCGTGTTTGTGACGTCAAAACAGGATCTACACAGACTGAAGTGATCGCTAGCTAGGAGTAAGTCTCGAGCTACTCATAAACCGCACAATCTTTTTTTGTAGCAGCGCTGTGATCCTTTCGTTCACACTTCTGCTAAGCCAAGATACACTCCCAGAGGGCGGCGGCTTAGCGTTTGCAATGCTGCTAAAAGCAGCTAGTGAGCGATCATCTCGGAATGAGGGCCAGGATGTTTTACGGATTCAGCCTCCCTATGTCCCTCCTGTGGCTCCATGGGAACTGTCTGTTGTTCTGAATGCCCTGCAAGAGTCTCCATTTGAACCTCTTGAGTCAGTGGATCTTAAATGGCTCACAGTCAAGGTTCTGTTCCTACTGGCTATTGCCCCTGCTAGGAGGGTGTCGGACCTAGGCACTTTGTCCTGTCGTCCACCCTTTCTGATATTTCACCGCGACCGGGCAGTTCTTAGAACTCACCCTGGTTATTTGCCTAAGGTGGTGTTATCTTTTCACCTTAACCAAGAGATTGTGGTCCCAGCCTTCATCTCTTCTGGTTTGTCCTACAAAGAGCGGTCTTTGGATGTGGTACGGTCTCTCCAAATATAGGTGTAGAGGACTGCCTTTATCAGGAGGTCAGATTCCCTTTTTGTACTTTTTGGTTTTCACAAACTTACCTGGCCTGCGACTAAGCAAACCTTGGCCTGATGGATTAGAATTGTGATTGCACAAGCTTATGCACAGGCTGGTCCCTGCTGCTATTAAAGCCCATTCTACTCTGTTGGACCCTCTTGGGTGGCCCGCCGTGGCGCGTCCGCAGAACATTTGTGCAAGGTGGCTACGTGGTCCCCAGTGAACACGTTCATTAGGTTCTATGTCTTTGATACGTGCGCCTCCCAGGATGCTTCCTTTGGATGCCGGGTTCTCATACCCGCTAAGGCGCATCCTCTCCCTTGAGGAACTGCTTTGGGACATCCCCAATGTATTCCCTGTGGAACACAGTGTACCCCGCTGCAGAAAAGGAGATTTATGGTAGACTTACCATTGTTAAATCTCTTTCTGCGAGGTACACTGGGTTCCACAGGGCGCCCGCCCTGACGCACCTAGCTTCTATGGGTTTGTATGGCATTAGTCGCTTGTCCCTTCTCCTGTCGTGAGAATGTGGTTCTATGTGACTAACATCTGCCTTCTCTTTTACCTACTCCTGCATTGGACTGGTTAACGAAACTTAGCTCACAGTGCCTGGAGGCAAGGTTATAGAGGAGGCCCCAATGCATCTTGGGACAGCTAAAGCTTTAACCTGTTGGTGCTTGAATCAAGATCCATCTCTACCCCAGTGTATTCCCTGTGGAACCTAGTGTACCTCGCAGAGATTTAACAATGGTAAGTCTACCATAAATCTCCTTATCTACCTATATGATGATTAATATGCATCTATGTGCCCGTCCCTCTCCATATAAGCAGGTCCCACTTGCACTATCCATTATGTAAGAGATCTGTCTGAAACAGGCATATCTTCTATAGAAGCACACACAATTCTGCATTGCCCGCAATTCTGATGACACCTGCTATACTTTGCTTATGTATGAACCTGCAAATGGAGATGCAACAAAGGGGGTAATTCTGATCTGATCGCTGGGCTGCTTTTTTTGCTGTCCTGCGATCAGATAGTCGCCGCCTACAGGGGGAGTATATTTTCGCTGTGCAGGTATGCGTTCCTATGTGTTAGCAGAGCTTCTAAAAATCAGTTTGTGCAGTCTCTGCGCAGCCCAGGACTTGCTCTTCCAGTGCGATTGAATCCTGCTGATCGGGACAGGAACGGACGTAAGCCCCCCTTCCTCAAAACACTTGGACACGCCTGTGTTTTTCCAGACACTCCTTGTAAACGGTCAGTTGCCACCCACAAACAGCCTCTTCCTGTCAAACCTTGCGAACGTCTGTGCGAATGGATACTTTGCACCATCCCGTCACTGAACGGCGAAGGTCATTGTAGCTGTCCGACGCATCTGCGTATTGCGGTGCATGCGCAGGTTGGATCTGATCGCCTGCTGTGCAAAAACGCACAGCAGCAATCAGATCTGAATTACCCCTAAGTTGCATATGGTGCATCCTCACGTATATTTCCGTGCGCTCGGCTCCAGAGCATGTGCAGAGTAAACATATGCAACATACATCTGCAAAATTGACTTGTGTTCAAGTCTGCATCAGCACAGATCTTCCATATTGATCAGTGGCAGATTTTACCTAGGGGCTCCCCCAGTAAAATCTGCCACCTGCAGGGATTGCCTAGAAGTGTCAGTGACTTCCCATAGGAAGAACTCTCTGTAATCACAGCCAGGCAGCCAGTCCCAGAGGGAGGTGGGTGTACTCCTCCTGGGACTGCCAGTCCAGACTGCCATAGCAGAGAGAGAGTAGACGTTAGCCGTTAATCCCCAGGAGGGGGAGGGAAGGGGGCAGGGAAGAAAATTAGCCAGACACAGTGCAAACCCCCTGGCCAGATAGGTAAGGAGCTGCCACTGGTATTGACTATAAACTAAATTTATACAATGTCTGCTAAATGATTCTGAGGTGGGATAAAGCGAATAAGTGTAAGTAACTGTAGCCTGTACCCTGCATACAAAAAAAAAGAATGTATTTTCATCCCTTGCTGCACAGGTGCACAGGGCCTGGTTCAGAGTTGTACTCTAATGTATTCGTAGCTGTGATCCCGTACGCAGATAATGGGCCGGATGTAATGCCGCCTGAACTGTGATGTTTTTTTAAAGAATCACTCACAAGGCAAAACCAGGCCATTGAACTGCAGATGTGCAGATGTGTCAGCCGGCAGGATTTGTATTGAGACGCCGACAGGCGTTTCACAGTGAAACTACAGGTCCCAGCAAGCCTGTCTCCTTATTAACGATAAAAAAAACACTCTTCATACTCGCCTACCCCTTGGCTGTGCTCGGTCCCCTTGTCTTTGTAGTATAGGGTGACCATATTATCCCTTTTACCTGGGACGCTCATGGATTACACAGGTTCTGTGACTGGCTGACTTCAAGCCTACATTTCAGATGGTTTTAATCAGCCACAGAACCTGTGTAATCCATGAGCGTCCCAGGTAAAAGGGATAATATGGTCACTCTATTGTAGTAGTACTGTACGGTAGATCTATTGTACAGTATATTTTTAACACAGTTTTTTCTTTTTAATAAAGGGTTAAAACAATTGGTGGGTGGGTGTACTCTCCAAATCAATCCAGGCCTGCCGAGTTCCTCCCTAAAGGGGGTGGGGCTTTATGGGGCGGGGAGGTCCCCATTTCCTGCTCTGACATAAACCCCCCGGCTGATTTAACCAGGTGCTGGTCACTCAGAAAAATCAAGTGGACCCCACAACGTTTTCTCCCCCGATTTTCTAGAATCAGGCCTGGCTTAAAGGCCCTGGGCAGATAATGCTTATGGGGTAATGTCTAATATTGAACCCTTTTTTACAGTATAATACACAAAAGCCTACACACATCATACTGATCTGTGCAGTGCTTTGAATGCATTGCCGATTGTCTACCAATTCATACAATACTTCTATTTTGCTGTGGAGTCTATTGTAAACGGGGCAATATGACTGAAATCGCACACAGCAGAAACCAATGAACTTCACCATCAGTTCATAATAGACACTGAAAACACTGTTTAGTAATTTGTGATTTTGACCTTCTAAACTTCCTGAGATGTCCAGCGATTTGGTTTAGAAGTCAAACATGATTCTTAGTAAATTTATACTCTGTTCCAGCAGGTCCTAAATGCAAAGACACAGAGCCGGCGACAGGGAGATCAGAGGGGCCCCAAGTATATGCCACTTTTCGTGTCCAGCAGGGATGTGAGCAGGGAATCGTCATGGAGTTATTGGGGAGAGACAGACCGTGGTGTGTGGGGGCAGGAAGGAGAGATATACATATTTATATATCTATATACTGTAGATAAATAAAAATATATATATTTATTTAATAACCGTTTATTATATAGCGCAGCAACTTCCGTTGCTCTGAGGCGGCCCCAGAGATATCACTGTACCGGGCCTGAAGATGTCTGTTGCCGGTCCTACAAAGACATGCTGCTGTTTGTTCTATAAATGTCAGCGTGCTCTGGCAGCAATGAATGTGCTGGCATTATATTCTAGAAGTTTCTATGAACCAAGCAGTTTATGGCTATCAGGGCTTGCTGTGACCAGTAAATTAGCAACGTGAAATCCAACTTTGCGTGACGCCTTCTCCTGCATTAACATATTAGTGCTATCACTGCTGCTGTTTCCATGTAACTCTGATTAAGACAAACTCCAGCATGCCTTTAACCAAAGAGCCCAGATGCCTCATTATTCATTGTGCAGAATGTCCACTATGTACTCCTTCTCAACTAATGTGTGTATTGCGGTAGCAGAAATGAATAGACCCCCTATCTACCAGTATAAAAAAAAATGTTTTTATACATTATTACCTTAACACCATGAGCAACCATCCAGAGGTGTTTGGAGGAAATCCAGTGCAGGGCCGTTTTTCCTAGGGAGTGGCACATTTTTTTTGTGTGTTTCCAAATTCCTTAGTGCATTCAAATCCAAGCTGAATAGGCTTGGCCTGTGTTCCATTATAGCAGGGGAACCTGACACTGCTTGATATAGTATGACCAGTCCTGTCTGTTATCATAGCCAAGTGCTGGTTGTGGCTTTTGCGGAAGACCCCATACTGCTGTAAACCCCCCTACATACACGTGCACACGCATGCACATAGTAAATGCATCAGTTTTGCTACACACATTTTTTGTATACAGTACATGCCAATCCCAACACCAGTCTATATGCAGGCATCCTCCTGTCAGCAGATACCTAGTGAAGCTATAAATCTGGTGTCAATCTCTTGTGGGTTGATTGCAACAAAGGGCTTTATTTATGTTTGTATGCAATGGCCTATTATTACGCAACGGGGCAATTATCAGCAGACTATGCATGTTCTGGAATCACAATGCGTATGTGCGAAGGTGCCGCTGCGATGTCGCAATGAGGAAAGAGTGACAGGAAGTGACTGTTAACAAGGAGTTTATGAGGCATGGTTGGGAAAACATAGGCGTGTCATGGCCATTTACTGGGCGTGTATCTGCAGACGGCTGAGAGCCCGTACGTGTAAAAACATGGGTGGTCATTCCGACCTGTTCGCACGCAGCGGTTCTTCGCTGCGGTGTGAACGGGTCGGAACTGCGCATTCGTGGCGGACGCAATGCGCACGTGCATCGTTGCCCGGCGACGGTTGTCGCCAGGAGGCGGCTAGAACAAAGAAGAAAGTGATTGCTAGAGCGATCGCAAGAGGATTGACAGCGGAGAGGCGTTCCGGGGCGTCTACTCACCGTTTTCCGGGCATGGAGATCCGAACGCAGGTGTGTCCAGGTGTTTGGAGGGCGGATGTCTGACATCAATCCCGGGACCTTCGTCGCTGGATCCGTCGCACAGGGTAAGTAGGTCTGATCCTGGTCTTGTTTTGCAGGCAGAGCCGGCCTTAGCTATAGGCTGGCTAGGCATTTGCTTAGGGCATTCAAGCATGTCTAGGGGCATCCAAGCATGTCCCTGCAGCATCTCATGCTGAGAGGGACAGTCCGCAAACTAACTGTTACTTTCCAAATGTATTCAATCAGTACTTGTATACACTGCTGTTTACATTTGTAAAAAAAAATGCACACTGTGCCTTAAACTTCCTCTGACATGCTTGAATGCCCCTGACTTGTGAGACCTCAGACAGACAGCAGAAGCCCAGTAAATGCAATTCCTGGACCTGTGACATTTTTACTGACTATGGCCCTCATTCCGAGTTGTTCGCTCGGTATTTTTCATCGCATCGCAGTGAAAATCCGCTTAGTACGCATGCGCAAAGTTCGCACTGCGACTGCGCCAAGTAACTTTACTATGAAGAAAGTATTTTTACTCACGGCTTTTTCTTCGCTCCGGCGATCGTAATGTGATTGACAGGAAATGGGTGTTACTGGGCGGAAACACGGCGTTTCAGGGGCGTGTGGCTGAAAACGCTACCGTTTCCGGAAAAAACGCAGGAGTGGCCGGAGAAACGGTGGGAGTGCCTGGGCGAACGCTGGGTGTGTTTGTGACGTCAACCAGGAACGACAAGCACTGAACTGATCGCACAGGCAGAGTAAGTCTGAAGCTACTCTGAAACTGCTAGTTAGTAATCGCAATATTGCGCATACATCGGTCGCAATTTTAAGAAGCTAAGATTCACTCCCAGTAGGCGGCGGCTTAGCGTGTGTAACTCTGCTAAATTCGCCTTGCGACCGATCAACTCGGAATGAGGGCCTATATAAGGTTATTACTGGATGGCTTCTTATGATAACACATGTGTATTTTGGAAGACTGCTTCACAGAAACCTGACATCACCTATACTGCTTGTGCACATGGGGTAGGGGGACCCTGCCATCCTGTGTGTGTCCCTTATCCCTGTGCAAAGCCCAGGTGTCTGCAGGGACATAACATGGGCAGTGTTCACTGTTCTCCCCACACTTTATTTCCTAGTCAGTCCATACCGTAAAATTCCCCTGCCATCTAGCACTGTAACGTGGTCAGTAAGTTGCGTTGTGCTATTTCTATATGAAACATCAGTGCAGCGTGACTTTTGGACACATCAGACTGGAGGGCAGAGCATATCACTCCCACAGTATAAAGTAAAGGGTATGCAGTAACAGACACCAGCAAACACACTGAAAAGTGAAGAGAATGGACAGTTTCTACATGTTTGATACTGATCTTTTTGTATAACCAGCAAGTGTGGCAGTATCTGTGGCAGTATATGTGTATTATGGGCATTATTAATGTGGGGCATATGTGTAAGGTGCATTACTGTGTGGCGTTATGTGTATTATGGGCATTACTAATGTGGGGCATATGTGTAAGGTTCCTTTACTGTGTGGAATTATATGTATTATGGTCATTACTGTGTGGCATTGTGCAGAGTTGAACTGGCCCACAGGGTAACCCCCAGGTGGGCCCCACTACCTGAGCGTTGCAGGTACAGATGCAGAACTAGCGGCAGAGCTAGGGGGCACCAGACAAAATTTTGCCTAGGGCATCAAATTGGCTAGGGCCGGCTCTGTTTGCAGGAAACTTTTTTAGTATAGCATGACTACACAAGTGATCGCAGCCCTGCTATGCTAAAATACACTCCCCCAGAGGCGGCGTCAAATTGATCGCACCTGCAGCAAAAAGTTGCTACGTGCGATCAACTCGGAATGACTACCGTGGTGTCTGAGTTGCTAGTTATAGACCAACCCTTAGCTACAATGTGCCTTATTTTTGCGTGTAGTCTGCGAATGTGTACTCATTTGCGAATTAGTTTGTGATGATTCTGGTGGGCGTCTCTTTCACTCCTGGGCGGCAGCACTCAGAGCCGGCCCTAACAAATATGATGCCCTAGGCAAGATTTTGTCTGGTGCCCCCTAGCACCACCGCTGGTTCTGCCTCTGACCTTGCACATCTTTCCCAGCACCATTACCCCTCACCCATAGCAGTCCTTGTACCCCCTATATTTTAAATAGGAACAGTTCGCACATTTGACACACAGCCCAAAAAGAGGCATCTTCTTGCTGGGAAGGGACATGGCCACACAATAGTAACCCCAATTCCAATTACGCCACACAGTACTGCAACTTTATTCACATTTTATCTTGCGATAGTGTCCATAATTCATATTACATCCCACAGTAGTATCACTTTACCTTATAAACGTTACTCCTCACAGTAGAGCCCCTTATTCACATTACATCACACTGAATTGCTCCATATTCACATTACACCACACCTTATTGCTCTTTATTCACATTAGACGACACAGTAGTGCCCTTTCTATTTGCAACGCCACATAGTAGAGCACCTTATACACACATAATGCCACACATTAGTAATGCATTTATTTTATACACAATTCCACACAGTAATGCCCCTTACACATATGAGACACATTAATGTCCTTATAAACATAATGCACCTTACACATTATGACAACCTTTATTAATGCCCTTTTACACATAATGTCCCTTACACATATGCCGCACATTATTAATGCCCTTATACACATAATGACACACATAGTGCCCCCTACACATTTGCTGCACATTATTAGTGCCCCTATACACATAATGACACACATACATTAGTACCCTGTTACACATATGCCGCACATTATTAATGCCCTTATACACTTAATGACACACATAGTGGCCCTTTACACATATGTTGCACATTATTAATGCATTTTTACATGACACACATAATGCTCCTTACACATATTCTGAACACTACTGCACAACCAACCCTCTAACATGCACACAGCTCTCACACTTCCACTAACACTGTGACCTCTGCCTCTGCTTGGATACAGATGTGTCCTCACAAATCTTGCATCAATGCTAACGTCGGGCACTTTTTTTTATGAAAATGCATCTTATTTGCATTGCTATGTGGCTTGGATGCACAAGCAGCTTCTGCTGATTAAACTGATATGCAGCATGCCAATATACTGTGTGAGACTGTGGCTGTATCTGCATATGAAATGCTACATACAGAATATAGGCATGTCGCATATCATTTTAATCAGCAGAAGCTGATGATGCCCCTAGGCATATCAAATGCCCTAGGCAATTGCCTAGTTTCCCTATGCCTACGGCCGGCTCTGGAGCTCTTTCTGACAGTATTTGCATTTGTGCACAAACATGAATTACAGTCTCTTGTGAGTATCCCATATAAAAACCAAGGGCCAAATGTAATAGAGAGTGAGAGATTTGGTAAGGTTTTGCAGTTTTTTTTAAAGTGGCAATCATTTACACAGCAAGATCAACCTGGTTTTGCAGTGTAAATGATTGCCACTTTAAAAAAAATGAAAAACCTTACCAAATCTCTCACTTTACGAAACTCTCACTCTATTACATTTGGTCCCAAGTTTCCTATCAGACTCCACATCCCCTCTTTTTGCTGCAAGCTCTGTCATGCCCAAGTTTAATGGCTGCAAGGTCATACTAGGACTTGCAAAATCACAAGTGCCATCATGCGCTGGTATTCAGGGCTTGCTGTAACCTGCAGTCCACCTATAAAATAAATAAACCCAGACCAAAAACAACAATGACATTATTTTTTTAGAACTAAGAACTCCCAAACACTTTTTACCCAATTGTTTTTCTCTTATATTCCAAAGGCTTCATGCAGAACCTTGGCAAAACAATAACACATAGACAATGTATGACCTGCGAGGAGACCTGACATGAATGATAGGTTAAGCCAGTCATTTTTTCTTGGCTTTTTTTCTGATTGCTTAGAGGACAATGCTGAAGGTTTTAAACCTGATGCACATCACCGGCAGTGTGACGTGTTTTCCTCCAACTCGCAGTAGTAGACCGTTTAGCAATTGAGTAAATGTTGATCTTAAATTCAAGAGCTAATGTGCAGGATTCAGTATGATATCCCAATAGACGGGATGTCGGCGATCAGAGTACCATCAGCGGCATCCCAACCATCAGAATCTCGACTTAATTACCCTAACCCACACCTGTTTCCTACCCTAACCCTCCATTGGTTCCTGTATGAATGGTCGACCATGTTAAGGTCAACAGTCATTAGGTCGACCACTATTGGTCGACATTGACATTGTCGACATGGACTAATGGTTGATGCGTGAAAATGGTCGACACGTGACAGGTCAACACGTGAAAATGACGACATGGATTTTTGAACTGTTTTTGGTGTCATTTTTTCCATAACATGACCCGGAACCCCAATTAGTGTACCGCATCCCCTTGCATGGTTCGCTTCCCTCGCCATGCTGCAGTCAAAGTGCCTCACTCTGCTTCCGCTGCGCTCGGCACAGGTTACTATTCCCAATCATAGTCCACATGGATGGTAAAGTATGAAAAATTTAAAAATCTATTTAAAAAAAAAGCCATGTCGACCCTTTCACACGTCAACCATTTTCATGTGTCGGCCATGTCAATGTCGACCAATAGTGGTCGACCTAATGACTGTCGACCTTAACATGGTCGAACATCCAAACGGAAACACCCCCCCCTTGTGGGTGCCTAACCCTCCCCGTTGGTGCCTAATCCTAACCCTCCATTCTTAGTGCATAACCCACACTCCCCGGTACCAAACTATACCTTTCCCGTCCCTGCACCCTAAGCCTCCTTCTAATGCGTAAACCAAATCTCCCACCCCCCACGGCAGGACGCAAGCGCGCCCCGCTGAAAGAAGGATCTGAATTCCTGCTGTCTGTATTTTGATGCCGGCATTCCGACCTCCATAGGGATTTAGACACCAGTCTTATGGCGTCCTTCGGGATTCCAGCATCGGTACAGTATTTCGACTGCCTGGATCCCGTCCTTTGGTACATTTTTTGTACAATCTGTTTTATTGAAAAAGAAAGATGAAAAGTACATTCAAATGCACAATGTAATGGCACATGGCAGAGGACAATTGTATGCTCGACACCATAGGTAGAAAAACATGTAATCTAGTCGAGCTTACTATGGGGTAATACATGTTTTCCAATAGAATGCTTAATGAAAGTATGACATCATCATCTGATTATTAGCAAAACACTGAATGTAATATTAACAAAGTAGAAAATAAAATAGATAAGCAAAGAAAGGAGCAAAGTGTTAGAAACAAGAAAACGTGAAAGGAATGTAGTGTGACCAATTCCAGGAGATTGTCGTGCAAGGGATTATTAGCGTATATATAGTTCTTGTACTCTTTCGAGGATTTATATTCTAACCAAGAAAACCAGGTGGCTGTGAATTCGAATAGTCTGTCCCTTGAGGCTAGGACAGGCATGGCCAACCTGTGGCTCTCAAGCTGTTGTGAAAGTACATATCCCATATCCCTGCCACAGTTTTAGCATTTCCTAGTAGCGAAACTGTGGCAGTGCATGCTAGGGCTTGTAGTTTCACAACAGCTGGAGAGCCACAGGTTGGCCAGGCCTGGGCTAAGAGAATGTTCTCCATATTCATATAATAATCAATTCTAGTGAACCAAGTTTTCCGTGTTGGTGGACAAGAAGATCTCCATAATGTGGGAATAACCGCCCGTGCTGCATTAGACAGGTGATGGAGCAGAGATGATTTATATTGAGTCAGCGATGTGGAGGAATGGGATAACAGCCAGAAGGGATGGGAATGTTAAGTATGTCTTGGGAAACAGAGATTATATCGACCCAGTATACCAGTATAGCCTAATTAATGGGCAGCTCCACCAAATATGTAACACAGAGCCAATAGCAATAGGACACCTCCAGCATTTATCTGTCACCTTAGGGTATATGGTATGGAGAAGGGAGGGGTGTCTGTACCATCTCATTAAAAGTTTATATTGAGTTTCTTTCACTTGTATATAAACAGAACTATTATGAGTTTTGAAAAATATATTCTCTCATTCCTTGTCTGAAAATTGAATCCCGTGGTCTCTCTCCCATGCCAAAGTAAAAGATGGAGGCTTCTGAGCATTGGTGGCTTGTAGTAATTTATAGAGAATGGAAACCATATGTTTAGGGTTGCAAGTACAGATGCATAGTCTCTCAAAGGGTGTTAGAAGCATGAAGGAATCTATTGGGAGTGTCTAAGCTGAAAATATTCCAAAAATCATGTTGTGGGATTTCCCATTTAGATTGTATTTCTGAAACTTGTCTAACCCCTGAGGAGATCGCCGGCTGGCACACCCTGAAGAGTCCTACCAAAGCCTAGATAAGAAAATGGGAGTGTTAGGCCAGCATAAATTCAAAGTTGGCTAGGAAAGAGGTCATCGGGCCAAATTCTGAGGAGATACAAGACCAGCGGTGCGCCATTTTCCAAAAGGAAAGGGTTGGAGAGATAGTAGGGTGGGCGAAAGGAAGATTAGGCAGGGCAGAAAGCCAAGGTAAGATTTCAGGATATTGTTGCATATAAAGCCCCTCCAGGACCACCCATTGCTTAGTCTCCCGACTCCTCGTCCAGTCCAAGACTCTATTAAGTAAAATTGCCCAATAATAATTTTTAATATTTGGTAGCCGAAAACCACCATGCCGAGTGGAACTAGCCATAATGGCCCGCCCAATTCTAGGCCTCTTCCGTGACCATATAAATTGTTGTAATAAGAGTTTGATGGACCTAAACCAAAAGTCCAGGACTTGTATGGGCAGAGCCTGAAGTTTGTAAAGTAGCTTAGGGAGTGTGTTCATCTTCATGACATTCACCCTTCCCAGCCAGGAACGTGGCTTAAGATATCACCTATTATAATCGTCTCTAAGAGCCCGAAGAAGAGGCATCAAATTTAGTGAAACTAGGCGGGATAGAACCAGTGGTAGTTGTATTCCCAAATAAGTAATATGGGAGGTATTCCAAGTAAAAGGAAAAGGACGTTTGAGCCTGACCACTACATTGGGAGGAGTGGAGATATTTAAGGCATATGACTTGGACATATTGACCTTAAAATTAGAGAGTGAACCAAAAGTTGACAGTTCTTCCATAAGATGGGAGAGGGAAGAAGTCGGATGTATTAATGTTGCCAGTATATCGTCCGTGAACAATGCCAGTTTGTGATCCATATCTCCAACTCTCAGTCCAGAAATACGTTCATTGGCCCTAATAGCAAGAGCTTTAATACAGAGGACAAAGAGAAGGGAGGACAATGGGCAGCCCTGTCTTGTCCCGTTACCTATGGAGAAGGGATCGGATAAAGAGCCGTTGACTCGGACCCTGGCTGTGGGAGAACTATAGAGAGCCATAATCCTACTAAGTGCATGTGGACCCAACCTGATGCGCTACAGTACAGACCTCATAAAACCCAAATTTACTATGACAAAAACCTTTTCGGCATCTGTGGACAATAATACTGTAGGGGAACCACAGCGGGTAGCCAAGTGGATTAAATTCAAGACCTAGATAGTATTATCTTTTGCCTCTTGGCCCGGTACAAAACCCACCTGGTCAGTGTGCATAAGTGAAGATAAGAAGTTATTCAGTCTATTTGCCATGAGTTTCGCAAAAAGTTTGACATCAGCATTGAGAAGAGATATGGGCCTATAACTGGAGCACACTGAGGGGGCCTTACCGGATTTCGGGAGAACAGTAATGTAAGCTACTAAGGAAAAAGAGTATCTGCGGAAATAGAATTAAAAGCATGTAGAAGATGGGGAGCTAGTAAACCTTTAAATTGTTCATAGTAAGTCGATGGAAAACCGTCCGTCTCCGGACTGTTACCTAAAGGTGCAGAAGTTAGA
Source organism: Pseudophryne corroboree (assembly GCF_028390025.1). Lineage (NCBI taxonomy): Eukaryota > Metazoa > Chordata > Amphibia > Anura > Myobatrachidae > Pseudophryne > Pseudophryne corroboree. The sequence continues at coordinate 162,641,888 of NC_086452.1, read as the reverse complement.
GCAAGCGCCAACTCTTGTGGAGTGAAAGGCTGTTCCAGAGCTTCCCTGTCTGAGGAGGGAAGAATGGGATAAGATACTTTTTCTAAATACGCCTTCGCTCTTAGGATGTCAAAAAGAGAGGCTGCAGCCTCAGAGTTTTTATATAAAAGAGAATAATACTGTTTATAACAAGCTGCGATTTCAGGTGTCTTGAAACATAGGGTATCCTTGTGATCTTTCATATTATTAATAAACAAGGAAGTTCGCTGGGATCTAAGCACCTGAGCTAAGAGACGGCCAGGCTTATTACCCCACTGATAATATTTAGAATTACATTTACGGATGGAAAGTTGGATGCCATCATTAAGGGTCTTCTTTAGTCATGCCAGTGTCTCAATTCATTCTAAATTGTCAGTCTCTGATAAGGATGATTTATGAGAGGTCTCTAGAGAATAAAGTGTTTGTAAGGGTTTGGCAATGAGCGCTGACCTCTGTTTTTTCATAAATGTACATAACTGTATAAGTTTACCTCGTATAGTGCATTTGGGCACTTCCGATAAAATTATCTTTGCAACTTTATTAGTATCCTTTATGGAGAAAAAATTCGGTTAAGGCCTTCTCATTTTCCCACCTGCAATATTGATCTTGAAGTAGGGATTCATTAAGACACCAAGTCCACTGGCCCGGGGTACTTAGAGGAACTGATAAAGTCATGAACACAGGGGCATGGTCAGACCAAGTTATCAAGCCAATAGAAGTATCTATTAGCAAGGGAAGATGTCTATGGCTGAAAAACAGATAGTCAAGACGTTAATAAGCTTGGTGGGGGCTATAGTAAAAGGAGTAATCCCGATCAGAGGGGTGAAGGACCCTCCAGGAGTCAACAAGCTGGAGATCGTGGAATAACCTTTTAACCTGGCGATATTTACATTGGGAGGCCCCGGGAGCATTGGAAGAAGAATATATGGATGGGTCCATTGTCCAGTTCAAATCTCCCCCCAAAACAACAATGCCCGTAAGGAGGCATTCTATTTGAGAAAGAGAAGAGGAAAAAAGGAAGCCTGATCTTTATTAGGAGCATAAATCGCTACAAACGTGTAAGGATGCATATGTATTTTACAGTTTACCACTAAAAGCCGACCATAAGTGCAGGTTATGCACTAATATATCGGTTATCTGAAGATTCCTAGAGAACAATATCGCTACACCCTTTGATTTGTTCACTGGGTTGTTACAGTAAAAATCCTGGGGAAAACGGTAAGTAACCAAAGAAGGGCTGCGAGCTGAAATTTTAAGATGTGTCTCCTGAATCTACTCTATCGGTCCAGAGAGACCGTAGAAGGGAAGCCCTTTTCTCTGGGACATTAAGGCCATTTGCATTAATCGATAATATTTTCAGTTTACCTGGTGAGGTCATAGAAGCCAAAGGATTGGAAAGAATGCAGTGGGCACAGAATGATTAAAAAAAAAAAAAAGAAGAGTGAAAAGAAAAGAGAACAGGCATGAAATAGAAAAGAGAGAGAGAAAGACAATTCAAGTAGTAAGAGTAACAATAAAATACAAAAAACCTACAGTGGGGAAGCTGATCCATCTGAGAATCAGAAACCCAAGAGGCAAGTAGCTGCGAGCAGGTAGGGGGGTTGGGGGAGCCACCACCGAAGGTATATTTGGAAAATGGAGAACAGTATCAAAACAATCATTACACATATTTAGTTATAACTGACTGTAAACATTTTTGTCATCAAGAAATCTGCAAATGATATTGTCGGGAATCGGTGTTCAGCAGCATCTCACCAGCGCGCTGGTGTGCAGGCCTCCGGAGGTTACGGCCCCAGTCGCGGCTGCGTGAATGCACTGTCCGCGAGTGTGATGTCCATTGTCTCTGTTAACCCCTGAACCTCATCCAGTGTGTACCCCGCTGTGTGCCGGCGTCTGTACAGCATGGGTGCCGCCATGACACCTGCGCTCAGCTGACCTGAACATCCAATCCTGCAATGTGTCTGCACACATGATCCCGGCAACCAATCACTGCGGAGCAAGGGGTATAAGTTTAGGTCCATGGCTCAGTCTCATTGCCTCAGACAACGAGTCACATTCAGTGAACAGTTCTCCTGGTTCCTGTTTCCAGTGGCTTCCTTGCGTCTATTCCTTTGTTGATCTCCAGTCTTCAGTCATCCAGCTTGTTACGAACTCCTACCACAGTCAGCACCATACAACTTGCAGTAAGAGACTTTCTCCAGGTGTTTCTCCATTCATTCAACCTGTGCATTTAATTACCAGCATTCAGCATTGTGCAATTGCATTCAGCACTTAATATTCCAACCTGCTGTGTTAAGAACTGTCTCCTGCTTGGGCCTTGCTTGGCTTAGTGAACGTGTGCTTCCATACAGACTGTGTGCTCTTCATTATTGGTTTCTCACCATCCACGGGAGTTTCGTGTGCTACATATTTGTGTCATCAGTTTCATCTGTTTCTTCTGCTATCATTACCATTATTATCAACTTTCAAGTCAATCATCATTGTCGTTTGTTACCAGTGACTTTTAAAACTCATTTCATCGGAATCATTTACTGCCATTCATTCTTGTCATCAACTGTATTTTATTTCCATCTATGGGGTATATTTACTAAGGTCCCGATTTTGACCGAGATGGTGTTTTTTCTTCAAAGTGTCATCTCGGGAATTTACTAAACTCAAATCACGGCAGTGATGAGGGCATTCGTATTTTTATTACGGCTGTGTAGTAAAAGTACGAATGAATACACCATCGGTTAAACGCGGCTGATTAGATATAGAACTCGGTCATTTACTAAGCATTCGTATTTGTAATTTCTACCGTGAAAATGGATTTCCGGACGTTAAAAATTACTAATCCTACAAAAAGCCTAAAAAAAAGTAGACCTGCTTTTGAGAAGCGTGTTTACATGTGTTGTCAATTCTACATTACTCACACCTGACTTTTTTGGCCTTTAAAAGGGGCCCCAACACATTTTTCAACACTCTCAATCTGAAATGGCTGCTACTGTGTGTAGTGCTGCTGTATTGTTTGCTGGGGGATACCTGACCCTGCTCCATGAGGCTACAATAAACCCAGGCCAGGAAAATCAACAGGGTCAGCAGGTTGTACATGTTCCGCGTAGGCTGGCCATGGCTTTTTTTTTTAGTGGCCGTTTAAACGAAAACAAAATTGCTGATGACCATGTTATACAGATGAGCAGACTAAATGTAAATAATATTTTCACTCTGTATGACCTGGTCAAACTGAACCTAGACCCTGAGACAGTACGCTCTCGCTCTGTCTCAGGCCTGCACAAACTCCTGCCTGTGTTGCACTTTATGGCTACTGGCAGCTTCCAGGCTGTGACTGCCGATGTAATTAGTATCTCACAGGCCACCTTCTAGAAATATGTAATTCAGGTGAGTGAAAACATACATACACTTCTACGTCTAAGTGTTGCTTCTGTAATGTAATTGAACACAGTTTTGAATTGCTTACAGGTCATGACACTCACCTTTAATTTTTGAAGGGCCACTCAGGTTTTGGATGTCTTGGCTGGCTACATAGATGCCTCTCTCTGCTTCCCTACCCAGGAGTCGCAGTGGCCTGCAGTCAGGGTAGCTTTATGTGATCTTGCGGCCATGGCCAATGTGCTGGGTGTCATAGATTAGACATACGGTGAGCTGAGGACACCTAGGGGCAGGCAATATATTTATACCAATATTCATCTGGCCCTAGACACTAATGTGGAGGTTGTTTGTGTTGCCAGGGGCGGATCCAGAACAAAATGACAGGGGGGGCACTATGATGAGGAAGAGGGGGGTGTTACTAGTGCACCCCAAAGGTGCATGTTCTTGGAAAAGTGAGTGTGGTCTCTCAATACGGGCATAGCCTCTCAGCAAGGGGCGTGGCCTCAAAGGTAATGCCATATTCATATAATGGGGAGCAGGTGATGCCTTGGAAAGACAGAGGGTGACAGGAAAAAGAGGGTGATAGAGAGATAGTGACACAAGGTAGAGGAAGAGGGTGAGGCAATGGGTGACTGAGAGGCAATTGGTGACAGGGACAAGCAGAGTGTGACAGTGAGAGACAGTGGGTGACTTCAGGGAATGGATTACAGCGGGAGGCAGTGGGTGATGCCAGGAAATGGGTGGCAGGGGGAGGAAGTGAGTGATGCCTGGGGAAGACTGTGGGTGACAGAGGATGACGGGGTGTTGCAGTTGGTGACAGGAGAGAGGTGACGGGGAGAGATAGTGGGAGATGGAGAGGTACTGCAGTGAGTGACAGGAAAGGGTTATGGGAAAAGGCAGTGGGTGACAGGGAGAAGGTAATGGGGAGAAGCTGACAGGGATAAGAAGCGGGTGACAGGGAGAGGTTGATGCTTTGGAGAGACAGATGGTTATCTGGGCCCTATAAGCCTCTGGGATCCGTAGCGATGGACATACATGGTATAATTGCTAATTACACAGGGACAGGTGCAGTAAGGTGTATTAATATAATGAGAGTCCTCACCAGTGAAGAGAGTGTTCTGTTAGCGGGAACGGCCTCTCCCCGTCCCATGTTGGAGGAGGTGTTCCCGGCTTTCCCCAACCAGAGCTGGACCTTCCAGGAGCAATGGCTGTCTGGGATGGCACAGGAAACAGGCCAGGTGCCATCCACAGCACCATATACCATATAACATCCCCAGTCCCGTAGCTACTTTGCCACTAGCTAAACCACATGCAAACTAGGTCACTGTTGAACAGCTAATAGAAATAACTAAGACAAACTATTGTATAACACTCTCTGCTCCTGCTATCCCTTCTCCATCACTCAAGCAAGTAATTCACAGCCACTTTTAGTGATCACCAATGCCAGCCTGAATTAAGTGAATTTAACCTGACCCTATATACATTGTCACCCTAGTTGCTTTACAATTTAACAAAAAACCTGTAATTACTATATTTTACTGGTATGCCTTAATAATAAGGACATTGGGGGTTATTCAGAGTTAGTCGCAGATTTTGCTATTTTAGCAAAATCTGCAACCACTAAAATCGCATGTAGTGGGGGGCCGCCCAGCACATGGCAAAGTCGCCCAGCATGTTTGGTGCCGCCCCGCGATGGGATCACAATTCTATTTTGATCGCATTGCGAAAAGCTCAAATAGAGGTCGACCTCATGGCTGTGCAGGCAGGTGCACCGCCGCCATGCGATCTCAGGAAATGCAGGTGACATCATCGGCCCCGAAAATTGCCATGACACGCCTGCATTTCATGGTGCACTCCCCCTAACACTGTGTTACCGCCCCCAGAAGCCCGCCATCTGTCAATCATGATGCAAATGCATCCTTCCACACATGTAGATATATATAATACATATATTACATAGAACACATACACACAAACGCACACAAAGAACACCACAAACATACATATATACAGTACACACACTCATAGAACACATCAATACATACATAGATCGATATACATACACAGAACACGTACACATAAATATACACATGGAACACATACATATACACACATACACAATTACACACCACATACACTACACTTACATTTGGAAACTGCACTGTCCTGAAGGAAGAGGATGCTGCAGTTGTCATTAATGCAGGGCTGGACAGGCATTAATTGTCATTAATGGCAGGGCATGTTTAAAAAATAAGCCACCTTGGCATAATTGGTCCGGCAACTGTAGCCCCGCCCCCTCTCGGCTAAATGTCGCGATTCGCGGGTCGGCGTTGAGGGGGAGGAGCCAATATGACTCAATTACATGAGAATCTGTTCATATTGGCTCCGCCCCTTCCCGACAGACCCGCGAATCGCGGCAAATAGCCGCGAGGGGGCGGGGCTACAATTGACGGCCGTCCAGACCAATGCTGAAAAAAAATGTGCGCCGTAGCTTTAAAGTGTGCTAGCACAATCCTGCTCCCCGCCTGAGCCGCTGGCAGAACATCTTGCTTGGTGCCGTCCCAGAACAGAGCGGCGGCTATTAATGGTTCAGGTCCCTTAATAGCGGTGTGCACCGCCGCTACTGTAGTCTCTCCCTCACCTCTCTCTCCCCGCCCGACAGGAGGGCTAAGAGGCTGACTCGCTCATCCTGGACACGGGCGGGCTTGCGGTTTAAATGAATGAACGACAGGGGGGGCACGTGCCTTTGTGCCCCCCCCTAAATCCGCCACTGTGTGTTGCTAATTAAGCAATACACATTCTGTGTTAACAATTTATTTTTAAGAACACACCAATTCAGGCATAACAGAAACAGAAAAAAATTAAATGGTCACCATATTCTGGCCATGCATTATTATTATTATTTTTTTTTGGGTGCTGGGTGCGGAGGATTGTGCTGGCTCGTGGGCGCGGCTTCGACTTGAGCGTCGAACTGGGGATTGAACTGGGGTGTGGCTTGGTGTTGTTGTCCCTGAGCTCGAGGTCACATGGTGTGAGGCCAACACACTTAGACTTTGGCTAAGAATGTTCAAACTTGCCGTGAGCTGCGTATTAGCGGCAGTGTTGTTTGCGATCATTCTTGACAGATTATCATTGATCATTTGATTATGTTGGATCATCTGGATGAGTGTTTGTTGCTGGCGCTGCTGATCATCCAAGATGCGTTGTAGGTTTGCCTGCATTTGGGTGTTGTCTGCCCTCATCTGTTCCATAGAGTTCGCAATTCGGCCCACCTGCACTATAAGTCTGCCTGAGTTGCGACTCAGTCTTGGCAAATGATGGGGCAGACTTGACAGGTATTGGCTGTGGGTGGTGAGGCACGCGTAGTGTTGTGCCTGTTGTGAGGACCAACGGGTCCAAAACTCTGGGCCCATTTGTGTGTGGCCTTGTGTTTGTGTTGTGCTCAATTGGGGGCTTTGGGATGTTTGGGGTGGTTGGGGTATGTCCTGAGGCATGTTTGGCTGTGTCGGATCGATGGGCTGCAGGTGGAGTGTGAAGGTCTCCTGGTCACGGTCCTGCTGGACATCCTTGGTCATGATGGCTGGGTCTGTATGGGGTTGAACACAGCCACTATTTAGTACATATGTAGCATTGGTCTTACGATAGGTTTACGTCAACATGCATTACTTCTTAATATTAATGTAATAGCTAAATAGATTGTGGCCTAAACTTAACTATGTTGGTCACCTTTTATTTAAATGATGTGGCTTCAAACGTTCACTACTCAGTTGTTTAAAGTTTGTGGAAATAGTAGGATTCAGAGTCATAATTACTGTTTAAACACCATGAACTCTAACAAATTCAAAGTACTACATTTACATTTTGTGTATGAAGCTTCCTTTGGAACAACACACACAAATCAAAAAATGTGTTGACCAATACACTCATACATTGTTCAAGGCAGTCAGTGGTCTGGCCAAAACGTTAACTAATATAGTGGTCTAAAATGTACACATTAACAATGTTTGTGAAATTTTTAAGGTGCCCTATGTTTTGAAGTGGTATTTTTGCCCATGTCAAACAATTGGATGTGTTGTTTTTTTTAGGGGGGGCAAAAAAGCTATTGCGAAAATGTGTTGATATGGGCAACATCAAATTTGACAATTAACCTTCTAAAAATACGTTAACACCATCTGCTTGTAGTTGTTTATTATTGCAAGTATGACTGGTCATTTTGTGTTTTGTTTTTTCAGTACTAACAGTGGTGCAGATCTATAAACCTGGAGAAGGCATAAGGAAGTGAGAAACCAGTGATATGTGCAAGGTGCTAAAGGCAAAAGGCAAACAGTTCCAAAATGTACATTAACAGTTGTGTTTATTTTGTACTGCTGCCTTTATCATCTTGCACATAACAGTGTTTTTTCACTTCCTTATGCCTTCTCCAGGTTATTAAATCTACACCACTGTTTTTTAACTTATTTACACATAAATTTTAGGTTTACTCACCAGACAACTGTGGGGATTGTGGATCCTCACTTTGGGGGCTGGCCAAAAGAGCGAGTGGTGGCACGGCAGACACTGCGGAGATGCGCCGTTGGGGTGGTGATGCTGGTGCTGGAGCTTGAGCCTCAAGACGGGGCCTCTTGGGTGGCCTCGAAAGCCACAGTTACCGAGCCCTGTGATGGGCACCTTAGTGGAGGTGGATTAGACGAAGATCCTGTGTGATAAGATATTCATTAACATTTTGTGTTTCTATGTGTTTGCAGAATATGTGGTTACAGTTAAATCTTACCTGCATTGCCACCATCTGCAGCTCTAGGCAGTGTTGGATGTGGCCTGGCTGTGCTGCTTCTCTGGCGTACTGTAGAAAGATGAAGAATGTCGATATGAACATACTCTTTTGTTGATATGTTTATGCCAATTACTTATTGGGATGTAAACATATGTGGTACCTGCTGTGACTTAAACTAAGCGATGCTTAGCCTTAAATGCATGACTACATTGGGTGTGTATACTTTAAATGCAAAACAAATTCACCAAACAATACATACACAAAGGCAAATAATGCACAATATTATACTACTTAAAACACATACGTCGTAGCTTTACACAGCCACAATATTGCATGCTCAGTTACCAATTTTAGACGCTAACAAGAAAACAGTAGCCACAAATATCTGCACTAAAATGAAATCATCAAAACAACAAATGCATGAAAATACACATAATCAACACAAATGATAACCCAGAACAACACAAAATAAGCATACATCCATTGAAAATGATATTATAAAAAAACATATGCATAAAACACAGTAATCACACTTCATTAAAATACACAGACTAACATTTACTTGGAAAAGCAGACACCAGAAAAAGGCCAACACAACCAGAAACATTAACAATACATAATGCCAAAAAAAACAGAATTAAGAATAACACTACATAAGCCCTGGTCAACCTGTGTCTCTCCAGATGTAGTGAAACTACACATCCCAGCATGCCCGCCAACACATTTGGCATTCACTAAGATCAAAACTGTGGCAAGGCATGATGGGACTTGTCGTTTTACAACAGCTGGAGAGCCACAGGTTGCCCAGGCCTGCACTACATCACCAACACATTAGAAGAAAGAACCAAATAACAAACACAATTAGCGCAAAGACATTTCACACAACTAAGGACAAAGCACAGATGTTTCAAATAATGAAAAAAAAATGAGCAAACTCACCATCCTGCCTTGGCCGATCCGAATCCCGGACATGAGTTGCACAAACCACTTCAGGCGGAATCAGCGTACGAACAGGCTCCTCCCAATCTCGATAAGACGCTCGGAAGGGGTGTCCACCCCCGGTTTGGCAGGCTGATTTAGCCTCCTTCACCATCTTCGCCTTCACACGGCGCTTGATGTCGTAGAAGCGCTGACGACAGGTGTCCTCGGTCCGCCTCACCACACCCTCACTATCCACAGCCGCAACGACCTTCCCCCACAGAACAGTCTTCCTGCGTGTCGACACCTTTGCAGCATCAGACCCAAACAACTGGCGATGATGCCTCATCAGCTCCCGCACCAGAGCCATATTTTCAGCGTAACTGAACTTAACATTGTGGCCCGTCTTTGTAGTGGTGCGTGGCTGCGGAGCCATAACACCATCACTATCACTATTAGTGGAAGCCGCTGCAGCAACCTCCCCCTCCTCCTCACTAACCTCCTCCCTCTCACTCACCTCCTCCACCTCACTAACCTCCTCCCTCTCACTCACCTCCTCCACCTCACTCACCTCCTCCACCACACTCACCTCTGACTGGGACATAATCAGGACAAACAACAAATAACACTGAGAAAATAAAACAAATAACACACTCCTCCACTACCACTACACACCACACACACACACTCACTCACTCACTCACTCACTCACTCACAAACAATGACAATAGACGTAACAAAAAAAACAAAGACAAAAAACTAGACAGACTTTTAAATAACTACACAACTAGTATGACAAGACTACTTACACACACAGTACAGCACTCAACAATTGCAAAACTCCGCCTCAAATCCTCCACAAAACTCACCAACTCCTAACACACCTTCCTCTCTCCTCTCCACTAGCTAAACCCACGAGGTTCGGCCGGTTTGGGGCGTTTTTATAGTAATGAGCACAGACACTCCTCCATCACGAATCAAACCAATCACGGACGAGTGACAAAATCGAAACTTAGAAAAAAACGCGGCAGGGAACGGATAAACACTGCTATAACCGAAATGTGACGCAGTCGTAACAAAAACCTCAGAACACGGCCGACAAACCTCAAAATCGGCCGCATTATACCTAACAAAAATACGAATGACATCGACATCGGAAAACAGGGAAAAAAAATACGACAGCTTAGTCAATGAGGCGTAACAAATTCAAAAAGTTGCACAAATACACTTTCGATGTCATTCGTGATGATTCTCACTCCAAATCGGAAAAAAAATAAGAATTTTAGTAAATATGCCCCTATATATCATTTCTGCTGTTACCGACTTCCAAGTCAATCACCATTTGTTTTTCTCATTGACTTTCAACCATCAGTTTATCATTGTGTTCCAGTTGCTGTATACCCCTGTGTGCTAATAAACATCAGGCGCACATGTGCAGGACTTTTCTTCAGCCTCCTTGTTTCCTCTACCGCACCTACACTGACCCACTAGTGCCCACTACAGGGACAGACAAAGTTACAGACCTGACAGTTTGTCCGAAGCCCATGGACCCGGATGGTGGTCAGAGTGTGGGAAAAGGGGCACTTCAGAGTTTAGTGTCACGACTGGATGGTCAAGAGACTGCACAACAGCAGATTATACAGTTTCTACAAGGGATGTCTTCCCGACTGGACACTCTACAACAGTCCTTTTCAAATCCTGTCCTTCCAGCTCCATCTTTAGCTTCAGTTCCAGTTTCTAGTTCTACAGCTTCCTGTCCTCCAGTTGCTCCTGTTTCAGCATCCCGTATTCATTTCCCTACACCGGGTAAATTCGATGGTAACCCTAAAATGTGTCATGGATTCCTGAACCAATGTGAAGTCCACTTTGAATTGCTGCTGCAAAATTTTCCAACACCCAGGACAAAGGTCGCATACATTGTGTCCCTCCTGTCTGGCTCCACCTTGAATTGGGTCTCCCCGCTATGGGAACGAGCGGATACTCTTCTGAACAACTATACAGATTTTGTTGCTGCATTCCGACGCATCTTTGATGAACCTGGGCATACAACATCTGCTTCCTCAGACCTCCTTCAGATTCGCCAGGGAACACGTACCGTGGGACAATATGTTATACAGTTCCAGACATTGGCATCAGAAGTGAAGTGGGATAACCAGGCGTTGGTTGCCGCCTTCTGGCATGTTCTATCCGACCGTATAAAAGATTAATTAGTTACCCGAGATCTTCCCAGAGCAACTGGAAGCTCTAATTTCCCTATGTGTAAAATTGGACTTGCGCTTACGCGAACGAACCTGTGAATGCTCTCGAAATTACCTTCTCAAGCATCGAGTTATGCCTCAAGTACAGTCTTTACCCATTACTTCCGATGAGCCTATGCAGGTGAATAGGTCCCACTTAATGCCTGTGGAGCGGTCAAGAAGGTTACGGGAAAGACTGTGTCTCTATTGTGCTGCTGCTGGTTATCTGATCGGTTCCTGTCCTGCTCGTTTGGGAAACGCCAGGTCCTAACCTGTAAAGGAGGAGTCAAGTTAGGAACTTTAATCAAAGCTCCTTCTTCCCAAGATCTTACCCTGCCTGTTACCTTGGAAACACAGAGTGGTCTTCAGTTTTTATCCGCCTTAGTGGATTACGGCGCTGCTGGGAACTTTATCACGCAGGCTGCAGTGGACAGAATCCATCTTCCTGTTTTAAAGCTGTCTCATCCAGTCTACCTCACTGCCGTGGATGGACGTTGTATAGCTGAAGGTTCCATCATTCAGCAAACCAAGCCAGTGGTCCTAGGAGTGGGCTTTCTTCATTCAGAGCTCATTGAATTCTTGGTCATCCCAAAAACCACCTATGAGATCGTACTGGGTGTGCCCTGGCTTCAATTGCACAATCCACAATTTGACTGGTCTACACTTCAGCTTACAGCATGGAGTCCTTCCTGTTACCACTCATGTTTGGCTCAAGTGCATCCAGAGAGATCTTCAGGTTTAAAGCTCCAGACTGGTCTCCAAGAAGCCTACCAAGACTTGGTAGATGCTGACATCTTCAGTGAAAAGGCCGCTGATGTTCTGCCTCCCCATCGAGAGTAGGATTGCCCCATTGATCTAGTTCCGGGGAGTAAGCCACCCAGATGGCGCACTTACCCTCTCTCCGTTCCTGAGACTCAAGCTATGAGTGAGTATATAAAGGAGAATCTCCAGAAAGGGTTCATCCATCGGTCTTCGTCTCCAGCCTGTGCGGGGTTTTTCTTCGTTAAGAAGAAAGATGGAGGATTACGCCCCTGCATCGATTATCGGGGTTTAAATGACATCACTATTAAAACAGCTATCCCTTGCCACTCATTACAGAACTGTTGGACAGAGTCAGAGGCGCTTGCATCTTTACTAAGTTAGATCTCCGTGGGGCTTACAATCTCATCAGGATCCGAAGTGACGACAGGTGGAAAACCACCTTCAACACCCACGATGGCCACTACGAATATCTAGTGACGCCCTTCAGTTTAAGCAATGCCCTGGCAGTATTCCAGAACTTTGTCAATGAAGTGTTTAGAGATCTTCCGTATAAATGTGTGGTAGTCTACCTCGATGACATCTTGATATTCTCTCGAGACTTAGCTTCCCATCACCATTAAGTTTAAGAGGTTCTTCGACGTCTTCGACAGAATCATCTTTATGGTAAACAATCTAAGTGCACATTTTAAGCATCTTCAATGCCCTTCCTAGGGTACATAATCTCCGGTTCTGATCTTCAAATGGACCCAGCTAAACTGGAGGCTATAGAGAGCTGGTCTCTTCCTACGACACTCAAGTCGGTTCAATGCTTCATCGGCTTTGTCAACTACTATAGAAAGTTCATTAAAGGATTCTCCACATTGATAGCTCCAATTACCTGCCTCACTCGGAAGGGGGTAAATCCTTCCCAGTGGTCTGAAGAAGCACTGTCTGCCTTTCAGAAAATTAAACAAGCTTTTGTTTCAGCTCCTGTGTTACAACAGCCAGATGTCAACAAGGCTTTCATTCTATAAGTGGATGCCTCGACAGTTGGTGTGGACACAGTCCTGTCCCAGGTTGGCGCTAATGGTAAGACTCACCCTTGTGGGTTTTTCTCTCGTAGATTCTTGCCCGCTGAGATGAGGTACTCCATCGGTGATCAGGAACTTCTAGCAATCAAACTAGCTCTCGAAGAATGGAGGTATTTGTTGGAGGGTGCAAGATTTCCCATTACCATCTATACCGACCATAAGAATCTTCTTTACTTAAAGGCAGCGCAGTGTCTAAATCCTTGACAAGCAAGGTGGGCCTTATTCTTCTCTTGTTTTGATTTTAAGTTGCAGTTTCGACCTGGCTCTCAAAATGTCAAAGCAGATGCTTTATCTCGCTCCATGAGCTCCAATGAAGAATCTTCAGAACAAGTTTCTCGTCCAGTACTCAATCCTGTTGTGTTTGCTGCTACTAATGTATCCCTAGTTCCGCCTCCAGGCAAGATGTTCGTTTCTTCTGAGCCTCGTCCAAATCTCCTGTCCTGGGCTCATACGTCCAAGTTCACTGGTCACCCTGGAGTTCTAAAGACTTTCAAGTTCTTGTCTGAAACCTACTGGTGGCCCCACATGACAGCAGATATTCAAGAATTCATAGCTTCATGTTCCAAGTGTGCTCAGCACAAAGTTCCTCGTCAGGCCCCATGTGGGTCAACTATTGCCAAACTATCCCAAGTCGTCCCTGGTCTCATCTGTTGATGGATTTTATTTCGGACCTCCCTCCTTCTAAAGGGTATAATACCATCCAGGGGCGGATCCAGAACAAAATGACAGGGGGGGCACTATGATGAGGAAGAGGGGGGTGTTACTATTGCACGCCAAAGGTGCATGTTCTTGGAAAAGTGAGTGTGGCCTCTCAATACGGGCATAGCCTCTCAGCAAGGGGCGTGGCCTCAAAGGTAATGCCATATTCATATAATGGGGAGCAGGTGATGCCTTGGAAAGACAAAGGGTGACAGGAAAAAGAGGGTGATAGAGAGATAGTGACACAAGGTAGAGGAAGAGGGTGAGGCAATGGGTGACTGAGAGGCAATTGGTGACAGGGACAAGCAGAGTGTGACAGTGAGAGACAGTGGGTGACTTCAGGGAATGGATGATAGCGGGAGGCAGTGGGTGATGCCAGGAAATGGGTGGCAGGGGGAGGAAGTGAGTGATGCCTGGGGAAGACTGTGGGTGACAGAGGATGACGGGGTGTTGCAGTTGGTGACAGGAGAGAGGTGACGGGGAGAGATAGTGGGAGATGGAGAGGTACTGCAGTGAGTGACAGGAAAGGGTTATGGGAAAAGGCAGTGGGTGACAGGGAGAAGGTAATGGGGAGAAGCTGACAGGGATAAGAAGCGGGTGACAGGGAGAGGTTGATGCTTTGGAGAGACAGATGGTTATCTGGGCCCTATAAGCCTCTGGGATCCGTAGCGATGGACATACATGGTATAATTGCTAATTACACAGGGACAGGTGCAGTAAGGTGTATTAATATAATGAGAGTCCTCACCAGTGAAGAGAGTGTTCTGTTAGCGGGAACGGCCTCTCCCCGTCCCATGTTGGAGGAGGTGTTCCCGGCTTTCCCCAACCAGAGCTGGACCTTCCAGGAGCAATGGCTGTCTGGGATGGCACAGGAAACAGGCCAGGTGCCATCCACAGCACCATATACCATATAACATCCCCAGTCCCGTAGCTACTTTGCCACTAGCTAAACCACATGCAAACTAGGTCACTGTTGAACAGCTAATAGAAATAACTAAGACAAACTATTGTATAACACTCTCTGCTCCTGCTATCCCTTCTCCATCACTCAAGCAAGTAATTCACAGCCACTTTTAGTGATCACCAATGCCAGCCTGAATTAAGTGAATTTAACCTGACCCTATATACATTGTCACCCTAGTTGCTTTACAATTTAACAAAAAAAACAAACAAACCTGTAATTACTATATTTTACTGGTATGCCTTAATAATAAGGACATTGGGGGTTATTCAGAGTTAGTCGCAGATTTTGCTATTTTAGCAAAATCTGCAACCACTAAAATCGCATGTAGTGGGGGGCCGCCCAGCACATGGCAAAGTCGCATGTATGGTGCCGCCCCGCGATGGGATCACAATTCTATTCTGATCGCATTGCGAAAAGCTCAAATAGAGGTCGACCTCATGGCTGCGCAGGCAGGTGCACCGCCGCCATGCGATCTCAGGAAATGCAGGTGACATCATCGGCCCCGAAAATTGCCATGACACGCCTGCATTTCATGGTGCACTCCCCCCAACACTGTGTTACCGCCCCCAGAAGCCCGCCATCTGTCAATCATGATGCAAATGCATCCTTCCACACATGTAGATATTGATAAAGCTAAATATTTATCTTATTTAAAACCCTTTAAGAGGTCTAAGAACACTGTACGCTTTTGACGTATGGAGTACCGTAAGGGTACGCACATTGCGTAGCAATCGCTTAGCCGTAGTCGAGACGCTCAAGCGTCACGTTCGCTCACGGCCAAGATATCACAGGCAGGCACGCTATTGGCTGCCGACTAACGTAATGTTTCGCTATAGCGTAGCGGACGCTCGGGACCACGAGGAGATCACCAGCGGCGCTGACGCTCACAATGTTAAACCTTTATATGTAAACCATGAACAATGTATTATACAGGAAAACCTTTGTGTAGTGATAGAGTGTCGATGCAACACAGTGTAACCTTATTAACTTAAAAGCTGTTTGAGCGATAGAGACGCTCCTATTACCCACTGCTATATAATGAACACACAATACCGGTCTAAGGGTCTAACGCCTTTTAAGGAAATGAATGAACGTTCTATTTGCAAAAGAATAATACAATACAAGTCATACACTACCAATATAACATAGACTAACTAACCAGATAACTACACATGAAATACAATACAATACAATTACGTTTAAGGGGAAATGAGAGAAAGAGGAGAGAGAGAGATATGGCTCACAATAACAATAAAGACAATATGATTGCGGAGAAAACTTACGCACAAAGGAACGATCGCATGCGCCTTTCTGAATATCCAGCTCCCGATTATCAGTGATGAGAACCGTTGAAGAGAGTGTGCTGGATCAGGTCGGCTTGTCTATTTATGCCCCACACACAATACAATTCAATGGTCCCTACAATCTCATTGTTCATTGGACACAGGAATTCGTCTTCGCATTATAACAAAAGGTCATAGGTTGATTCATACAGGTGGGCTGAGACCATTTCCAACTGCTCAGGTGGGTGGGAAACTAGGTTTCCCGCCGCATGGATAAGTAAGTGCAAATAATAGTAAATGGACATAAACTTCTTATGTCCATAAACATTCGCACGAGCGATTAATCCGCTTCAAACCAACACCGGAATATTGCTAATTAAATACTCTTCCGATGGATACTAAACACCACTGTATGACCCATGTCTGACCCTTCGTATCAAACAAAGAGGGATCTCTTTGTTCATGAACATGCTACATTAACTAAACTTTCAGAATCTATCAAGGGGACCATGATCTACAAAATACATTATATAGTTAAAATATGTAACGATTGAGTCGCACGCTGGGCACACAGAAACTCTACCGTAAATGCGCATACCATGCGCCTGCATGTGCACGTAACAGCGGGTATGCGCACGCACGGGAGAGCGCACGCATGCGCAGCGCGGACCTGTATGAGGTGCAAATATGGTAGTGTGCATCGTGATATTTTTCTGACTTTGACAGTCCACCCTTTGGCAGTCAACATTAACTGCCACTTCCTAAAACATTTCAAAACGAGAAAAATATATGTCAGGTGTAAATACATTTCCATGGTTGGGTAAGGGAGGAGAGAAGAAGGTGTGAAAAGGGTATGACCTAGTAAGATAGCAGTAGCATGTGTGTATGAATCCATGTTTGGGGGGGTCATGTATCATCGTGCCGTACGTGTTTTAGATCAAGCTTCGAGGTATTGCGAAGTATACATTTAAATTCCTTCTTATCCCGCGGTACGGGTCTGTGGATGGGCTGTCAAACTTTACCGAGCTCTTTTCGGATTTTGGTTGCAACAAAATGGGGGAGCACATTTTAGTTGATGATACATGAATGGGGGGATATGTGATTGCTGATATCTGTGCCTGTATTCCCTATCGACTATGTGTGTCATTACCTGAAGGTTGTAGAGATGAAGATAAAGAACAATTATGGTAAATGCAGTGGTATTCTATGTCAGGTTAATGAACATTTGTCGGTTGAAGTCTTGTTCGGTGTCTGTTGAATGCAGTCTTCTTTGGGCTTTTGCCAAAAAGTGTGGGCAAAAGCTTTGTCAATGTCCATAGACTTACAAAAGTGTTGGGCTAGCGTAATTTTAAAATTTCTAGGGAAACTGGGGGTCTATGGCATAGTTCATCAAATATCTGTGTATAAGGTTGTCAAAACTTCTTCTTTAATCCATCAGTTGTCTGTATACAGGATCATCAAATTCCTTGTCCAAGTGGGTCTTTTTTTTACCTTGGAGAAAACGGAAAAACAGGTGAAAGAAACGGACCGTATAATCGCATTTTCATCACATTATTGTCTCTACCGTTGGGTCATAAATCAAATCCATTGGAATTACAATTTCCTCACTCCTTAGACCAGGCTTTTTCAACCAGTGTGCCGTGGCACACTAGTGTGCCGTGACCAGTTGCAAGGTGTGCCGCGGAGCCAGAGCAGCTCCAGCCGTGAGCTATGCCTTGAAGACGCGGCGGTGTGATATCATAGGTCACGGCCGCCGCGTCTCACCACCCAGCCAGCCCACCCACCTGCATACACATCTTCCAGTTCCCGCCTGCATACACAGCTTTCCTTGCCCACCCACATCCACACCTGCCCGACCGCCTGCTGCTCAGTATTCGCAGCACTCCACTATAAACAACCCTCGCCACTGAGGAACTGGGAGGAGGACAGCTGACCGGTAGGGGCTAATATTTGTTATTTTATTTCTCCTGTGGGGAACAATAAGATTTCAATAGGATTTATGTGGAGAGAATAAGGATTTATATGGATTTATGGTTGGAACAATGTGAATAAATGTGGGGAGCAATAGGATTTATGTGGGGAGAAATGTGATTGATTTATGTAGGGAGCAATGTGATTGTTTTTTCTGTGTAGGCCAATGTATGTGTGGATTTTTTTTTTACTGTGAGGGCCAATGTGTGCTTTTTGTTTTTTTCTGTGGGGAACTGATGGTGTGCCTTGGAAATTTTAAAATATTGTTCGGTGTGCCGCGAGTAAAAAAAGATTGAAAATCACTGCTTTAGACTCATTACCCTGGTACTACGTTTGCACTTCATTAAAGCCTGACCGCATCTAAATATCAAGCCAATCGATATGACAACACCTAAGATACATAGGAGAAACTTCCCTACATCCATTATGACTCCTTGAGCCCATTCTCCTAAACCAGAGAACCAATTTCGCGGGTTCAACCATGACACCCAACCAGTCAGCTCATTACCCACAGCAGCAAGGGTGAGATTGTGTCTCCTGCGAAATTCCCACTTTAATTGGAGAATGTCGTCCATCTTTTGGTCTATGACCTCGACCGGATCCTCGGTGCTATTCGTAATATATGTGCAGCATTTCACGTTGTACTGCGTTACCAGTGTGACACAATATCCACCTGTTACTGCTGTGAGATAATTAAGAACCATTCTATGCTGAACCAGTTCTGTTTTATAAGCTTGAAGCTCTCTTCCAGTATACCTAAAAGTGTCATCATATATTTCTGTGATATTATCTAACAAATTTGCAAGCGCAGATATATATCTATAGTTCATCACTCCTCTAGCGGTGCGAGTGAAATCTAGCGCAAGTAGAACCTGAATCCCGGTGGATTCATGGATCATGTCAGAGGCCGAATGCTCTGTCCTTTCTGTCAGTTGCCTTTTAACTACGTGCTCATAATGAGTGTGAGTATAAGGAGCTTGGGCACCACGGTGTATATCTTTCATTTTGGCATGTGATACAGTCATTACTTCAGGCAGTACTTTTCCAATATAACACAATCCTTCAGAGTTTGGGGCAAGCCACTTATACGCCTTCCTCCCGCATATGAAATATGCATCATCGGGGAGAACATATGGGACAGAGTAGGACATAACCATATTACACATCTTCCATGTGAAATCTCCTAACCCTAATTCTCCCATCTGTCTAGTACACGTATCAGTTTGTACGATGTGTGCACAGTATCCTGGTGATACCTCTCCAACTCTCGTAATCCTACTTCCTAGGGTATACCTAGATCGGAAAGATTTTTCTCTACTGGCTATGTGGCGTATAAGCTCTGTATCTGTAGGCATTCTATCTGCTCTATATGAAAAGGTCATGGTTTGGTTACTCCATGACACTTCCCAATTTCCCGGCTTTCGGGGATTGGTAATGTTAAAACATATTAGGGATCTATCCACATGATATTGGTGGAGCTTCAAACTAGGAGGACTGGAGATATTAAACCTCCTGTCCACCGGTCTCCCACCCTTTAGCTCAAGTACCTCTCCTACCGTTAAAGGGAATGGTACTAGTCCTGATTTGCTATGACCTTGAGGTACTTGAGAGCATACCCAACAATCTGTTTGATTTAACACACTACCCACTAAGGAGTGATAGTCACTCAATGGATGCCGGTCCATGTGGATATTAAAACTGGATTGGCATTTCTTGATGCACCCATCCTCAACTACATTGTCACAGAGCCTACAGATACAGTTTTCTTCAGCTAACAATCCTTCACAATTCCTTCTATTGTCAATGCTATCGGATCGTTTTCTGATACTCGCCTTTACTTGTTGGTTAAGTTGTTCTTGGAAAACTACGCCTCCTTCTTTGTCATCAGAACCCATTCCAGAACCTCTCTCGACCTCCATGGTAATCTCGCCGGAACAGACTGCTCTGGTCAACATCATGGTCAACAGGAAAATCCGAATCACAGTCTCTTGGGGCAAGTCCATCTTACAGGAGGAGAAAAGAAGAAATTTGTAATGGGGGTACAGAAAAACAGTTTGATGGGGAGAGAAACTTGTTACGATAATTAGTTCTCTAGTCTTGTCGTTCTTCTTGTTCCGCTGTCATCTCAAAGGTGCTGTCTCTCAGTCTTCCAAACGAACATTCCAGTGATGCAATATTCCTTCCAAATCAGCGATCTCTCTGTAAGGAGCAAAAATCTTGCATTACCATTTGTCTAACTGATGTGTGACATACCATCTTTAAAACATGAAAACATGAGTGAGAAGAGAGAGAAAACAAAAAAAAAACAAAGAAAGAGAGAACAATTCATAAAAATATATATTACATAAACCAACAATAAACAACAACAGGGAAAAAAACATTTTCTTTCAAACATTTTAAAACATTGTCAGATCATCAGGCTGTCATATCTACATGTCCAATGGTTTCCTTGCGCAGTCCCCCCACACCAGCACCTCCATACTCCACCCTCTGTATCTGGCCAGGATACATTGATGCGGATAGGTCATGCTGGGGTTTGGTAGACTTCTGCAAAGACCAAGTAGATATGCAATGTTTGAGTCCTACCAATAATCGTCAGAGATGGGGAGAGAAAAGAAACATTTCACCGATATATTTACAACGTTTCACCCGGTCATTCCTGTGTCTTCAGGGAATGACCTCCCAATTTATTAACTGTTACCTCAGGCTTACCATCAGTCCTAATGATCACCTTTCCTGATTGCATATCATGGGTGTGGCTCAAAATTCTTCCTATATGATCCCTGATTATAATTAGATGTGTCATATTCATTGTCTAGGGGTCTGACCTTACGTGGGATGTTACAGTTACTGGCATAATGCCCTTCTCTTTTACAACGATAACAAATCCTTGAGTTCCTCCATGTGCCAATGGCCTGGGGTTTTGGTTGATTTGATGTCTCCTCTAATGCTTGGATGCTCATCACCATCAACCGTTTTCCCTGTACTTCCCTGCTTCCTTGGATATCATGGTTATGTTGTTGTCTAGGGGGTGTATATACCTTGTGTGTGCTTCTAGACCTGCAATCTCGTGCAACATGACCTTCCCTTAAGCAGTTGTAACAGCTTGTCACCTTTGACTTAACCACAGGGATCTGAGGCTTCTTTGTTTCCCCTTGCTTGATGCTGGTTTGCTCATGCCCAACAGCAGAGTCCCTTAATGCAGTTACTGATTTATCTCTCCAGTATGGATTGGTGGTCTGTATCCTTGCTCTCAATACTTCCTTTAAACCATCCATTAGCACAGATACTGCTACTTCTCTGTGCGGTGCACTTGTTTCGATGTTTTCTATACCCGTATACCTAGTCATGTCCTGCAATGCCCGGTGAAAATAATTAGAAGTACTTTCCCCTTTGTTTTGTCTTATGGAGAAGATTTTGTTCCACTCGACAATGGCTGGGAAATATACTTCCAACTGTCGGTTGATCTGCTTAATACATTCCTGATTGTGTTCCTCCATACAAGGTACCTCCGTGTCTAATTTACAATCAGCAATAAATTTCGCAGGGTCAACACTGGGGGGCAAACATGCCCTCAGCACTGTCCGCCACTCTTTGTTGGTGGGTTCTGTGGAGTTTCCTAGTTCTTTAATAAACCTTTGACATGCTACTAGATTTTTCCTGGGATCAGGAAATTCAGACATAATTGATCTCAATTCGGTCCGGGACCAGGGACGGCGCAATGCACTGCCCTTGACGGGAATGATTCCCTGATCGTCAGTCTTCCTATTGGGGACTGTGATCACCCTGACAGGACTAAACTCAATTACATCATCTTGCGTTGATTCTACAATATGAGGTACATTTGTTTGTGCATGATATAAAACATTGTACGTACCTGTGGACACGACCTCACCTGACCCTCCGTTAGGGGCTTTGATTATTGCCTTTACCGATTTGGTCGCGTCCACCTGGATGTCTTGTAGGATGGCTGCTGGAAGAAGTGCCGACATCGGGCTGGGCTCACTTTCTTGTTTGTATTCCTGAGGGAAGTTTAACATGGGGTGCAACTTACATAGGTTAATAGTTGTACATTTAACAGTATTACAATTATCATTGTTATGTTTATTACACTTATTCTTATCATCTATACTACAGTTGCTAAGTGCGTTTTTATTGTTCAACATTGTGCCTTTCTCCGCAACCATAATTCTCTCCATTGCCATGTCTCTCCTCCCAAGATAAGAGTCAGATATGTCAGTTAACTCTCTTTGCAATTCACTTTCCTGTTGCCATAACTGTAAACAATCAAAATGTTTAACTCGTCTCTTTGCTGATTTAATGAGACATATCCTCCTCCTTAGATTCAGTAACACATCTGGGCTAAAGCTGCCTACTTTTGGGAACTTCTCCCCGTCATATACAGTCATTCTTTCCCATTCATCACATAAAATTTCTGTGTGTGAACCGTATTTTTCACACATTACGTACCTTGCCGACCCGATTGGTCGGTTTATAGAATCAACCCGAACCGAGGTTGATCGCCCCCTTCCTGAACAACTGGCCCCCATAATTTGCAGGTGTTGCTTGCTCTACCTCTGACCTTTATATCAGGGTCTTCAGCGAACTTTTACAAAAAACCACAATATTCAAAGATAGGTTGACGGTGGTAGTTTACCGAGTACCCCACTTACTCGCCCACGCCGACCAATACGACCTCCACACTGATATAGTGCTGGCGTACTCGACCCAGGGCCCCTATGAACCTTTGTTTACTGGAACATGTGAGTGTGATCCGCAGAGCATTAACCCTTTCCAGTAACTGTGGGGTTGTTGGATAATTCCTGAGTGACCAGCGAACTTCCCTTTTAAAAATAAAAAATTACACAAATCACGTTAGAATGTACAAATAGCGTTTATGACCCCTTTCGTACACAAATGGTACTAGGTCAGATTACTAACTAATGCACACAATTACGTGCGGTACAATCGTTCAGTACATAAGCAACTAATCTTATGTACAGAGCGACCAACGGAATCGACATTCGGCAGCTGCGAATTCCTTCAGCCTGAGCTTTATGGCCTATATGGGTTCCGCCCCAACCCTTCTTGGTGTTGGGCTACTTGAACTGTATAGTGGACTTCCTTGTCTGCTGTACCTAGACCTCCTGGTCTGTTATGCGACCTCCTGGTCTGACCTCCTGGTCTGCTACAGTATGACCTCCTGGTCTGCTACACTCTAATGCTCTTTATATGTTTAACAAGGGATGCCTCCCTAGCCACCGTGCATGTCACTTACACGTATGTAATTTCACGAGAACTCGATGATTTCTGTGGTTCAATCCCCAAAATTGTAAAAACTTATATATGCAAACACTCACTCACCACATGTACACTTTTGTTTCTATTTCTATTTCTGCGCAGAAATTTCTTTCCTTTAGACCAGATGTGTTGTAAATTTGGAGAAGGATCTGTTAGTCTAAATTTCGGACACTAAAATAGACTTGCGCTATTTATCGCGTCGCCACCTTTTCGCCTGTTAAAATAACACTAGCGTGTGATTTGAGTTACGTGGGCGTACCCGGACGCTCCGTTGCGTAATATACGCTGCGTGCGTCGGCCTTTGCGTACGCGAGTCTCACCCTTTGTTAGAGACACGTGTACACCAGTCTTTATCCACCGTAACACAACTAACACGTTTATCAATGTAGATGATCCTCGATCATCTACCGAGCACCACACCAATCTCTCCTTGTATCTTTAGGTAGAGCTGCGTGCGTGCTTTGCAATTTATCCCTTAATGTATTACTTTTACACTTTAACTATGAAATAGCGACAAATCTCTCTTAGCACGTTTATCAATTATAAAATGGCAAACAGGAGAGTGATATATGAAAATACACGAATAAAAAGAAATGCAGATATGCGTGTGTGCGTACGCAAGACAGAAATAAACAGTTTTAAAAGACACTAGCGTGTTGTTCTTACCTCCGGTTCCGGATTCCCTCAGCACCCTTTACTAAGCGAAGCAGACGCTTATCCAGACAGCACGACGAGGAATATGATCTCCCGCCCTTTGCTGATGGATAATGTCTGCTGAAATTACCTAGCAGAGATATGTGAAGGACGGACGAGCCGCCAATTGATAAAGCTAAATATTTATCTTATTTAAAACCCTTTAAGAGGTCTAAGAACACTGTACGCTTTTGACGTATGGAGTACCGTAAGGGTACGCACATTGCGTAGCAATCGCTTAGCCGTAGTCGAGACGCTCAAGCGTCACGTTCGCTCACGGCCAAGAGATCACAGGCAGGCACGCTATTGGCTGCCGACTAACGAAATGTTTCGCTATAGCGTAGCGGACGCTCGGGACCACGAGGAGATCACCAGCGGCGCTGACGCTCACAATGTTAAACCTTTATATGTAAACCATGAACAATGTATTATACAGGAAAACCTTTGTGTAGTGATAGAGTGTCGATGCAACACAGTGTAACCTTATTAACTTAAAAGCTGTTTGAGCGATAGAGACGCTCCTATTACCCACTGCTATATAATGAACACACAATACCGGTCTAAGGGTCTAACGCCTTTTAAGGAAATGAATGAACGTTCTATTTGCAAAAGAATAATACAATACAAGTCATACACTACCAATATAACATAGACTAACTAACCAGATAACTACACATGAAATACAATACAATACAATTACGTTTAAGGGGAAATGAGAGAAAGAGGAGAGGAGAGAGAGAGATATGGCTCACAATAACAATAAAGACAATATGATTGCGGAGAAAACTTACGCAGAAAGGAACGATCGCATGCGCCTTTCTGAATATCCAGCTCCCGATTATCAGTGATGAGAACCGTTGAAGAGAGTGTGCTGGATCAGGTCGGCTTGTCTATTTATGCCCCACACACAATACAATTCAATGGTCCCTACAATCTCATTGTTCATTGGACACAGGAATTCGTCTTCGCATTATAACAAAAGGTCATAGGTTGATTCATACAGGTGGGCTGAGACCATTTCCAACTGCTCAGGTGGGTGGGAAACTAGGTTTCCCGCCGCATGGATAAGTAAGTGCAAATAATAGTAAATGGACATAAACTTCTTATGTCCATAACTATTCGCACGAGCGATTAATCCGCTTCAAACCAACACCGGAATATTGCTAATTAAATACTCTTCCGATGGATACTAAACACCACTGTATGACCCATGTCTGACCCTTCGTATCAAACAAAGAGGGATCTCTTTGTTCATGAACATGCTACATTAACTAAACTTTCAGAATCTATCAAGGGGACCATGATCTACAAAATACATTATATAGTTAAAATATGTAACGATTGAGTCGCACGCTGGGCACACAGAAACTCTACCGTAAATGCGCATACCATGCGCCTGCGGGTGCACGTAACAGCGGGTATGCGCGCGCACGGGAGAGCGCACGCATGCGCAGCGCGGACCTGTATGAGGTGCAAATATGGTAGTGTGCATCGTGATATTTTTCTGACTTTGACAATATATATAATACATATATTACATAGAACACATACACACAAACGCACACATAGAACACCACAAACATACATATATACAGTACACACACTCATAGAACACATCAATACATACATAGATCGATATACATACACAGAACACGTACACATAAATATACACATGGAACACATACATATACACACATACACAATTACACACCACATACACTACACTTACATTTGGAAACTGCCCTGTCCTGAAGGAAGAGGATGCTGCAGTTGTCATTAATGCAGGGCTGGACAGGCATTAATTGTCATTAATGGCAGGGCATGTTTAAAAAATAAGCCACCTTGGCATAATTGGTCCGGCAACTGTAGCCCTGCCCCCTCTCGGCTAAATGCCGCGATTCGCGGGTCGGCGTTGAGGGGGAGGAGCCAATATGACTCAATTACATGAGAATCTGTTCATATTGGCTCCGCCCCTTCCCGACAGACCCACGAATCGCGGCAAATAGCCGCGAGGGGGCGGGGCTACAATTGACGGCCGTCCAGACCAATGCTGAAAAAAATGTGCACCGTAGCTTTAAAGTGTGCTAGCACAATCCTGCTCCCCGCCTGAGCCGCTGGCAGAACATCTTGCTTGGTGCCGTCCCAGAACAGAGCGGCGGCTATTAATGGTTCAGGTCCCTTAATAGCGGTGTGCACCGCCGCTACTGTAGTCTCTCCCTCACCTCTCTCTCCCCGCCCGACAGGAGGGCTAAGAGGCTGACTCGCTCATCCTGGACACGGGCGGGCTTGCGGTTTAAATGAATGAACGACAGGGGGGGCACGTTCCTTTGTGCCCCCCCCCCCCCTAAATCCGCCACTGATACCATCTGGGTAGTGGTCGACAGATTTTCGAAAATGGCTCAGTTTATTCCACTCATAGGGTTGCCTTCTGCTCCAAAACTTGCACAATTATTCCTCCGTGAAATCTTCAGATTACATGGACTTCCAACTGAAATAATATCTGATCGAGGAGTACAGTTTGTGGCAAGATTCTGGAGGACCCTGTGCTCTGCGCTGCAAGTCAAACTTAAGTTCTCTATGGCCTATCATCCTCAAATGAATGGTCAGACAGAGAGGGTAAACCAAGAGCTTGAGACCTTTTTAAGACTCTATATTTCTTCCTCACAGGATGACTTGGTAGATTTATTGCCTTGGGCAGAGTTTGCTCATAACTTCAGCTACCATATGTCCACAAACACTACCCCTTTCTTTGCAGTTTATGGTCAACATCCCAGAGTTCCGGATTTTCAAGATCTGCCCATCATAGATGTACCCACAGCTTCTTCAGTCCTTCAACAGTTCTCTCAGATTTGGAAAAAGATTCATTTATCTCTCAAGAAAGTATCTCATCAGTATAAAGTCTTTGCTGATCGAAAAAGGCGAGCAGTTCCCAGTTTAAAGCTGGGTGATAAAGTTTGGCTGTCTACCTGAAACCTCCATCTTAGAGTCCCCTCAATGAAGTTCGCTCCACGATTCATTGGTCTATTTCCAGTAGAGCGTGTCATCAATCGAGTGGCTTATAAGTTGAAATTGCCTTCCTATTTGAAAGTTCCCAACTCATTTCATATTTCTCTCCTTAGACCCTTGATTCTTAACCGTTTCCAGAAAGTTCTTCCAGCGGCTCCAAAAGTCCAGACTCATCGGGGTGTGGAATACGAGGTTGAGAAGATCCTGGATTCTCGTTGTCGGTATGGTCATCTACAATATCTGATTGACTGGTTATGGTCCTGTGGAGAGGAGTTGGATCAACGCCACTGATGTTCATGCTCCACGGTTAGTTCAAGCCTTCCACAGACTCTTTCCTTTCAAGCCTCGGGGGTGTTCGGTGCCCACCCATAAAGGAGGGGGTACTGTCAGGAATCGGTGTTCAGCAGCGTCTCACTTACCAGTGCGCTGGTGTGCACGCCTCCAGAGGTCACGGCCCCAGTCGCAGCTGCGCGAATGCACTGTCCGCGAGCGTGATGTCCATTGTCGCTGTGTACCCCTGAACCTCATCCAGTGTGTACCCCACTGTGTGCCGGCGTCTGTACAGCATGGGCGCCGCCATGACACCAGCGCTCAGCTGACCTGAACATCCAATCCTGCAATGTGTCTGCACACATGATCCCGGCAACCAATCACTGCGGAGCAAGGGGTATAAGTTCAGGCCCGTGGCTCAGTCTCATCGCCTTGGACAACCAGTCACATTCAGTGAACAGTTCTCCTGGTTCCTGTGTTCCTGTTTCCAGTGGCTTCCTTGCGTCTATTCCTTTGTTGATCTCCAGTCTTCAGTCATCCAGCTTGTTACGAACTCCTACCACAGTCCGCACCATACAACTTGCAGTAAGAGACTTTCTCCAGGTGTTTCTCCATTCATTCAACCTGTGCATTTAATTACCAGCATTCAGCATTGTGCAATTGCATTCAGCACTTAATATTCCAACCTGCTGTGTTAATAACTGTCTCCTGCTTGGGCCTTGCTTGGCTTAGTGAACGTGTGCTTCCATACAGACTGTGTGCTCTTCATTATTGGTTTCTCACCATCCATGGGAGTTTCGTGTGCTACATATTTGTGTAATCAGTTTCATCTGCTTCTTCTGCTATCATTACCATTATTATCAACTTTCAAGTCAATCATCATTGTCGTTTGTTACCAGTGACTTTTAAAACTCATTTCATCGGAATCATTTACTGCCATTCATTCTTGTCATCAACTGTATTTTATTTCCATCTATATATCTATATATCATTTCTGCTGTTACCGACTTCCAAGTCAATCACCATTTGTTTTTCTCATTGACTTTCAACCATCAGTTTATCATTGTGTTCCAGTTGCTGTATACCCCTGTGTGCTAATAAACATCAGGCGCACATGTGCAGGACTTTTCTTCAGCCTCCTTGTTTCCTCTACCGCACCTACACTGACCCACTAGTGCCCACTACAGGGACAGACAAAGTTACAGACCTGACAGTTTGTCCGAAGCCCATGGACCCGGATGGTGGTCAGAGTGTGGGAAAAGGGGCACTTCAGAGTTTAGTGTCACGACTGGATGGTCAAGAGACTGCACAACAGCAGATTATACAGTTTCTACAAGGGATGTCTTCCCGACTGGACACTCTACAACAGTCCTTTTCAAATCCTGTCCTTCCAGCTCCATCTTTAGCTTCAGTTCCAGTTTCTAGTTCTACAGCTTCCAGTCCTCCAGTTGCTCCTGTTTCAGCATCCCGTATTCATTTCCCTACACCGGGTAAATTCGATGGTAACCCTAAAATGTGTCATGGATTCCTGAACCAATGTGAAGTCCACTTTGAATTGCTGCTGCAAAATTTTCCAACACCCAGGACAAAGGTCGCATACATTGTGTCCCTCCTGTCTGGCTCCACCTTGAATTGGGTCTCCCCGCTATGGGAACGAGCGGATACTCTTCTGAACAACTATACAGATTTTGTTGCTGCATTCCGACGCATCTTTGATGAACCTGGGCATACAACATCTGCTTCCTCAGACCTCCTTCAGATTCGCCAGGGAACACGTACCGTGGGACAATATGTTATACAGTTCCAGACATTGGCATCAGAAGTGAAGTGGGATAACCAGGCGTTGGTTGCCGCCTTCTGGCATGTTCTATCCGACCGTATAAAAGATTAATTAGTTACCCGAGATCTTCCCAGAGCAACTGGAAGCTCTAATTTCCCTATGTGTAAAATTGGACTTGCGCTTACGCGAACGAACCTGTGAATGCTCTCGAAATTACCTTCTCAAGCATCGAGTTATGCCTCAAGTACAGTCTTTACCCATTACTTCCGATGAGCCTATGCAGGTGAATAGGTCCCACTTAATGCCTGAGGAGTGGTCAAGAAGGTTACGGGAAAGACTGTGCCTCTATTGTGCTGCTGCTGGTCATCTGATCGGTTCCTGTCCAGCTCGTTTGGGAAACGCCAGGTCATATCTTGTAAAGGAGGAGTCAAGTTAGGAACTTTAATCAAAGCTCCTTCTTCCCAAGATCTTACACTGCCTGTTACCTTGTTACAGAGTGGTCTTCAGTCTTTATCAGCCTTAGTGGATTACGGCGCTGCTGGGAACTTTATCACGCAGGCTGCAGTGGACAGAATCCATCTTCCTGTTTTAAAGCGGTCTCATCCAGTCTACCTCACTGCTGTGGATGGAAGTTGTATAGCTGAAGGTTCCATCATTCAGCAAACCAAGCCAGTGGTCCTAGGAGTGGGCTTTCTTCATTCAGAGCTCATTTAATTCTTGGTCATCCCAAAAACCACCTATGAGATCGTACTGGGTGTGCCCTGGCTTCAATTGCACAATCCACAATTTGACTGGTCTACACTTCAGCTTACAGCATGGAGTCCTTCCTGTTTCCACTCATGTTTGGATCAAGTGCATCCAGTGAGATCTTCAGGTTTAAAGCTCCAGACTGGTCTTCAAGAAGCCTACCAAGACTTGGTAGATGCTGACATCTTCAGTGAAAAGGCCGCTGATGTTCTGCCTCCCCATCGAGAGTGGGATTGCCCCATTGATCTAGTTCCGGGGAGTAAGCCACCCAGATGGCGCACTTACCCTCTCTCCGTTCCTGAGACTCAAGCTATGAGTGAGTATATAAAGGAGAATCTACAGAAAAGGTTCATCCATCGGTCTTCGTCTCCAGCCTGTGCGGGGTTTTTCTTTGTTAAGAAGAAAGATGGAAGATTACGCTACTGCATCGATTATCGGGGTTTAAATGACATCACTATTAAAACAGCTATCCCTTGCCACTCATTACAGAAGTGTTGGACAGAGTCAGAGGCGCTTGCATCTTTACTAAGTTAGATCTCCGTGGGGCTTACAATCTCATCAGGATCCGAAGCGACGACAGGTGGAAAACCGCCTTCAACACCCACGATGGCCACTACGAATATCTAGTGACGCCCTTCAGTTTAAGCAATGCCCCGGCAGTATTCCAGAACTTTGTCAATGAAGTGTTTAGAGATCTTCTGTATAAATGTGTGGTAGTCTACCTCGATGACATCTTGATATTCTCTCGTGACTTAGCTTCCCATCACCAACAAGTTTAAGAGGTTCTTCGACGTCTTCGACAGAATCATCTTTATGGTAAACTATCTAAGTGCACATTTTAAGCATCTTCAATGCCCTTCCTAGGGTACATAATCTCCGGTTCTTATCTTCAAATGGACCCAGCTAAACTGGAGGCTATAGAGAGCTGGTCTCTTCCTACGACACTCAAGTCGGTTCAACGCTTCATCGGCTTTGTCAACTACTATAGAAAGTTCATTAAAGGATTCTCCACATTGATAGCTCCAATTACCTGCCTCACTCGGAAGGGGGTAAATCCTTCCCAGTGGTCTGAAGAAGCACTGTCTGCCTTTCAGAAAATTAAACAAGCTTTTGTTTCAGCTCCTGTGTTACAACAGCCAGATGTCAACAAGGCTTTCATTCTATAAGTGGATGCCTCGACAGTTGGTGTGGACACAGTCCTGTCCCAGGTTGGCGCTAATGGTAAGACTCACCCTTGTGGGTTTTTCTCTCGTAGATTCTTGCCCGCTGAGATGAGCTACTCCATCGGTGATCAGGAACTTCTAGCAATCAAACTAGCTCTCGAAGAATGGAGGTATTTGTTGGAGGGTGCAAGATTTCCCATTACCATCTATACCGACCATAAGAATCTTCTTTACTTAAAGGCAGCGCAGTGTCTAAATCCTTGACAAGCAAGGTGGGCCTTATTCTTCTCTTGTTTTGATTTTAAGTTGCAGTTTCGACCTGGCTCTCAAAATGTCAAAGCAGATGCTTTATCTCGCTCCATGAGCTCCAATGAAGAATCTTCAGAACAAGTTTCTCGTCCAGTACTCAATCCTGTTGTGTTTGCTGCTACTAATGTATCCCTAGTTCCGCCTCCAGGCAAGATGTTCGTTTCTTCTGAGCCTCGTCCAAATCTCCTGTCCTGGGCTCATACGTCCAAGTTCACTGGTCACCCTGGAGTTCTAAAGACTTTCAAGTTCTTGTCTGAAACCTACTGGTGGCCCCACATGAAAGCAGATATTCAAGAATTCATAGCTTCATGTTCCAAGTGTACTCAGCACAAAGTTCCTCGTCAGGCCCCTGTGGGTCAACTATTGCCAAACTATCCCAAGTCGTCCCTGGTCTCATCTGTTGATGGATTTTATTTCGGACCTTCGTCCTTCTTAAGGGTATAATACCATCTGGGTAGTGGTCGACAGATTTTCGAAAATGGCTCAGTTTATTCTACTCATAGGGTTGCCTTCTGCTCCAAAACTTGCACAATTATTCCTCCGTGAAATCTTCAGATTACATGGACTTCCAACTGAAATAATATCTGATCGAGGAGTACAGTTTGTGGCAAGATTCTGGAGGACCCTGTGCTCTGCGCTGCAAGTCAAACTTAAGTTCTCTATGGCCTATCATCCTCAAATGAATGGTCAGACAGAGAGGGTAAACCAAGAGCTTGAGACCTTTTTAAGACTCTATATTTCTTCCTCACAGGATGACTTGGTAGATTTATTGCCTTGGGCAGAGTTTGCTCATAACTTCAGCTACCATATGTCCACAAACACTACCCCTTTCTTTGCAGTTTATGGTCAACATCCCAGAGTTCCGGATTTTCAAGATCTGCCCATCAAAGATATACCCACAGCTTCTTCAGTCCTTCAACAGTTCTCTCAGATTTGGAAAAAGATTAATTTATCTCTCAAGAAAGTATCTCATCAGTATAAAGTCTTTGCTGATCGAAAAAGGCGAGCAGTTCCCAGTTTAAAGCTGGGTGATAAAGTTTGACTGTCTACCCGAAACCTCCATCTTAGAGTCCCCTCAATGAAGTTCGCTCCACGATTCATTGGTCTATTTCCAGTAGAGCGTGTCATCAATCGAGTGGCTTATAAGTTGAAATTGCCTTCATATTTGAAAGTTCCCAACTCATTTCATATTTCTCTCCTTAGACCCTTGATTCTTAACCGTTTCCAGAAAGTTCTTCCAGCGGCTCCAAAAGTCCAGACTCATCGGGGTGTGGAATACGAGGTTGATAAGATCCTGGATTCTCGTTGTCAGTATGGTCATCTACAATATCTGATTGACTGGTCCGGATATGGTCCTGAGGAGAGGAGTTGGATCAACGCCACTGATGTTCATGCTCCACGGTTAGTTCAAGCCTTCCACAGACTCTTTCCTTTCAAGCCTCGGGGGTGTTCGGTGCCCACCCATAAAGGAGGGGGTACTGTCAGGAATCGGTGTTCAGCAGCATCTCACTTACCAGCGCGCTGGTGTGCACGCCTCCAGAGGTCGCGGCCCCAGTCGCGGCTGCGTGAATGCACTGTCCGCGAACGTGATGTCCATTGTCGCTGTGTACCCCTGAACCTCATCCAGTGTGTACCCCACTGTGTGCCGGCGTCTGTACAGCATGGGCGCCGCCATGACACCAGCGCTCAGCTGACCTGAACATCCAATCCTGCAATGTGTCTGCACACATGATCCCGGCAACCAATCACTGCGGAGCAAGGGGTATAAGTTCAGGTCTGTGGCTCAGTCTCATCGCCTTGGACAACCAGTCACATTCAGTGAACAGTTCTCCTGGTTCCTGTGTTCCTGTTTCCAGTGGCTTCCTTGCGTCTATTCCTTTGTTGATCTCCAGTCTTCAGTCATCCAGCTTGTTACGAACTCCTACCACAGTCCGCACCATACAACTTGCAGTAAGAGACTATTTCCAGGTGTTTCTCCATTCATTCAACCTGTGCATTTAATTACCAGCATTCAGCATTGTGCAATTGCATTCAGCACTTAATATTCCAACCTGCTGTGTTAATAACTGTCTCCTGCTTGGGCCTTGCTTGGCTTAGTGAACGTGTGCTTCCATACAGACTGTGTGCTCTTCATTATTGGTTTCTCACAATCCACGGGAGTTTCGTGTGCTACATATTTGTGTAATCAGTTTCATCTGCTTCTTCTGCTATCATTACCATTATTATCAACTTTCAAGTCAATCATCATTGTCGTTTGTTACCAGTGACTTTTAAAACTCATTTCATCGGAATCATTTACTGCCATTCATTCTTGTCATCAACTGTATTTTATTTCCATCTATATATCATTTCTGCTGTTACCGACTTCCAAGTCAATCACCATTTGTTTTTCTCATTGACTTTCAACCATCAGTTTATCATTGTGTTCCAGTTGCTGTATACCCCTGTGTGCTAATAAACATCAGGCGCACATGTGCAGGACTTTTCTTCAGCCTCCTTGTTTCCTCTACCGCACCTACACTGACCGACTAGTGCCCACTACAGGGACAGACAAAGTTACAGACCTGACAGTTTGTCCGAAGCCCATGGACCCGGATGGTGGTCAGAGTGTGGAGTCAGGGGCACTTCAGAGTTTAGTGTCACGACTGGATGGTCAAGAGACTGCACAACAGCAGATTATACAGTTTCTACAAGGGATGTCTTCCCGACTGGACACTGTACAACAGTCCTTTTCAAATCCTGTCCTTCCAGCTCCATCTTTAGCTTCAGTTCCAGTTTCTAGTTCTACAGCTTCCGGTCCTCCAGTTGCTCCTGTTTCAGCATCCCGTATTCATTTCCCTACACCGGGTAAATTCGATGGTAACCCTAAAATGTGTCATGGATTCCTGAACCAATGTGAAGTCCACTTTGAATTGCTGCTGCAAAATTTTCCAACACCCAGGGCAAAGGTCGCATACATTGTGTCCCTCCTGTCTGGCTCCGCCTTGAATTGGGTCTCCCCGCTATGGGAACGAGCGGATACTCTTCTGAACAACTATACAGATTTTGTTGCTGCATTCCGACGCATCTTTGATGAACCTGGGCATACAACATCTGCTTCCTCAGACCTCCTTCAGATTCGCCAGGGAACACGTACCGTGGGACAATATGTTACACAGTTCCAGACATTGGCATCAGAAGTGAAGTGGGATAATCAGGCGTTGGTTGCCGCCTTCTGGCATGGTCTATCCGACCGTATAAAAGATGAATTAGTTACCCGAGATCTCCCCAGAGCAACTGGAAGCACTAATTTCCCTATGTGTAAAATTGGACTTGCGCTTACGCGAATGAACCTGTGAATGCTCTCGAAATTACCTTCTCAAGCATCGAGTTATGCCTCAAGTACAGTCTTTACCCATTACTTCCGATGAGCCTATGCAGGTGTATAGGTCCCACTTAATGCCTGAGGAGCGGTCAAGAAGGTTGCGGGAAAGACCGTGTCTCTATTGTGCTGCTGCTGGTCATCTGATCGGTTCCTGTCCAGCTCGTTTGGGAAACGCCAGGTCCTAACTTGTAACGGAGGAGTCAAGTTAGGAACTTTAATCAAAGCTCCTTCTTCCCAAGATCTTACCCTGCCTGTTACCTTGTTACAGAGTGGTCTTCAGTCTTTATCCGCCTTAGTGGATTACGGCGCTGCTGGGAACTTTATCACGCAGGCTGCAGTGGACAGAATCCATCTTCCTGTTTTAAAGCGGTCTCATCCAGTCTACTCCACTGCCGTGGATGGAAGTTGTATAGCTGAAGGTTCCATCATTCAGCAAACCAAGCCAGTGGTCCTAGGAGTGGGCTTTCTTCATTCAGAACTCATTGAATTCTTGGTCATCCCAAAAACCACCTATGAGATCGTACTGGGTGTGCCCTGGCTTCAATTGCACAATCCACAATTTGACTGGTCTACACTTCAGCTTACAGCATGGAGTCCTTCCTGTTTCCACTCATGTTTGGATCAAGTGCATCCAGAGAGATCTTCAGGTTTAAAGCTCCAGACTGGTCTCCAAGAAGCCTACCAAGACTTGGTAGATGCTGACATCTTCAGTGAAAAGGCCGCTGATGTTCTGCCTCCCCATCGAGAGTGGGATTGCCCCATTGATCTAGTTCCGGGGAGTAAGCCACCAAGATGGCGCACTTACCCTCTCTTCGTTCCTGAGACTCAAGCTATGAGTGAGTATATAAAGGAGAATCTACAGAAAGGGTTCATCCATCGGTCTTCGTCTCCAGCCTGTGCGCGGTTTTTCTTTGTTAAGAAGAAAGATGGAGGATTACGCTCCTGCATCGATTATCAGGGTTTAAATGACATCACTATTAAAACAGCTATCCCTTGCCACTCATTACAGAACTGTTGGACAGAGTCAGAGGCGCTTGCATCTTTACTAAGTTAGATCTCCGTGGGGCTTACAATCTCATCAGGATCCGAAGTGACGACAGGTGGAAAACCGCCTTCAACACCCACGTTGGCCACTACGAATATCTAGTGACGCCCTTCAGTTTAAGCAATGCCCCGGCAGTATTCCAGAACTTTGTCAATGAAGTGTTTAGAGATCTTCTGTATAAATGTGTGGTAGTCTACCTCGATGACATCTTGATATTCTCTCGTGACTTAGCTTCCCATCACCAACAAGTTTAAGAGGTTCTTCGACGTCTTCGACAGAATCATCTTTATGGTAAACAATCTAAGTGCACATTTTAAGCATCTTCAATGCCCTTCCTAGGGTACATAATCTCCGGATCTGATCTTCAAATGGACCCAGCTAAACTGGAGGCTATAGAGAGCTGGTCTCTTCCTACGACACTCAAGTCGGTTCAACGCTTCATCGGCTTTGTCAACTACTATAGAAAGTTCATTAAAGGATTCTCCACATTGATAGCGCCAATTACCTGCCTCACTCGGAAGGGGGTAAATCCTTCCCAGTGGTCTGAAGAAGCACTGTCTGCCTTTCAGAAAATTAAACAAGCTTTTGTTTCAGCTCCTGTGTTACAACAGCCAGATGTCAACAAGGCTTTCATTCTATAAGTGGATGCCTTGACAGTTGGTGTGGACACAGTCCTGTCCCAGGTTGGCGCTAATGGTAAGACTCACCCTTGTGGGTTTTTCTCTCGTAGATTCTTGCCCGCTGAGATGAGCTACTCCATCGGTGATCAGGAACTTCTAGCAATCAAACTAGCTCTCGAAGAATGGAGGTATTTGTTGGAGGGTGCAAGATTTCCCATTACCATCTATACCGACCATAAGAATCTTCTTTACTTAAAGGCAGCGCAGTGTCTAAATACTTGACAAGCAAGGTTGGCCTTATTCTTCTCTTGTTTTGATTTTAAGTTGCAGTTTCGACCTGGCTCTCAAAATGTCAAAGCAGATGCTTTATCTCATAGGGTTGCCTTCTGCTCCAAAACATGCACAATTATTCCTCCGTGAAATCTTCAGATTACATGGACTTCCAACTGAAATAATATCTGATCGAGGAGTACAGTTTGTGGCAAGATTCTGGAGGACCCTGTGCTCTGCGCTGCAAGTCAAACTTAAGTTCTCTATGGCCTATCATCCTCAAATGAATGGTCAGACAGAGAGGGTAAACCAAGAGCTTGAGACCTTTTTAAGACTCTATATTTCTTCCTCACAGGATGACTTGGTAGATTTATTGCCTTGGGCAGAGTTTGCTCATAACTTCAGCTACCATATGTCCACAAACACTACCCCTTTCTTTGCAGTTTATGGTCAACATCCCAGAGTTCCGGATTTTCAAGATCTGCCCATTATAGATATACCCACAGCTTCTTCAGTCCTTCAACAGTTCTCTCAGATTTGGAAAAAGATTAATTTATCTCTCAAGAAAGTATCTCATCAGTATAAAGTCTTTGCTGATCGAAAAAGGCGAGCAGTTCCCAGTTTAAAGCTGGGTGATAAAGTTTGGCTGTCTACCCAAAACCTCCATCTTAGAGTCCCCTCAATGAAGTTCGCTCCACGATTCATTGGTCTATTTCCAGTAGAGCGTGTCATCAATCGAGTGGCTTATAAGTTGAAATTGCCTTCATATTTGAAAGTTCCCAACTCATTTCATATTTCTCTCCTTAGACCCTTGATTCTTAACCGTTTCCAGAAAGTTCTTCCAGCGGCTCCAAAAGTCCAGACTCATCGGGGTGTGGAATACGAGGTTGAGAAGATCCTGGATTCTCGTTGTCGGTATGGTCATCTACAATATCTGATTGACTGGTCCGGATATGGTCCTGAGGAGAGGAGTTGGATCAACGCCACTGATGTTCATGCTCCACGGTTAGTTCAAGCCTTCCACAGACTCTTTCCTTTCAAGCCTCGGGGGTGTTCGGTGCCCACCCGTAAAGGAAGGGGTACTGTCAGGAATCGGTGTTCAGCAGCATCTCACTTACCAGTGCGCTGGTGTGTGTTAGGAATATTTGTGTTTTGTTTTGCCTTGCATTACCTCATTCCTGCCTCTAGGGGTCTCACTTGTTGCCTCAGGTCTGAATGGCAGTTGCACACTGCCTCTGCAGGGTAATTACCTGATTGTGTGCACCTGGAGCCCAACACCCTGCTGCTATTTAACTCCAGCTCACAGGCACTTAGTTGCAGATCATTGCGGTTCCGTATGGAGTGAGACTGGGCTCTCTCCAGTAACCCTGTCCAGATTCTGCCTTATTTGCTTCTTGGAGACTTCCCTGCAGTTTGCTAAAACGCATGTGCCTTGCTTCTGGACTTCTTACCCTGCCAGTTCAACATCTACATTTCTGGACTATTATTTGCAGTTTGTTTCCATTCCTGCCTGATCACTTCATTTTTGGTATGTTATTTTTCCCCTGCTTGATTTAAACCCGGATTTCTTCATGTTTATTTTGCATCTATGTTTAACCTGAAATATTCCATTTATCGTGTTTTGTTCCATGTAATCAAGCATCCAGTTTATATTTATTTTTACCACCACTTTTTCCACAATAAACTTTACTTAATTTTCACCTGGCTTCAGCTGACATCTTTCCAAGCACGCACACACAGAGAACTCTAGAAATCGTTACAGAATGATCTGCCAAAATAAACGTGTGCAGGAGTTTTGTTTTGATTCAGCTGAATCTCATAAAATGGCTTCACTTCAGAAAGGTTCCCTGCCTCTCAAGTTTTTGCCGTTTTTGAGTTCTGCATTGCTGGTGGATTTCAGAGAGAAACTGGAGGGTATTCAAATCCTATCTTCAGAGATACTGTCTGCTCTGCCTGAAGATTCAGTAAGGTTACCTGCTCCCTTTAAGGAGACGCAGGAAAAAAGGGGAAAAGATCAGTCTGGTACTCTCAATTCTGGCTGCTGTTTTTCTAGCGTAAGCAAAGGCAAGTTTTGGAGTTTTCCACGACCCAGTCTCTCTGAGGAAGAAAGGAGACATAGAAGGGATAAGAAGCTCTGTTTTTATTGCGGCAGGTCGGGACATTTTATTCAGTTATGTCCTGCTCGCAAACATAAAAAGAGCTTTCCTCATTCTGCCATAGTGCCAAATTCTGCTCAGTTATGCCACTGTGGTGCTCAAATTTCGAAAGGAGGGGTGTCCGGCCAAGCGACCCCAGGAGGGGTGTCCGGCCAAGCGACCCCAGGAGGGGTGTCCGGCCAAGCGACCCCAGGAGGGGTGTCCGGCCAAGCGACCCCAGGAGGGGTGTCCGGCCCAGCGACCCCAGGAGGGGTGTCCGGCCCAGCGACCCCAGGAGGGGTGTCCGGCCCAGCGACCCCAGGAGGGGTGTCCGGCCCAGCGACCCCAGGAGGGGTGTCCGGCCCAGCGACCCCAGGAGGGGTGTCCGGCCCTGCGACCCCAGGAGGGGTGTCCGGCCCTGCGACCCCAGGAGGGGTGTCGGTCCCTGCTGCCCTTGCCTTCGGGCATGAGGTCCCTGCTGCCCTTGCCTTTGGGCATGAGGTCCCTGCTGCCCTTGCCTTTGGGCATGAGGTCCCTGCTGCCCTTGCCTTTGGGCATGAGGTCCCTGCTGCCCTTGCCTTCGGGCATGAGGTCCATGCTGCCCTTGCCTTCGGGCATGAGGTCCCTGCTGCCCTTGCCTTCGGGCATGAGGTCCCTGCTGCCCTTGCCTCACGGCATGAGGTCCCTGCTGCCCTTGCCTCACGGCATGAGGTCCCTGCTGCCCTTGCCTCACGGCATGAGGTCCCTGCTGCCCTTGCCTCACGGCATGAGGTCCCTGCTGCCCTTGCCTCACGGCATGAGGTCCCTGCTGCCCTTGCCTCACGGCATGAGGTCCCCGTTGCCCTTGCCTCACGGCATGAGGTCCCCGTTGCCCTTGCCTCACGGCATGAGGTCCCCGTTGCCCTTGCCTCACGGCATGAGGTCCCCGTTGCCCTTGCCTCACGGCATGAGGTCCGAGAGGTGCCCGCTTCGCCAGAGGTCCGAGAGGTGCCCGCTTCGCCAGAGGTCCGAGAGGTGCCCGCTTCGCCAGAGGTCCGAGAGGTGCCCGCTTCGCCAGAGGTCCGAGAGGTGCCCGCTTCGCCAGAGGTCCGAGAGGTGCCCGCCTTGCCAGAGGTCCGAGAGGTGCCCGCCTTGCCAGAGGTCCGAGAGGTGCCCGCCTTGCCAGAGGTCCGAGAGGTGCCCGCCTTGCCAGAGGTCCACGCCTTGCCAGAGGTCCGAGAGGTGCTCGCCTTGCCAGAGGTCCGAGAGGTGCCCGCCTTGCCAGAGGTCCACGCCTTGCCAGAGGTCCGAGAGGTGCCCGCCTTGCCAGAGGTCCGAGAGGTGTCCACCTTGCCAGAGGTCCGGCCAAGGCCTGTCCAGCCCCAGGAGGGGGCTCTGCCTGTCCAGCCCCAGGAGGGGGTTCTGCCTGTCCAGCCCCAGGAGGGGGTTCTGCCTGTCCAGCCCCAGGAGGGGGTTCTGCCTGTCCAGCCCCAGGAGGGGGTTCTGCCTGTCCAGCCCCAGGAGGGGGTTCTGCCTGTCCAGCCCCAGGAGGGGGTTCCGCCTGTCCAGCCCCAGGAGGGGGTTCCGCCTGTCCAGCCCCTGGAGGGGGTTCCGCCTGCCCAGCCCCAGGAGGGGGTTCCGCCTGCCCAGCCCCAGGAGGGGGTTCCGCCTGCCCAGCCCCAGGAGGGGGTTCCGCCTGCCCAGCCCCAGGAGGGGGTTCTGCCTGTCCAGCCCCAGGAGGGGGTTCCGCCTGTCCAACACCAGATAGAGGTGCCTGCCATGCCCGAGATCCAAGATTTGCCCGAGGATCTGCCTTACTTTTATGGAAATATCTCTCACTGTTTAGCTCTCTTCAGATTTTATCTGAGTTTTGATGACTTGTCCCCTATTGATATCATTGCTAACGTATGTATGAGATTCAGAGGGAGGGCCTTGAAGTGGGTAAATGGTCTTATAGATAAGGGAGATCCAGTGTTACAAGATTTGCCCGGTTTCCTCAAGGCTGTGACCGAAAGATTCAGTCCACCAACTGTCCTCACGCTCCTAGATGAATCTACTAAGGTGTGCCCCTCTGAGAACCTGCCTTTGCAGTCTGGGGAGCACCCTCAGTTTTTCAGATGTGGGCAGGTATCTCTAGGTGTTCACGCAGATTGCTTGGCAAGTTTAACATCTACAAGTTTACCATCCGCTCTTGATTCCATCCAGGAAAATAAGAGGTCAGTTCTACCGCTGGGTGGTGGCTCCGACTCTGAGAGTGAGCTTCTGGATGATCCGAGACTCGTTTTTGATGGACCTGTATTGCCTAATAGTGTCTTTGTGACACCTTCAAATAGGGTTAGGCAACCCAGAAAGAAAAAAGGAAAAAAGAAGAGAAGGTGAACTTTGAGGCGTCTGGAATCCGCCTGTTTAAGGGGGGGATAATGTTAGGAATATTTGTGTTTTGTTTTGCCTTGCATTACCTCATTCCTGCCTCTAGGGGTCTCACTTGTTGCCTCAGGTCTGAATGGCAGTTGCACACTGCCTCTGCAGGGTAATTACCTGATTGTGTGCACCTGGAGCCCAACACCCTGCTGCTATTTAACTCCAGCTCACAGGCACTTAGTTGCAGATCATTGCGGTTCCGTATGGAGTGAGACTGGGCTCTCTCCAGTAACCCTGTCCAGATTCTGCCTTATTTGCTTCTTGGAGACTTCCCTGCAGTTTGCTAAAACGCATGTGCCTTGCTTCTGGACTTCTTACCCTGCCAGTTCAACATCTACATTTCTGGACTATTATTTGCAGTTTGTTTCCATTCCTGCCTGATCACTTCATTTTTGGTATGTTATTTTCCCCCTGCTTGATTTAAACCCGGATTTCTTCATGTTTATTTTGCATCTATGTTTAACCTGAAATATTCCATTTATCGTGTTTTGTTCCATGTAATCAAGCATCCAGTTTATATTTATTTTTACCACCACTTTTTCCACAATAAACTTTACTTAATTTTCACCTGGCTTCAGCTGACATCTTTCCAAGCACGCACACACAGAGAACTCTAGAAATCGTTACAGTGTGCACGCCTCCAGAGGTCACGGCCCCAGTCGCGGCTGCGTGAATGCACTGTCCGCGAGCGTGATGTCCATTGTCGCTGTGTACCCCTGAACCTCATCCAGTGTGTACCCCGCTGTGTGCCGGCGTCTGTACAGCATGGGCGCCGCCATGACACCAGTGCTCAGCTGACCTGAACATCCAATCCTGCAATGTGTCTGCACACATGATCCCGGCAACCAATCACTGCAGAGCAAGGGGTATAAGTTCAGGTCCGTGGCTCAGTCTCATTACCTTGGACAACCAGTCACATTCAGTGAACAGTTCTCCTGGTTCCTGTGTTCCTGTTTCCAGTGGCTTCCTTGCGTCTATTCCTTTGTTGATCTCCAGTCTTCAGTCATCCAGCTTGTTACGAACTCCTACCACAGTCCGCACCATACAACTTGCAGTAAGAGACTTTCTCCAGGTGTTTCTCCATTCATTCAACCTGTGCATTTAATTACCAGCATTCAGCATTGTGCAATTGCATTCAGCACTTAATATTCCAACCTGCTGTGTTAAGAACTGTCTCCTGCTTGGGCCTTGCTTGGCTTAGTGAACGTGTGCTTCCATACAGACTGTGTGCTCTTCATTATTGGTTTCTCACCATCCACGGGAGCTTTGTTTGCTACATATTTGTGTCATCAGTTTCATCTGCTTCTTCTGCTATCATTACCATTATTATCAACTTTCAAGTCAATCATCATTGTTATTTGTTACCAGTGATTTTTAAAACTCATTACATTGGAATCATT
This sequence comes from Pseudophryne corroboree, assembly GCF_028390025.1. Classification (NCBI taxonomy): domain Eukaryota; kingdom Metazoa; phylum Chordata; class Amphibia; order Anura; family Myobatrachidae; genus Pseudophryne; species Pseudophryne corroboree. The sequence continues at coordinate 162,599,323 of NC_086452.1, read as the reverse complement.
TACTGTTATTCATTCTTGTCATCAACTGTATTTGATTTCCATCTATATATAATTTCTGTTGATACCGACTTCCAAGTCAATCACCATTTGTTTTTCTCATTGACTTTCAACCATCAGTTTATCATTGTGTTCCAGTTGCTGTATACCCCTGTGTGCTAATAAACATCAGGCGCACATGCGCAGGACTTTTCTTCAGCCTCCTCGTTTCCTCTACCGCACCTACACTGACCCACTAGTGCCCACTCCGGGGACAGACAAAGTTACAGACCTGATGTCAGGAATTGACTCACCACAGCCACATCTGTCCGTCGGTGCGGACTCCGTCCGGGGTCCCTACGTTCTGCTGTCGTCCGCTCCTCTGCCGCCAGAGGTCATCCTGGGCCTAGGAACGCTCCTGTAACAGCGGGCGTGTGAGCACGCCGCGTTCCCGCCGGGCCGCGGCATGGGCGCCGCCTTGACAGTCTCCATCGGTCAGAGTACGGCGGCCAATCCGGAGCTTGGCCGCACCTCCTTTTCCCACTCCAACCAATGTCTGCACACCAGGGGGTATATCAGGAGCTGCAGGGTGAGCCTGTGGTTGTCCTGAACTTTGTGTCACTCCTGCGACCCATGTGCCTGGATCCTCCGTGTTCCTGGTTACCTTCCTGTTTCTCCGTGTTCCTGGCTACCTTGCTACATCTCCGTGGAACTACAAGCATCAGCAACCCCTGCATCTGTATTTGGCTCCACACCTAACTACAACCGCAGTGTGCTTCAGCCTCTGCAGTAGAGACTCTCTCCAGGTGCATTCCATCACCTCACCTGTGAAAGAGCTTGCTAGCTGCCTGTGCTTAACGAACTGCTCTGTGGACTTCCACCTGAGTCTCCTGCATCTGCTACCAGGTTTGCTACACATTTATTACCATCTCTGCTGGCTCCACGTTTTAAACCATTCTGGTTCTCACACCAGTGAACTTATCCATCATTACCATTTCCTCCATAGACTCTCAGCTTCCAAGCTGCACCATTTCCATTGCATACTTTTTATTGTTTATTCCTGCACGTTATTCTGCTGCCTTATTGTGTGAACTTTTATGTTAATAAAACACCATTGCGCTGATGCGCAGAAACCCAATCCAGCCTTCTCACTTCTTCCATCCTACCTCCACTGACCCACTAGCGCCCCCTCCGGGGACACAAGTAAAACCGAACCTGACAGTAAGTTCAGGACCGATGGACTCGGACGGTGGTCAGAGTGTGGGGTCAGGGGCCTTACAAAATCTGGTCTCCCGCTTGGATGGTCAAGAGGCTGTGCAGCAGCAGATGTTCCAGTTTCTGCAAGGGATGTCCTCCCGGATTGATACACTACAGCAAACCCTGCCTAGTATACTTGCTACTCCAGTTCCAGGTACCCCAGCACCTGCAAGTGCTGTGAGTTCTTCTACTCCGGCTGCATCAGCTCCAGTGTCACGCTTGCACCTGCCCGTGCCTAGCAAATATGATGGCAGTCCGAAGTTATGTCGCGGGTTCCTTAACCAATGTGAAATCCAGTTTGAATTATTATCACACAATTTCCCCACGTCAAGATCCAAGGTTACCTACATTATCTCACTGCTCTCTGGGTCTGCCTTGAGTTGGGTGTCTCCTCTGTGGGAACGTGCTGACCCTCTGATGAACAACTACGCTGAATTCGTGTCAACCTTCAGACGTATCTTTGACGAGCCAGGTCGTGCAACATCAGCCTCTGCAGACCTTATTCAGCTTCGTCAAGGTACCCGAAGTATGGGACAATATGTCATCCAGTTCCAGACGTTAGCCGCAGAGATTCAGTGGAATAATCAAGCCCTGGTAGCAGCCTTCTGGCATGGACTTTCAGATCGGATCAAGGATGAACTGGCAACCCGCGATGTCCCTGAGCAATTGCCTGAACTGATTTCTCTATGCATCAAGTTGGACTCTCGCATCCGCGAACGCAACAGTGAGCGTGCTCGTAGTGAGCCGCGCAAGTCAAGAATGGTACCTTCAGTACAATTTCAGTCTCCACCTTCTGATGAGCCTATGCAAATCAATAGGTCCCGTCTAACTCCTGAGGAGCGGTCAAGAAGACTCCGTGAGAGATTGTGTCTTTATTGTGCGGCTGCAGGTCACCAGATCAATTCTTGTACAGTGCGTTCGGGAAACGCCAGATCCTGACTTGTAAAGGAGGAGTCAAGTTGGGATCTTCTAGACAAGCTCCTTCAAACCAAGACCTCATTCTTCCTGTGACTTTAGAGACTACAGATGGTCTTCAGTCTGCATCTACGTTAGTGGACTGTGGAGCCGCAGGAAACTTCATCACTCAAGCTGCAGTAGATAAGTTTCGTTTGCCTATCTGCGAAATCTCATATCCAGTCTACATCACTGCAGTAGATGGTAGCCGAATCTCCAAGGGGAATATCTCTCACCAAACCAGACCAGTGGTTCTGGGAGTCGGGTTCCTGCATTCTGAATTAATAAAGTTTTTAGTTATTCCTCAGGCAACCCAGGAGATCGTGTTGGGAATGCCCTGGCTCCAACTACATAATCCGCAGATTGATTGGTCTACGTTACAACTCACTTCCTGGGGTTCGCATTGTCGCCAGTCCTGCTTAGCCCAAGTTTGTCCTATCAAGTCTTCTGAAGTCAAAACCCAGTCAAATCTTCCTGCGGCTTACCAAGATTTCTCTGACGTCTTCAGTGAAAAGGCCGCTGATGTTCTGCCGCCCCATAGAGAGTGGGATTGCCCCATTGACCTCATTCCCGGCAAGAAACCACCAAGGGGGCGTACCTATCCGTTATCCGTTCCTGAAACTGAGGCGATGAGCGACTACATCAGGGAGAACTTACAGAAAGGATTTATCCGTCCCTCATCTTCACCCGCTGGTGCGGGCTTCTTCTTTGTTAAAAAAAAGGATGGAGGATTACGTCCATGCATTGACTACCAGGGTCTCAATGACATTACCATCAAAAACAGTTATCCATTACCACTCATCACTGAATTGTTTGATAGAGTTAAGGGAGCCCGCATCTTCACCAAGTTAGATCTCCGCGGTGCCTACAACCTCATCAGAATCCGTAGTGGTGACGAATGGAAGACAGCTTTTAATACTCGAGATGGTCATTATGAGTACCTGGTAATGCCATTCGGGTTGAGCAATGCCCCAGCAGTGTTCCAGCACTTTGTTAATGAAATCTTCCGTGACGTTCTGTACAAATACCTCGTAGTTTACCTGGATGATATCCTCATCTTCTCCCAAGATCTCTCTTCTCATCGTCTGCAAGTCCGTGAGGTCCTCCGACGTCTTCGTGAGAACCGTCTCTACGGCAAATTATCCAAGTGTACCTTCGAAGTTCCCTCCATACCCTTCCTGGGGTATATAATTTCCGGATCGGATCTCCAGATGGACCCGACAAAGTTGGAAGCCATTGCCAATTGGTCCATTCCAAGTAGTCTCAAGTCTATTCAGCGATTCCTGGGATTCGCCAATTATTATAGGAAGTTTATCCGAGGATTTTCAACTCTCATCGCTCCTATTACCAACTTAACTCGGAAAGGGGCAGATCATTCCAACTGGTCAGAAGAAGCTTTAGCGGCATTTCAAAAGATCAAGCTGGCCTTTATGTCTGCTCCAGTTCTGTCTCAACCGGATGTAAACAAGCCATTCGAGTTGGAGGTGGATGCCTCCACAGTAGGAGTTGGAGCTGTTCTCTCCCAGAAGGGAACTGATGGGAAGATTCACCCTTGTGGATTTTATTCTCGTAAATTCCTCCCTGCAGAAGCTAACTATTCCATTGGAGATCAAGAACTACTAGCGATCAAGCTGGCCCTTGAGGAATGGAGGTATCTCCTGGAAGGGGCCAAATTTCCGTTCAACATCTATACGGATCATAAAAATCTGCTTTATTTGAAGGCAGCCCAGTGCCTCAATCCTCGCCAGTCCCGGTGGGCTATGTTCTTCTCTCGTTTTAACTTTAAGCTTCATTTCCGCCCAGGTTCTCAGAATATCAAGGCAGACGCTTTATCCCGATCTATGGAGTCCGAAGAGGAGACGTCCGACTCGGTTCCGCATTCCATCCTGAGTCCAGTGGTATTTGCTTCGTCTCAAGTTTCTCCTGCTCCACCTCCTGGTAAGACTTTTGTTTCCCCAGAACTCCGTTCCAAGTTGCTGTCTTGGGCTCATCAGTCCAAATTCACTGGGCATCCTGGTGTCCTGAAAACTTTCAAGTTCCTCTCTGAGACATACTGGTGGCCGAAGATGAAAGTTGACATCAAAGATTTCGTGGCATCCTGCCCGAAGTGTGCGCAGCACAAGACTCCTCGACAATCTCCAGCAGGTCAGTTACAACCATTATCTGTTCCCAGCCGTCCCTGGTCACACTTGTCCATGGATTTCATCTCTGACCTTCCCTCTTCTCAAGGATTCAATACCATCTGGGTTGTGGTTGACAGGTTTACCAAAATGGCCCATTTTGTACCACTCCAGGGTCTTCCTTCCGCACCAAAACTTGCCCAAATCTTCCTACGGGAGATTTTCCGCTTACATGGACTACCCACTGAAATTATATCTGACCGTGGAGTTCAGTTTGTGGCAAGATTTTGGAGAGCCCTTTGTTCTGCCATGCAAGTCAACCTCAAGTTTTCGTCAGCCTACCACCCTCAGACGAATGGGCAGACGGAGAGGGTAAACCAAGAGTTAGAAACCTTTTTAAGACTTTATGTTTCGTCTTCTCAAGATGACTGGTTGGACCTGCTCCCATGGGCTGAATTTGCCCACAATTTCCGCTACCATACTGCTACAGAAACAACTCCGTTCTTTGCTGTATATGGACAACATCCCCGTGTTCCAGATTTTCAAGAACTTCCTCACATTGATGTTCCTGCTGCCACTGCTGTCTTGAGTCAGTTCTCTTCAACCTGGAGGAAGATTCATGCTTCTCTCAAGAAGGCTTCTAGCCGGTATAAGTTCTTTGCTGACCGCAAAAGACGTGCAGTTCCTAGCCTGAAACCTGGTGACAAGGTTTGGCTTTCCACCCGGAACCTCCATCTTAGAGTCCCGTCGATGAAATTTGCACCACGTTTCATCGGTCCCTTTTCCATCGAAAGAGTCATCAGTCCTGTGGCCTACAAGCTCAAGTTACCACCTTCTCTACGAATACCTAATGCCTTTCATGTCTCTCTCCTCAGACCGTTAGTCCTGAATCGCTTCCAAAGAGCTCTTCCAGTCGGCCCCAAAGTGCGAACTCAGCGGGGCGTGGAGTTCGAGATAGAGAAGATTCTGGATTCCCGTTGCCGGTACGGTCGTCTACAATACCTTATCGACTGGTCCGGTTATGGTCCTGAGGAGAGAAGTTGGGTGAATTCGTCAGATGTCCATGCTCCAAGGTTGGTCCGTGTCTTCCACAGAACTCATCCTTCCAAGCCACGTGGGTGTTCAGTGCCCACCCATAAAGGAGGGGGTACTGTCAGGAATCGACTCACCACAGCCACATCTGTCCGTCGGTGCGGACTCCGTCCGGGGTCCCTACGTTCTGCTGTCGTCCGCTCCTCTGCCGCCAGAGGTCATCCTGGGCCTAGGAACGCTCCTGTAACAGCGGGCGTGTGAGCACGCCGCGTTCCCGCCGGGCCGCGGCATGGGCGCCGCCATGACAGTCTCCATCGGTCAGAGTACGGCGGCCAATCCGGAGCTTGGCCGCACCTCCTTTTCCCACTCCAACCAATGTCTGCACACCAGGGGGTATATCAGGAGCTGCAGGGTGAGCCTGTGGTTGTCCTGAACTTTGTGTCACTCCTGCGACCCATGTGCCTGGATCCTCCGTGTTCCTGGTTACCTTCCTGTTTCTCCGTGTTCCTGGTTACCTTGCTACATCTCCGTGGAACTACAAGCATCAGCAACCCCTGCATCTGTATTTGGCTCCACACCTAACTACAACCGCAGTGTGCTTCAGCCTCTGCAGTAGAGACTCTCTCCAGGTGCATTCCATCACCTCACCTGTGAAACAGCTTGCTAGCTGCCTGTGCTTAACGAACTGCTCTGTGGACTTTCACCTGAGTCTCCTGCATCTGCTACCAGGTTTGCTACACATTTATTACCATCTCTGCTGGCTCCACGTTTTAAACCATTCTGGTTCTCACACCAGTGAACTTATCCATCATTACCATTTCCTCCATAGACTCTCAGCTTCCAAGCTGCACCATTTCCATTGCATACTTTTTATTGTTTATTCCTGCACGTTATTCTGCTGCCTTATTGTGTGAACTTTTATGTTAATAAAACACCATTGCGCTGATGCGCAGAAACCCAATCCAGCCTTCTCACTTCTTCCATCCTACCTCCACTGACCCACTAGCGCCCCCTCCGGGGACACAAGTAAAACCGAACCTGACACCTGACAGGCGTTCAAGGATTCCAATTGATCTTCGTAGAGAGAGGGCAGCTTCAAGTTTGCCAAGAAGGAAGAAATAGATTAAATGAAATAGTTGGTTGGGGGACAGAAGAGTTAGAGAAAATATTGTACAATTGAGAATAAAAGGTAGCAAATTGATTGGAGATGTTTAGGGGGTTAGAAAGTTTGGTGCCAGAAGAGAGCACAATATGCCTAATCCTAATTCTTGCCTGCTGCGCACGGAGTTTACGGGCAAGCATTCTACCCAATCTATTGCCAGCTAGATAAAACTTCTGACGCAATCTTTTTAAAGAGGCCTGAGTGGCAGCTATAAGTAAATTCTGTAGCTGAGAATGGACAACAGCCAACTCCTTGCGTAAACTGTTTGAAGGGTGAGATTTGTTTTTATCCTCGAGCTCCTTTAATTTGATTTCAAGATCAGCTTGCCTTTGGTAATTTTGCCTTTTAAGTATCGAACCAGCTTGTATCGCCACCCCCCTAGCAACCGCCTTCAGAGCACACCAATAGTTTGGAGTGGACGTGTCTGATGGGTGGTTGAATTCCGCATATGATAGTATACTATCTGCAATGGCTTTTTTTTTTTTTTACACGTGGTCAAGTAATAAATGAGGAGAGAGTCTCCAGGGGTGGGACGGGGTAAACTGACTATTAATATCCCATTTAAGAATTATTGGGGTATGGTCTGACCACGTTATAGGGAGAATGTCTATGGGTCTGGCGAATTGTAGAGTCCATTTATCCGAAAATATAAAATCAATACAGGAGTAGGAGTTGTGTACTGGAGAATAATATGTGTATTCACGACCAGAGGGGTTATTCACACGCCATATGTCATAAAGGTCAAATTCGGATAAGAGGTTATGGAAAGACAAAGACGGGGTGTTGGAGGAGGGCATACGGGAGGTCAAGGAGTTAGGTGACTTGTCTAGCTTAGGATCAAGCACTAAATTAAAGTCACCTAAGACGAGAAGAGAGCCTTTAAAGACTTTCTGTATGGCGAGACAGTTTACGGGAAAAGGAGACTTGGTTGGCGTTAGGGGCATATGCGGATACCAGTGTAACCAGTTTATCGTTTAATAGTCCAGTTAAAATCAACTAGCGGCCATTTTTATCAGCTACTTGTGTGTGCAATGAAAATTAAATCGTATTCCTAAAGAGAATAGCCACACCGTTCCTCTTAAAGGGACCATTAGCAAAATAACCAAGGGGGAATCTATGGTCCTTCAGGATGGGGGGGGGGGGGGGGGGGGGGGGGCAAGAGAGGAGAAGTGTGTCTCCTGTAAAGCTACTATAGCTACATTATGTTTGGCAAAATATCACAGGGCTAACCGTCTTTTATTAGGGGAGTTCAACCCCTTAGCATTCATGGATAGGACCTGGACCATGTGGCGATATAAAGAAGCACAGTAAAAAATACATTATACAGCATATACCTCAGTGAAATATCAAAACATCGTAGTCTCAAGTGTTGGAAGGAAAACCTGAGGGTGGAAGGGGGAGGTGAAGAAACAAGGAAAAGGAAAAACATAAACCAAAAGAGCCAAGTGCATATGGCCGGTGCAACTACTGCAGGGGAGAAGGAAAATTGCAGTAGTGTAATGTTGAGGGAGAACATGTGGCCTAGCGCCACCACCCATTTGAACACAGTATAACAACAATATTACAAATGCATACCTGAAACAAAATAAACAAATCAAAGCAACATAGAAACTTGGGAAGTGGGACCTTTCCAGCAAAACCCCAATGGGATACTCACGTGCAAGTACCCTATAATAAAAACCGGGCAACAGTGAGTATCAACCATGAGTCCACCAAACTATAAAGTCCGTGAGTCCTACTAAGAGGTAGATAGTCGATCCTTAAGTACCAGCCCAGTCAGCTGACAGGGCAGGCTGCTTCTTGGAGCCCGAAGGCAAGGTGACAGAAATATCCCAATCCATTAACAACTTGACTCCAGCATCCAGGGAGGAAACCGTGTATGAAGAGCCTTCATAGGAGATAATCAACTTAACTGGAAAGCCCAATCTGTAGGTAATTTCTTGAGCACGTAGAGCTGAAGTAATAGGGGCTAATGTTCTCCGTTTGGCAATAGTTAGCGCAGAAAAGTCCTGGAAAAGCTGCAACCCGCCCAGGACATCAGAAGCAGAGTCTCCTGTAATTCTAGCTGCTTTAAGGATACGTTCCTTTGTAGTAAAGAAATGGACACTCAAAAGTGTATCTCTCAGCAGGGAGGAGGGCATGGTGCGTGGTCTAGTCAAGTGGTGGATTCTATCAATAAACAGATCTCCCGGTTCCGCATCCGGCAGGAGCTTCCGAAATAGGGAAAGAGCATAATTCCCCAATTCAGATTTCGACACCGAGTCAGGTATGCCCCTGATGTTGAGATTATTACGTCTCCAGCAATCCTCCAAATCCGCAATCTTATCTTTAAATGCATCAAGGTCGCTCTGCTGCTCATCATGAGCAGTAATGAGGTCATTGTGAGACGCTACCAGTTCCTCCATTTTCTATTCCAAATGGTCCGTGCGGCCTCCGATGGCATCAAGTTCAGAGTTCATGTCACATATAGCAACCGCAAGGTCCTGCCTTAACTCAGACTTAAACGCAGATAGCGCCTGGTAGAGAGTCCTGACTGTCAAAGGAGCATCAGAACGGAGGGGGGACTCTTGGATTTGCTCGCCTGAGAAAATGGGACAGGAGATTTTGGTATAGGGTTGGTAGGGAGTGCAGCTTTCTGGGTCGGGAAGGACACCTTCATGGGAAGTACCCCTTTAGTTTTTTGGGGGGGCATTGCAATATACCACGGGCCCCGGGTTGAGGAGTCAATACAGAAAACAAAAAAGATCCAGAGGTGAAACAGTTCAGGTAAGCATAAAAGTCACGGGTAGTGGGGGAGAGTAATTCTGGCTACATAATATTCAAAATTGTGAAAAGGCTCAGCAGATTCAGGGAGGAGATATAGTAAAGCAGGTCAGGGTACTCCAGAAGCTATATGTGACTCCCCAGGACTACTGGAATAAAATAGCAGCCTCACACACAGCAATGCAGGCAGGACTGCGGGGTAAAGATCTTTGTGGAGCCACTATCTACTGGGCAACCCCTAGAGAGAGGTAGATAACTGCAGGAGAGCCTCCTGTACTCCCAGGGGGGCCAAAGGCAAATGTGGGTGAGGAGTGGGGGGGGGGGGTGCCAAAACTCACCCTGATCAAACACCCTTTTGTGGCTCCCAATGGCTCCGGGGTCTCCTGACAGTGTAGAGAGAAGGCTGTGAGGTAGCGTGCACACAGGAGGGGTCCCAGGGGCGACCAGAGGCAGTGCTGGTGTATGGCTGCCATTCTTCCAACAACCGCGTCAGCGGGGCCTCTCCGGTGGGCTGTAGCCACTACTTTAGGCCGCGGCTACTGGTCGCGGGTAGGCCGTAACCTGCAGAAACCTCAAGAAAGGCTTTCCGGCTCCGTGGTGGGATCCCAGACTCAGAAGGTAGCACCAGGGGCACAGGAGAGCAGACCCAGGCAGCGGTGAGCTCCAGGAAGCGGTGATTATCGGCGGGAGTGCGGGAGCTCCTAAAAAATGCTGCCACACCGGAGTCCCACTAGGCCACTCCCCACAAACAATGATTTCTATGCAACTAACTTCTGGTCCACAGGAAATCTCTACCTGGGAGTGGGAAGGATGCCAGCCAGATGCTGATGGTTTGTGGTGCAGCAAAGAAGGAAAGCCAGTGGCACCCAGATCACTTTTACCTGCATTGGCTCTGGTCACTCATGGTCTGACCCATGCATCTAAAACTTCAATGACTAATTTAGTCAGGACCTACTGGTACACCCCTGGATTCTCTACATTGGTTTCTATATTTTGCCAGGGCTATCTAATTTGTCTCCAAAACAATCCAGGTAGAAAAGTGCCTACAATATCATCACATCTTCCAGCCATAGAGGGACCATTTCAAGTGGTACAAAATGATTACATTCAGCTCCCAAAGGTAAGACAATTGCAGTATGTTTTAACTTGTACAGACCTTTTTTTAGTGGGTGGGTGGAGGTGTGGCCAGTAGCCACGGCAACAGCTAGTATAACAGTCAAGAAGATAGTGCAGGAATTAGTCTGCCAGTATGGACTCCCCCAGGTTATCTCCTCTGACTGAAGTACGCATGTTACAGGAAGGGTATTCAAAGAAATGCGTGAAATGATGGACATTAAGTAAAATCTCCATGTGCCCAACCACCCCCAGTCAAGTGCAAAAATTGAGAGATTAAATCAGACTGTAAAGAATAAATTGCAAAAGTGTACTAAGCAGACTGGACTCTTGTGGCCTGAGGCCTTGTCACTTGTTTTGCATTCTATCCGAACCTTTCTCCATATGAAATCCTATTTGGAAAGTTACCCAACCTGATGATGTTCCCAGCCCCAGACCTTTCTACAGCCCAAGATGTGACCGTTAAATATCTGATTAACATGAGTAGACAGATCAAGACAATTCATGATGCTGTTATTTCCCAACAGGCGCACAGTCTTGCAGCCTGCCATGATTTTATGCCTGGTGACTTTGTGATGATAAAAAACTTTTTACATTGCAGTTCTTTGAACGGTGGGAGCGACCATTCCAGGTACTGTTGACGACCCCAATTGCTGTGAAAGTCGGCGAAAAAGTCCACCTGGATACACGCATTACATTGCAAAAAGGTCCGCTCTGACCCACCCCGAGATGAACCAGAGGACCACCTCACCTGTGTTGCTCACAGGACTGTGACCACCAGAAAGGATATAATAAAGCCCCTGGTGAGTTGCCACATAAGTCAGAAAGAAGCAAAGCTTCTCTACCCGCAAAGAAAATGAAGATACTTTGGATCTTGTTTTCTGTCTTGACTCCTGTCATGCTGGAGACTCACATCACGGACTATGGGCATGAGATAAAAGGAAAGAATGTTGTACTTGCCATTCATAAGGCCATTTATAGAGCTAACAATGAGACTGATCGTTGGGTGTGTACACATTTGCCAATGACAGCTGAGTCAGGGATACCCTTAGTAGCCATTCCGGTAACTTGGGAAGAAGCCATGAGATTTGATTGGGTATATTGGGAGGAAAATTTTTCTAGAACCAATATTAGTGCCAAAATTAGTCCTCAAAGGAGAATAAATTCACCCCCCTTAGCGATACTAGCCAGAATAGGACAGCCTGCCATTTGTGTGGTTCATAATGATTTAGCTCAAGGAACATCAGACGATGGTGGGAAAAGGTCCTTACGCATAGTCAACAGACAACAGATGGGGGACAGTGGGTGTCCCCGATGAGTCCTGGTACTGAACAGGAAGGATGGGGGAAAATCTACATTTAGAGATGTTTATGGTAATGTAAATAACTCCATGTTTAGAATTCAGGAAAGAAGTGTGGTCATTCATGGCTCAAACCCCTATAGTAAGATAGGTAAAAACACTCACTCCTCCTCTCAGCACTACTCACCAATGTAAGGGTGACAGGTGTCGCACTCCCTAGAGGTTTTTATTGGTTCTGTGGGAAAAATGCTTACTCGTGGTTAGCACTATGGGATCAGGTAAGTGTGTCCTATCTAAGGTAACCCCCATGTTAAGAGTCACAAAAAAATTACATTGAGTCCCGCGTAATATCGATTATAGAGAAGTGTTCTACAGGATCAGGTGAGGTATAGTATATAAAAGTAGATGGGAACAGTTCTTCTATTCGCTGTTCCCCCAGGTAGGGGTAGGGATATGTTAGATGTATACCCTGTTATACTGATTTCTGAATATCAATATGATGGTTACATATGAGGAGCAAGATTGATACATTTATTGCTACAGTGTGTTCTTGAGGCATACTAGATATTTCTGCCCAGACAACAAATTCAATCAGCAATAGCCTGCCAATACCTGAGACGCGGATCAGGGTGTTATATACAGTGGACATTTTTTTACCAAGAAATTACCAATTCTACTAATAATAGGCTTACCGGTACACTGCACTGAGAAAATCAATAGTATTTGCACTAAGACAATTACTGGATCAGTTTTTACTCACATTATGGAGATTTATATCCTAGATCTTGAATAATTATTAGATTATTTTGCTACTACCTCTCTAAGGGAACATATGATATGCAATCGATGGGGAGATTGTATGTGCTATGAAGTTTGGACACATACTAATCAACACTGTTATTGTTACTTATATTCTACGCCAGTAGCATCCATTACAACAGGCTGAAATTTATGGTAAATCTATCTATAGGGCTACCGCTTCTTGTTTCAGCCGACTATATCATCCTACAATTTGTCTCCTCTTGTTAGGGGACTGTCAATGCTTATTTTTGCAGGAACTATTGTCAGGATCAATAACATTGACCCTGACCGGGTCACGTGAAAGATATTACATAAAATATAACTTTTATTAATTATCATTTAAAAAATGTTGCCACAAACCAAGACTAGGACATGAACATGTACACATAAATACCAGAATTCACAAAAAAAACATGCCTAAATTTAGGCGTGGTATGAACTGTGTGTTCATACCACGCCTAAATTTAGGCGTGGTTTTTTTGTTTTTTGTTTTTTTGTGAATTCTGGTATTTATGTGTACATGTTCATGTCCTAGTCTTGGTTTGTGGCAACATTTTTTTAATGATAATTAATAAAAGTTATATTTTATGTAATATCTTTCAATGAGTGCCCCCAAAAAAACGAGAGTCTCTTTTTCTTCTTTTTTGGTACAGGGGTAGGGATTCTGTCAGAAAGATTGGAAGCGTAGACTCACTACATGGACAAGATTGTAAATTAAACAGTCATACCATACGAGAAATAAATTAAGAATTAGCTCAAGTGCGTAAAGTAGCTTTGCAAAACAGGTTTGCCTTAGACCAGGTGTTGGCCTCAGAGGGAGGGACATGTGCCTTGATAGGACAGGAGTGTTGGACTTACATTGCAGATAATTCAGATAGTGGAAGGACACATTAGGGAAGTGGAAAGATGCAGGAAAGAATAAGGAAGATAGGAGGAGAAGGATGGGATCCATTCTGATTCCTAAGAAGAGGTATATCAGCTCTGATAGCCTGATTTTTACAGTATGTTATGATTGGTGGGTTGATCATATTGCCTCTTTACCTGTGCTTGAAGTGTGTACCGATTTTCGTTAGTAAGGGGTGTCAGAGTAGTTCAAAGTCTGCAATTGGTCTACTTCCTTCTGCTCTTCAGCCCCCTGTCTATGTTCCAATGTCCAGAGGGGTAATGCCATTAGTCAAAATTTTCTGCAGCTTGAGCCTGAGGAAGTCTCCGGTTGCCAAGGAGACGAAACGCGTTGACGCCCACTTTCCAAACTCCAGCTGTTCGGCATTACCCGCTGACTGATCCTGCTAACGGCTTCTCACGGCCACAATCCACTACGGTCTGATAGACGCCGGGCGCTGCAGCCGGCGGCTTTCAACAGGAGCACTGACATCGATCTCCGTGCTGTGCTGCAGACGTCCGGTACTCCGCTCACCCGCACTGAGTGAATGCTGCTGGCCTCCGCAGAGAGGTCTAACACCCGTGACGAGGAAGCGAGCCTGTGGAGTCCTTATAAAGGTTATCAAGAGTCTCCAAGTACCTGGAGCGCAGCCGTGCTAAACACACGGTCATTTTCAAATCAGCTTGAAATAGCTCTATTAACGTTACCCGTATATGTGCATTTGACATTTAAACGGACCCTGTACATTTATATTCTCAGGAACCAGCACATGGGTAATTATACGTCTTTACACATTTAAATTTTCATCTCTAACAAGGCTGTAATTAATCCTTGCGGGACTTTTTTTTACTAAACACTGGGACGCCAGTGTAATTGAATTTTATATGGTATTATAACAAAGAAATCTCATCATATTGTATGCTATACTAATTGTGATTACAACTGATCAATTGTTACTAATTATATGCTGCTTGTGTTGTTTGTAATGTGTTATTTTTAACAATTATTAGATAAAGAATTTATTGATATTTATCCGTACAGTTCTACTGAGTCAATCATTCTATATGACAGACTGCACACTATAGTTTTACCTGGTACAGTGTACATATAGCGCGGAGTATATACAAAATCTTTTTGCTTGAGCCTGAAATACCTCCCGCTAGCACCATTCAGGCCTTTCGAGCGTATGTAATAAGTGACCCAATGGCTGTATATGAGAAGGTGGGCAGTAGTGTGTGACCAAGGAATTTGTCAGAGGGAGGAATTGTCAGAGAAATCTGGACCCCGTATGATGGGACTGAATGCTTATAGGGTTAAACTTTGTGTATCGATGTTATCTGTTTGCAGGAAACATGTATTCTGAACATTATATAAAGCGTTCTCTCTTCCTGCAGCTGTTTAGTTAATGAACTTTCTAAAATGGCCTCTTTGCAGAACATTAGGAGGCCAGGAGTGGCGGATAGTGCTCTCATCCTGACTTATGGCCCCTATATGACCGCCCGGAGGTCCTTGCATGCTTACAATTAAGAATAAGTATAGTATCTGAATGTCAGTAACAAAGATGGATTGTGTACTCTGTCACGTAACCACTTCTGATGTAATATGTATTGCCTGCTATATAAACTGTAAGCACCTGTACCCAAGTTGTCTCTCTGAGCCTGCGTGTTCTTAGACACCCACCTGGGCCGAGGTGTGAATAAACCACATATGCTTTTCATCTGATCCTGGCATATCTCGTTTTTTTTTTTTATCATCAATAGTTTTTATTGAATTTTTTGCATTGCAAACAGGGGTAAAAAAGGAAAAAGGAAGGGGGGGGAGGGGAAGTAGGTACATACACACATAAGAGAACGCTTTAACAGACATGTGCAAACAATTCAAAGTCGATCACACCAGTACATTGTAAGGAAAACAAAAAAGTTAATGGAGATGGAAGGGCGGCAATGGGCTTGAAATAAATACAACACAAATACAAATAGGAGGTCATTGCTGTTTTAGAGGGGGGGGAGGAGGGGGCCACATCAGCCGATGGGCTGTGAAGTGACTGTCCAGGGGGGTGGGGACGCAACATCAATGCAGCACCCTCACCCTCCGAGGTAAATAGATACCAAGGCATCCAGCGCACAAATGGAGATTTAGCAGTGAAGGAGTATGGGATGTGTTCAGTCTCCATCAAGAAGTGCAGCTGTATTTTGTGTATCACCTTCAACACTGGAGGCGGTGTGGGTTGTTTCCAGTTTTGGGCTAAAGCCGCACGCGCGGCGAGACAGATGTGGCCTAAGACATAGTGTAGATGTACACCCATGCTTCGCGGGTATATATTCAATAAAGCTATAAGAGGGGAGGGGGACAGGTCGAGGTTCAAAACTTTGTTGATAAGGCCAAATACCTCTGTCCAGTACCCTTGAATATGGGGACATGACCAAAAAATATGGAAGAGGTGGCCAACCTCTCCGCATAGGCGCCAACAAAACTTCGAACATGCCGGCCAGATCGTATGTAGCCTTTCCGGTGTGAGGTACAATCTATGGAGTAGCTTAACATGCATTTCGGAGTGATTCAGGCATTTAGACATAGTAAAGGATGACATAAAAATGCGTTGCCATTGAGAATCATGGAGAACACATCCCACATCCGCCTCCCACCTGACTTGGGCTCTAGATTTAGAAACAGGGAGTAGTGAGAGTAATGTTTTATACCAGAAGGAGATCTCCCCTCTAGAAGTAGCGCTAGAAAATCGGCCTATGACTTGCAGAATACCAGGTGGTGGTGGGGAGGGGGAGAGGTGGAGGCTAGCCCACCAGTGTTGTATTTGGTAATATCGAAGCCTCTCAGCGTCTGGCAGAGAGAAGCGTCTCTGAATATCAGAAAAGGAGGCGAGTACAGACCCATTAAACAAGTCTCCCAGGACCTCCATCCCTCTGGACCTCCAGCCCGCCAGGTTAAGATTAGGGACTAGAGCGGCCACCGTTCGTAGTGATATCAGAGAGAAATTATGATAGGAAGGGGATATGGCTGCAGTCAATTTGTCCCAAATCTGGAGCGTGGCTCGGGTAGAGGGGAGGATGTTTAAGCTCCGTGGGCGAAGGGGCCTAGGGATCCAAAAAAGATCTTTCAGGGGAAAACGGGGGTAGGTCGCCTCCTCCAGACACGTCCACTCCGGGCATACATCTTTGTAGAATTCTTTAATCTGGGCTAGAAGGGAGGGCCTCGTGGTACAGTGATAAATTGGGCATATCTAGGCCACCGGCTCTCCTCGGTAGAGACATCCTCGCGCAAGCAGTTTAGGCGGGCGCGAAGACCATATATAATTAGTGAGGATTGTAGTGGCCTTATCTAGATACTTCTTGGGGAAGATAAAAGGGATAGTTCGGAACAAGAACATTAATTTAGGGAGCAGCGACATTTTAAAGGCGGCCAGACGGCCTAACCAAGTAACTTCATAGTTGAGCCATGATTTGGTGAACATCTGAAGGGAGGACAGCAGAGGAGGGAGATTAACATCAAATACAGAAGAGGTCGATGGGGGTATGTAGATACCCAGATATCGTATCGAGGATTTTGCCAGTTATACGGATACTTAGCGCGTAATGGGGGCAGGGAGTTAGAGAGATTAATGGGCAGAGCATCCGTCTTAGAGGCATTTAATTTATAATACGATGCTGCAGAGTAGCTATCTAAAACATTATGCAAATGGGGAAGAGTTGTGGCCGCATCTGTTACAAATAGAAGAACATCGTCTGCGAACAGACATAGTTTATGTGACGTGGCGCCCAATCGCAGTCCAGGGAACTGTGGGTCCGCTCGAAGCCTAGCTGCCAGTGGTTCAATGGCCAGTACGAATATGAGAGGGGAGAGAGGGCAGCCCTGGCGGGTGCCATTGTAGATTGGAAAAGAGCGAGATAAAAAACCATTACTGAATACCCGGGCCGTCGGGGAGCTATACAGGGCTAATATCGAAGAGAGGATGCGATCGCGCAGGCCGAATTTTAATAGGACTTCTCGCATATAAGACCAGTTTAAACGATCAAAGGCCTTCTCTGCGTCCAAAGATAGCAGAAGGAGACCTCGCTCGGGGGTTAGGGAATCAACAAGGTTAAAGACCCTGCGTGTATTATCGGACGCCTGTCTTCCCGGGATAAAGCCAACTTGGTCCGGATGTATCAGGGAGGGGAGGAGGGCGTTCAACCGAGAGGCTATTAATTTAGCGTATATTTTAATATCCCCATTCAGTAACGCAATGGGACGATAATTTTGACAAAAGGTCACATCTTTGCCCGGTTTAGGGATCGTGACAATACGCGCCTCGAGCATCTCCTGAGGGAGGGTGCCCTGAGAGGTAATATCGGTGTAGACTGCCACTAAAGAGGGAGCTAGAAGGTCTTGGAACGAAACATAAAAGTCATTAATAAAGCCATCAGGGCCCGGTGCCTTACCCTGAGGGAGGGACTTGATCACTTGGAGGGTTTCTGATAAGGACCATGGGGCATTCAGCAATGCTAGTTGATCGTCTGAGATATTTGGGAGGTTTAAATCCGCTAAGAAGGAGTTGATAGAGGAAGGGGTAGGCTGTGGGGTGGCAGGATCTGACGAGAGGTTATAGAGTTGGGAGTAGAAGTTGGCAAACTGGTTCGCTATCTCTCTTGGGTTAGAAATTTTGGTGCCTGTGGGGGATACAATGAGCTTGATTCTATTCCGAGCCTGCTGAGCCCTAAGCTTCCGGGCAAGCATTTTCCCCGGCCTGTTCCCCGCTAGATAAAACTTCTGACGTATCCTATTTAATGAAGCCTGGGTGCGCGCCATTAGTAATGTCTGAAGTTGGGACCTAATATCGACTAACTGCTTCTGTAAGGATTTTGTGGGTCTAGATTGATTTTTGTCCTCTAAGTCCTTCAGTTTGAGCTCCAAATCGGCCTGGCGTTGTAGATTAAGTTTCTTGAGCTGTGCTCCCGCCTGAATCGCTGCTCCCCCGGTGACAGCTTTTAGTGCGCACCAGAAGTTCAGGGTGGACGTGTCTGAAGGGGAATTAAACTCCAAATAGGATGAAATACTGTCAGCTATGATTTTTTTTGAGACTGGGTTGGACAGCAAATGAGGAGAGAGTCTCCAAAGACGGGGGGAAAGTGTTGACTAGCTACACTCCATTTAAGAATCAGCGGGGCGTGGTCTGACCAAGTTATAGGGAGAATATCTAAAGATCTGGCAAAATGAAGGAGATGGAGTCCCTAAATAATATGGCCACACCGTTCCTCTTAAAAGGGCCATTGGCAAAATAACCTAGAGGGAATCTACGATCTTTGAAAATAGGGGGTGCTACATATGAAAAGTGTGTCTCCTGCAGGGTAACAATATCAGCTTTATTCTTAGTAAAATAACCCAGAGCCAGCCTACGCTTATTAGGGGAATTCAGCCCCTTAACATTCATAGATAATACCCGAACCATCGGAGCAAGCTAATATACGTTGTGGGAGGTGAAGGACCTTGACACCTACAAAAATAGAATTGTCTCGAGCAGCGAGTACCTACATCATAAAACTGTGGGTGGGGGAGGGGAGGGGGGGTACCGGGAGGTGAGGGGGAAGGAAAAAACCAAAACGACCCAGTATATCGGGTCGGCATAACCACTGCAAGGGAGGTAAAAAAATGCAGTAGTATATTACCAGGGGGGAACATGTGGCCTAGCGCCACCACCCATGAAACTGAACAGAAAAAAAATAAGAGTAAGCAGAAGTAAATATGCCTACCAACAATACACATGAGAGCACATGAAAAATAAAAAAAACAGATACAAATAAACTCAGATATAACATGAAAGGCTGGGACACCAGTATCACAACAGCACGCAGGACAACTCACGTGACCCCAACAAGAACAATGGCGAAGTCAATTCTGTAGTAACGGTATCGGAGACAGTTCAACTTGAGAACCCAAGCTGGATGTATCAGCGTCAGGCGGTGACCCATTCCGAGCGGATGGTGGGCTGTTTCTTGGATCCAGGAGGTAGTGTAACAGAGATATCCCACTCCGCCAATAATTTGACTCCAGTCTCCAATGAAGTCACTGTGTAAGACTTATTTTCATACGAGATGACAAGCTTCACTGGAAAACCCCATCTGTACGTGATGTCTTGGTCGCGAAGTGCCAAAGTGACGGTAAGGAATGCTCGTCGTTTGGCCAAGGTTAGAGCGGAGAAGTCCGGGAACAGTTGTAAACCATCAAGGACATCCGAGTCGGAGTCGCCCACCTCTCTGGCCGCTTTCAGGATGCGTTCTTTGATTGTGAAAAATGCACCCTCAGGAGTGTATCTCTCGGGAGCGAGGGGGCAACTGAGCGTGGTTTAGGCAGTCTATGAATCCGGTCAATAAGCAGCTCTCTAGCGTCGGTTCTAGGCAGAAGCTTCTGGAACAGGACAGTAGCGTAATTTTCCAACTCGGAGTTCTGCACGGAGTCGGGGATGCCTCGGATCTTAATATTATTACGCCGGGATCTGTCCTCTATATCCGCAATCTTGAGTTTAAACATCTCAAGGTCACCTTGCTGCTGGTCGTGGGCCGTTATGAGGTCATTATGAGACGAGACCAATTCCTCTACTTTCCTCTCTAAATGGTCCGTACGGTCTCCTATAGCGTGCAGCTCTGTCTTAACCTCCCGAAGGGCTGCGGTGAGATCTTGCGTCAACTCAGATTTGAATGCCGAGAGGGCCTGGTACAGAGTTTTGACTGTGAGAGGTGCATCAGAATCAGGGTCAAACCCCGGCAGGGAGGTAGGGCTACTGGGGGTTACTTGCGGAGAAGCGGCAGCCGGGGACTTCCGTAGAGAAGAGGCGGCAGGTGTCGTCTTCTGAGGTGGGAAAGATACTCTCGGGGGCAGCACCCCTTTGACATTTTTAGGAGGCATTCCAGTGGAGTGAGGTTCCGCAGACGGAATGAAGATAATAATAAAGAAGCTCAGGATCTCGCAGAATATAACGAAAATTTAGGTAAGCATAAAAGACACGGGTGGTGGCGGGCAAATGATCTGAGCTACATCAGAAGAGCGATATCACACATGACCAGGCAGAGGGTCATCTCCATTTTGCGGGGCCCAGATGAAAGGTTCCCAGCTGGGAGAGGGGAATGGGAGGCCAGGTACACACCTCGGGTCCAGCAGCGCTGTGCGTTAAATGCTATAAGATAGAGGTGAATAAATGTGGTACACTTCCCTCCAGGCACTCTGTTGTAGGATCTAGGAATCAACAGGCAGGAGAGGATTGAGAGATCAGTAGTTGCCACCCAGGAGAGCAGGCCGGCTGGGAATGCTAATCTCAGTGATTTCTGCAGCTTGCAGCAGCTCCCTTTGTAAAAACCAAGATGGCCGCCGCACCTCTCTTAGTGTGTGTGTCCCGACCTTCCCCCACTTCCTGGGGTCCCCAAGGTCTATTGCCCCACAGGGTATCCTCCCTGGGGGTCAGGAGAGTGAGCTGGATGGCTCCAGGGGCTCCGGTGGGGTCCGCGTCTCTTTCCGGCGCTGCGGCTCTGCCGTGGAGCTCAGAACGCGGGAGCCGTGAAAACAGCTCCGCGGCGGACACTGCCGGGCACAGGGGGGCTGCAGGTGGACAGGGGAGCCTCCGGAGGTGAGTTGTTATGGCCCAGGGGAAAATTTAGAGAAGATTAACAAAGCAGGAGAGAGGAGTGCAGCAGAAGCACGTCTGCTCTCTTCTCCAGCTAGGCCACGCCCCGGCATATCTCGTTTTTATTGCTACCACGATACTGGACACAGAGTCTCAGAGAGTGTTCCTTCCCTTGGAAAAGGCAATGGTGATCCAGTCGATAGTTCGGGCTGTCTTAAAGCCGTCCCGAATCTCAGTACATCTGTGCATCCGCTTTCTGGGGAAAATGGTGGCTTCTTACGAAGCAATTCAGTACAGAAGGTTTTATGTGAGAACCTTCAGCTGGATATGTTCAACAAATGGTGACAGAGGATTCATCTGTTGCCAAAAGCCAGGATCTCCCTCCTGTGGTGGCTACAAACTGCTCACCTAGTGGAGGGTCGAAGGTTCGGGATTCAGAATTGGATTCTTCTGACCACAGATGCAAGCCTCAAAGGTTGGGGTGCAGTCACCCAGGGGGTGCAGGTTCAAGGAAGATGGTCAAGTCAGGAAAGCGTTTTTCCAAAAAACATCCTGAAACTCAGGGCTATCTACAATGCCCTTCTGCAGGCCTCATCTCTTCTTCAGAATCAGGCCATTCAAGTTCAGTCGGACAATGTAACAGTAGTGACTTACATCAACCGACAGGGCAGAATGAAAAGCAAAGCCGCAATGTCAGAGGTGTAAAGGATTCTCCTCTGGGCAGAAAAACACGCCGTGGCATTGTCGGCGATCTTCATTCCGGGAGTACACAACTGGGAAGCAGATTTCCTCAGCAGACATGACCTGTACCTGGAGGAATGGGGCCTCCACCGGGAGGTGTTCCAGTGGCTGACACGTCAGTGGGGATATCCACAAATTGACATGATGGCCTCTCGGCTCAACAAAAAGCTCAAACGGTATTGTTCAAGGTCGAGGGACCCACAAACTGTAGTGGTCGACGTCCTGACAACTCCGTTGGTATATCAGCTGGTGTACTTGTTTCCTCCTCTTCCTTTGATCCCAAAAATGCTCAAAAGAATAAAAGGGAAAGAGTTCAAGCAATTCTCATTGCTCCAGACTGGCCGCGAAGGGCCTGGTATGCGGATCTTTTCGAGATGCTAATCGAAGATCCGTGGCCTCTGCCTCTTCGAGAGGATCTTCCTCAACAGGGCCCGTTAGTCTATCAAGACTTACCACGGCTATGTTTGACGGCATGGAAGTTGAACAGCTGATTCTAGCCAGGAGAGGGATTCCTGAAAAGGTCATCCTGACTATGATCCAGGCCAGGAAGGGGGTAACGTCAAAACATTACCATCGTATCTGGATAAAACATGTCTCTTGGTGTGACGGCAGACATTATTCCACGGTGGAATTTCATCTGGGACGTTTCCTGCTTTTTCTGCAGTCAGGAGTTGACGTGGGCCTATGCCTAGGCTCCATAAAAGTTCAGACTTTGGGCTTATCTATTTTCTTTCAGAAACAATTGGCTTCTCTCCATGAAATCAAGACGTTCTTGAAAGGTGTTCTTCACATCCAACCTCCTTTTGTGCCTCCCACGGCACCTTGGGATCTCAATTTGGTTCTGACATTCCTCCAATCGGACTGGTTTGAACTGTTACAGGAGGTAGACATAAAGTATCGTATGTGGAAGAACGCCACTCTGTTGGCCTTGGCTTCGGCAGATGGGGCCGTTGTCTCACAAGAGCCTCTACTTGATTTTCTATGAGGACAGAGCTGAACTCAGGACTCGTCAGCAATTCCTTCCTAAGGTGGTGTCGGCATTTCACATCAACCAGCCAATTGTGGTGTCGGTTGTTACTGACACCTCTGCTACTTCAAAGTCCTTGAACGTTGTAAGGGCTTTGAAGATATATGTCAAGCAAACTGTTCGTCACAGGAAATCGGACTCGCTGTGAACCCTATATGATGCCAACAAGATTGGGTGTCCTGCTTCACAGCAGTCAATTGCTCACTGGATCAGGCTCACTATCCAGCATGCTTATTCCTTGGCAGGCTTGCAGATTTCAAAATCTGTACTCTCTTGGGTGGCTGCCCGGGGTGCCTCGGCATTACAGCTCTGCCGAGCAGCTACTTGGTCGGGTTCGAACATGTTTGCCAAGTTTGGGAGCTTTGGTACTTTCCCATGGTACTAAATGGATTCCCAGTATCCCCTAGGATGCAAGAGAAAATAGGATTTTAATTACCTACCGGTGAATCCTTTTCACGTAGTCCGTAGGTGATACTGGCGCCCGGTGCTTCGTTCTTCCTGCACGGTTACTTGTTTAACTACTGTTGTTTGGTTCAGCTGTTGCTGTTCTGGTATTCAAGTTTGGTTAGCATAGCTTTCCTCTTGTTCATCCTTCTCTCAAAGTATGGTTTGGTTAGCATGGCTTTCTTCTTGTTCATCCTTCTCTCAAAGTATGTCCATCTCATGAGTCTGGTAGGAGGGGCATAGAGGGAGGAGCCAGCACACATTATCAAACTTCTATAGTGCCCATGGTTCGAAGTGGACCCGTCTATACCCCATGGTACTAAATGGATTCCCAGTATCCCTACGGACTACGAGAAAAGGATTTACCGGTAGGTAATTAAAATCCTATTTTCTAGTGTATCACATCGAACAAGGAATCATCCATATTCACAGAAAAAAAAGAGAACATGCTGGGGCACATTCTAAATACTAAATACTGCTAATCAGAATAATTATAATAAACTCTGCAATATAACATACTGTAGAGCAAATTTGAGGTGCTTATCGTAATTTTGGACAAAAATATGGGCCCCCCCAATCACGACCAAGTGATCTCATCTGGTGGGTCCCTAACACTAAGGTCCATGTCCAGGACATGGGACCCCCCAGGCAAGCACAAGCCAAATGCCCCAAGGCACCACACTAGCGATCGTGGGTTACGTAATTTGCAGAGCCAAAAGACCACTTCAAGTAGTTTTCGTGGAAGCCGCCGAGTACCAGTGAACAATGCTAGTTCCAGGAAAAGGAGTTGTTATTGGTGAAGTAATCAGCAAGTTGGATCAGCAGGCTCAGGATTATAGTAGGCACTCATAACAGCCCTTCTGTCACAAAGCAGAACGAGAGAATCTGTGTACTAAATTCTGATGCTTGCTAGCAATTCATCACTCACCTGTCCTGCAGGACAGGTTTTCCAGTAGCACTTTGCATAGTGGAGCCAGTGCTGCCAGAACACAAGTGCCACCAACTTGCTCTGAGTCAGCTGACCGTGAACCCCCCAGTCCAGGCCAAGCTTTACTGCACTTTACTGCCAATCAGCACCAGTGGTGTAACTAGCATGGGGCGAACAGGGAAGAGGGGGTTGCTACCTGCACCTATACGGCCTGCTCACCTCACTGTGACACCATTGCACCAACCGCCACTGGAGCTCCACCCGTCCTCCCGCCATAAGCGGTTTCAGGGGAGGGCGATGGCAGCACACAGCCCCAAGCTGCCATGCAGTACCAGATTACTGCACCAGTCACTGGTGCCCTCATCCTCAGCAAACGCTAAACCCATGGTCCCTGTGTGGTGCAGCTGGGGAAGCTGGGGCCGACTACCACCAGCACACAGACACCCGAGGCCTGTTCTCTGTGTCTGGGATAGTGGACTGTGTGGTGGCGGTGGCAACATGGGATCCCATTGGGAGGGAGAGAGGGGGCAGGCCGGGGAGAGGAGGAGAAGGGATCGGCTCCTTACCCACTCCCCCTCTAGTTCAGATAATTAGGAATGCTGTTTATGCTACTACTACTACTACTTCTACTGCTACTACTACTACTACTTCTACTGCTACTACTACTACTACTTCTACTGCTACTACTACTACTACTTCTTTTACTACTACTACTACTACTACCCATTTGTAGGTTATGACAAGGGATGAAAATATGCATTTTATATTCCACTCTATAGCCCAAATGAAGTAAGTTTGCAGAATGTCTGCACCAGCTGGAGAGCTGTACTGTGATGTGCCTTTGTGCTAGGTCAGGGGTGATGTAACTGTGTGCAGGGGCAGCGGTGATGTCCCTGTCCAGCTGGCAGCACTTGGATGATAGTTCCCAGTCTGTAATGTCCCGAGGTGTCTGGCTATCTATCAGTGGCATGCGGTGAGGTCAGTGGCTGGTGAGGCACTACAGCCATAATATCCGCGAATCCTGCCAATGACCCCTACCGCCGCTGAGCCAATGCCCGCTACTGCCTCTGAGCTGATGCACGCTGCCACCGCCAATGGCTTACAAACTCGCCCACCATCAACTGACCCAGCCCTCTGCCACTTATTTGCATCTCAGTCCGATGCCGCCAATGTCCGCTGCCTGCGTGCTCATCATACTTGTGATATATTGTACACTTTTATAGAAAAAAAATAAAAATTAGTGTTTGGGGCTGGGAAGGGAGTGGGAGGAGGACATGAATGCAATTTTGTTGTCCATGGATTCCATAAACTTAATGGAGAAGGGTCTGAATGGGTTAAAAATATAAAAAAATGTGTGAGGTCCCTCCTCCTAAGTATAACCAGCCTCGGGCTTTTTGAGACGATCCTGGTTGTTTAAATACTGGGAAAAGAATTGGACAGGAGTTCCCCATATTTAGACAACCAGCACCAGGCTCTTAGTCTGGTCCTGGTTCCTAAAATACGGGGGACAAAAGATGTAGGGGTCCCCCGTATTTTTAAAACCAGCACTGGGCTCCACTAGCCAGGGACATAATGCCACAGCCGGGGTACACATTTACGTAGGTCCCTGCA
This sequence comes from Pseudophryne corroboree, assembly GCF_028390025.1. Lineage (NCBI taxonomy): Eukaryota > Metazoa > Chordata > Amphibia > Anura > Myobatrachidae > Pseudophryne > Pseudophryne corroboree. The sequence goes on along the minus strand of NC_086452.1, from coordinate 162,573,602 downwards.
GCCGTGGCATTACCCCCCCAACTAGTCACCCCTGGTCGGGGTTCCCTGGAGGAGTGGGGACCCCTTAAATCAAGGGGTCCCAACCCTCCAGGCACCCAAGGGCCAGGGGTGAAGCCCGAGGCTGTCCCCAGCACCCCTGGGCGGTGGGTGCCAGGCTGATAGCCATAAGTGTGTAAAAAAAAAGAATATTGTTTTTTGTTGTGGAACTACAAGGCCCAGCAAGCCTCCCCCGCTTCCTGGTACTTGGAGAACCTCAAGTACCAGCATGCGGGGAAATAATGGGCCCGCTGGTACCTGTAGTTCTACAACAACAAAAAATACCCAAATAAAAACACAACACACCGTGAAAGTAAAAATTTATTAAAACACACTTACACACTCACACAAACTTACCTACCGGTCACGTCCACTTGTCCATGTAGAATCCAATAGGGGTACCTGTAAAAATGAGAGAGAGATTGCTTACCTACATCCCACGCCGATCATGTCCACTTGTCCATGTAGAATCCAATAGGGGTGTCTGTAAAAATGAAAATTCTACTTACAAACGAAGTAATCCACAGGAGGAGAGAGAGAGAGAGAGAGAGAGAGAGAGAGAGAGATAAATGAATGAATATTGGCCCTCATTCCGAGTTGTTCGCTCGGTATTTTTCATCGCATCGCAATGAAAATCCGCTTAGTACGCATGCGCAATGTTCGCACTGCGACTGCGCCAAGTAACTTTGCTATGTAGAAAGTAATTTTACTCACGGCTTTTTCATCGCTCCGGCGAACGTAATGTGATTGACAGGAAATGGGTGTTACTGGGCGGAAACACGGCGTTTCAGGGGCGTGTGGCTGAAAACGCTACCGTTTCCGGAAAAAACGCAGGAGTGGCCGGAGAAACGGTGGGAGTGCCTGGGCGAACGCTGGGTGTGTTTGTGACGTCAACCAGGAACGACAAGCACTGAACTGATCGCACAGGCAGAGTAAGTCTGGAGCTACTCTGAAACTGCTAAGTAGTTAGTAATCGCAATATTGCGAATACATCGTTCGCAATTTTAAGAAGCTAAGATTCACTCCCAGTAGGCGGCGGCTTAGCGTGTGTAACTCTGCTAAATTCGCCTTGCGACCGATCAACTCGGAATGAGGGCCATTATGCACTCACTGACGGGTGTGGTTCGTTTTATCGACAGTATCTAGGTCGACAATGTTTAGGTCGACCACTATAGGTAGACAGTCACTAGGTCAACATGGATGGAAGGTCGACAGGGTTTCTAGGTCGACATGTGCTAGGTCGACAGGTCTAAAGGTCGACATGAGGATTTTTTTTTTTCGTTTTCTTTGTAAAGTGACCGGGATCCCAAATTAGTGCACCGCGTCCCCTCGCATGGCTCGCTTCGCTCGCCATGCTTCGGGCATGGTGCCTTCGCTCCGCTACCGCTTCGCTCGGCACACTTTACCGTTCCAATCGTAGGCCACGTGGATCGTTGAGTATGAAAAAATCCACACAAAAAAAAAATGTGAAAAACTCATGTCGACCTTTAGACCTGTCGACCTAGCACATGTCGACCTAGAAACCCTGTCGACCTCCATCCATGTCGACCTAGTGACTGTCGACCTATAGTGGTCGACCTAAACATTGTCGACCTAGACACTGTCGATCTTCAGACCGGATCCCCTCACTGTCGCGGGAGGATGTTAGCACAGACAGGGGAGAGTGCTGCTGCTGGCTGGGAGGACGGAGCAGGCGCCGGAGGAGGAACTCAGTCTCAGGCACACAGGCGCCACCGCTTCCAGCGCCGCCTGTAGGTAATTGGACACAGGGCCGGTTCTAGACTTTGTGGCGCCCAGGGCGTGGCTCCTTCATAGGGAAGGGGCTTGGCCACAGTTACCTCCTTGTACTTGTGCCCCCCTTTAGCTGTACCCCCAGTAGATTTGCCACCCAGTAGTTGTGCCCCCAGTAGCTTTGCCTCCTGTAGCAGTGTCCCCAGTAATTGTGACCCCTGTAGCTGTGCCCCCAGTAGCTTTGCCCCCTGTAGCAGTGCCCCCAGTAGCAGTGCCCCGAGTAGTTGTGACCCCTGTAGTTGTGCCCCCAGTCGCTGTGCCCCCTCGCTGTGCCCCTTGTAGCTGTGCCCCCTCTAGCTTTGCCCCCTGTAGCTGTGACCCCTGTAGTTGTGACCCCAGTTGCTGTGCCCCCTGTAACTTTGCCCCATGTAGCTGTGCCCCCTGTAGTTGTGCCCACAGTCGCTGTGCCCCTTGTAGCTGTGCCCCCAGTAATTGTGACCCCTGTAGTTGTGCCCCCAGTAGCTGTGCCCCTTGTAGCTGTGCCCCCAGTAGTTGTGACCCCTGTAGTTGTGCCCCCAATAATTGTGAGCCCAGTAGCTGTGCCCCCAGTAGTTGTGACCCCTGTAATTGTGCCCCCAGTTGCTGTGCCCCCTCGCTGTGCCCCTTGTAGCTGTGCCCCCAGTAGTTGTGACTCCTGTGCTTGTGCCCCCAGTCGCTGTGCCCCCTCACTGTACCCCTTGTAGCTGTGCCCACTGTAGCTTTGCCCCCAGTAGCTGTGCCCCCAGTAGCTGTGCCCCCAGCAGCTGTGCCTCCAATAGTTGTGAGCCCAGTAGCTGTGCCCCCAGTAGTTGTTCCCCCAGTAGATTTGCCCCCTGTAGCAGTGTCCCCAGTAGTTGTGACCCCTGTAGCTTTGCCCCCTGTAGCTGTGCCCCCAGTCGCTGTGCCCCCCATAGCTGTGCCCCTTGTAGCTGTGCCACCTGTAGCTTTGCCACAGTAGCTGTGCCCCCTAACTGTGCCCCTTGTAGCAGTGCACCCTAGCTGTTCCAGTGCCTCCGTAGCACCACAAACATACACACACATTTTTAATAAAAAAAATACACACACATACTTACCGCTCCTGCTGCGCTGCCGCCGGCTCCTCTCTACCATGGGAGAGACGTCATGACATCTCTCCCATAGTAGCGCCGCTCAGACACTAGAGGTCAATTATGACCTCTAGTGTCAATCAGCGACGCCGGCTGCAGCGGGCGCCCACACAGCCCACGGCGCCTGCTGCAGCCGGGGACGGGGGGGATTGGACAGCGGATCCAGCACTGGATCCGCTGGGCCAATCACATCTGGGGGACTGACAGGGGCGTGCATTCATCGGGCCTGAATGTACGCCCCTGTCATTGAGGCACCAGTAAAGGTGCCGCTTCCCCATGCGTTTTCAATGGGATTTCACAGCCCATTGCTTCGACCTGCCCCCTGGCCTCCCCCCACTGCCCGGACTTTAATGTTAGCAGCGGGAAGCACCTCTCACGCTGCCTCCAACCCTACAATTAAGGGATTTTCTATTTCTGGGGGGAATGGTTCAAATAATAAAAGAAGATATTTATAACAGACTCTGTGTTATTTTAATCATTATGACAGGGGAGCCACTGCCTCCCCTGACTGCATGTCCCTGCTATCTATAGATCTGTATGTCTTTCAATATAGTAGATAGATAGATAGATAGATAGATAGATAGATAGATAGATAGATAGATAGATAGATAGATATTTTTCTCTTCATCATTATTATTTAAATATACAGTTTATATGCAGATAACATTGATGAAAACTAAAACAATAAATGATGCACAGTAAACTTCCGGTTCTCAGTTCCCGGCTCCCAAAAGATAAGGGGAGAGGGAAGACACATGAGAGCCTTAGAAGTGTGTGTGGGGGGAAGACAAAGTGCTGGGTGCAATTGCGGACCCCCAAGGGTTCTGAGCTGAAATGCAGATGCCGTCAGCTATAATAATAATAATAATAATAATAATTTTATTTATATAGCGCTCTTTCTCCCATAGGACTCAAGGCGCTTAACAGATACATAGCATAATATAGTACAGAAAATAATGAAGTACATTTTCATAAAATACAGAAGCATGAAGATACTAAAAGGGACAATTATGGGAATGCTTGAGTAAACAGAAAAGTCTTGAGTCTACTTTTGAAGGATTCTATAGTTGGGGCCTCTCGCACTGTGCGGGGAAGTGAGTTCCATAGAGTCGGAGCCGCATGACTAAAAGCTCGACCCCCAGATGAATTACGGGAGATTCTAGGTACTGCTAAAAGTCCTTCATCTACAGATCGCAGTAATCGAGTGGGGCAGTATGGGGTCAGAAGCTGTTTGAGGTACCTTGGGCCTTGGTCATGTAATGCTTTGAAACTCAGTAAGCCAATCTTGAAGATGATTCGCCATCGTACAGGCAGCCAGTGAAGGGAGTAGAGGATGGGTGTTATGTGGCTAGAACGGGGCTGGTTGGTTAATAGCCTGGCAGCTGTGTTTTGCACCAGCTGTAAGCGTTGCAATTCTTTTGCTGGTAGACCAAGGTAGAGGGCATTACAGTAGTCTAAACGAGATGATACAAATGCATGTATGACTTTTGGCATATCATCTGAGGGAATTAAGTGCTTGATTCTGGCTATGTTCCTCAGGTGAAAGAATGAGGATTTGATTGTGGCTGATATCTGATGTTTAAGTGTCAAGCCACCATCCAGGACAACGCCAAGATTCCGCACACGATCACTGGTCTGTAATTCTGAATCCCCGAGTGTAAGTCCAGTTGGTTGGCTATGCTGCAGTCTTGTCCTTTGATGTTGCGGTCGTATCATAAGGACCTCTGTTTTATCCGGGTTCAGTCGCAGCCAGCTGGCGCTCATCCACTCCTGTAGTTCAGCTAGACAGCCATTAAGGGTTGCTATTGGGTTATCAGTGCCCGGAGCAAAGGACAAGTACAGTTGTGTATCATCTGCATAGCAGTGGTAGACCAGGCCATGGCGCCTGATTATTTCGCCCAATGGGAGCATGTATACTGCAAAAAGCATGGGGGATAGTATAGAACCTTGTGGGACACCACATGGCAATGACACTGGTGGTGATGAGTATAATCCAGATGATACTCTCTGTGACCTGCCTGTGAGAAATGATTTGAACCATCTTAGGACTGTGCCATCCAGACCACAGAAATGTATCAGTCGCTCAATCAGAAGCCCATGGTCCACGGTATCAAATGCTGCCGAGAGATCCAGAAGGATTAATATTGAACAGTCACCTCTGTCTTTTGCCATCAGAAGATCATTTAACACACACACCAGTGCTGTTTCAGTGCTATGTCTTCTCCTGAATCCTGATTGAAATGGATCATAAATATCATGGGTTGTCAGGCGGGTTTCCAGTTGATTTGCAACGACTTTCTCAATAACCTTTCCTAGGAAAGGAAGGTTTGATACCGGTCTGTAGTTGGTCATGCAGTCGGGATCTAAATTAGGTTTTTTAAGAAGCGGTCTAACAATTGCTTCCTTTAGGGGTCCAGGAAAAATGCCTGTCTGCAAAGAGCATTGAACAATTTTTGTAAAGACAGGACCAATTATATCCATACAACCTATTAGAAGCTTGGTTGAGGCTGGGTCCAGATCACAGGTGGTGGGACGCAAAATCCGAGCAATTTCAGCAGTGTCCTTTACATCCACTGGATCAAAGCTGGTCCATGAAGGCAGGTAGCTTATATTGGCGGGATTTGTAGTTTGGCACTCCTTTGATGGCACTGTGGAGATTCCAGCCCGGATGGTGGATATTTTATCTGCAAAGAAGTTTGCAAACTCGTTGCATCTTGCCTGGGAGAGGGTCTCATCAGTCTGCAGGCATGCTGGCTTGCAAAGCATCTCCACTGTGCGGAAAAGTTGAGCTGGCCTATTGTTTGCTGCTGTGATCTCATTTGACAGGAACTGTGCTTTCTTACGAGTGATTGTCGATTGATATTCTTCGTTATGCTTTATTAGTTTTATTTGGTCATCCACTAGGTTAGTCTTCCTCCATCGTCTTTCCAGTCTACGCCCCCTTTTCTTGAGCTCACTAACACTGTTGTCGAACCATGGAGCTTGACGTTGTGGTTTACGAGGTCTTAAACGCACAGGGGCGATAATATCAATTGCAGCCATAACATCCCTATTATAATAACGGACTAGGGAACAGGGATCTTCACAGGCACCCTGTATAGCAGAGAGATCCAGATTTGCTGCAAGAGCCTGGGGAGTCATACCCCTCCTTGGACGATACCTGGTCAACTCCACGGGCAGAGATCTTATTTGAGGGGTTGCAACTGAGAACCAGAGGGAGTAGTGGTCTGACCAGATGACTGGGTTTATTTTTAGGTCAGTGACCTCTAATCCAATCTGAAAGACGAGGTCGAGAGTGTGACCACTTTTATGTGTGGCAGAGGGAATGACCTGTGTGAAGCCCAGACCATTCATTGTGCACAGGAGGTCTTGGCCAAGGCGTGAGAGCTCATCATCCACCCATGCATTGAAATCCCCGAGGATGAGCCATCTTTGATGTTCCAGAACCAGGCCAGCAACAGTGTCTACAATTTCTTGTAGAAATATCTTTCCATCTCCAGGTGGCCGGTAAATAAGAAGTAGTCTGAAACCTAATCCTGTCGAACTCCGGGCAGCAATGCACTCAAATGAGCGAGTAGTTTCAATAGGGTGGACCCTAAGTTTAAGTTCTTTTTTGAAGCAGATAGCCACCCCGCCACCCCTGCGGTCCAGTCTTGGGTTGTGGATGACAGAGTAGTTTGTTGGTACTGCAGCCTCCAATATAGGTGCTGCATTTTCATCTAGTCAGGTCTCTGTAATACAGGCTAGATCTGCAGATTCAATAAGGTCAGCAATTGTTGCAGTCTTGTTTCTTATAGATCTGGCATTACAAAGGACTGACCTGATTGGGCATACCAGAGGGCCTTCAGTTTTCTTTATGTTAAGTGCAGGGGCTCTGGGTATGGGGGTCACAAAGTGAGAGTAGACAGTTCTGTCCTTCCAAACACAGGGCCGTCTTTTGGGTATCACTTCTATTTGATTGTTCTTTGAGTATGGGGGTGAGCAGGTGGTCAAAGGACTTAGATGGTTACCGGGGGAAATACATTTCCGGCCTGCTCGCTTCCCACGAATGCGCCTGTGTTTTCTTTTTAAAATGCCAAGGGATTGGAGAATAGAAGCCTGTGATGGTGTGATAGGAACTGCAGAGCGTGGTGGGCGGAGTGAAAGAATGAAGCTGGAGCAATACGTATACATTTGGTCATCAATGACAGATTACTATAAATTTGAACTGCATATGATGATGAGAGAGGGAGAGAAAGCAGTGTTTGTTTTTTGTTTTTTTGTTTTTCCTTTTTGTGTTTTGTTTTCCCCCAATTCGGTATGTGATCCAAAATTATAATGGGATTATGAACAAAGTTATTGCTATAACCTATTGTGTATATTTGAAGCAAGTAATAAATAAAATAACTGCTGAATTAGTCAATTATCCTAGGATAGGCAGCCTTTTGAAAAGGTGTTAGAAGCCAATTCCTACTGTGTAGGTGTGAAAAGTCTCAGTGTGAGAGGCCTTTGAAGTAGATTTTTTTTTTTTTTGTGGGGGTAGAAGTGATAACATGTCCTGGAAATGGATCCTGATTTTAAACAGTGAGCCTTCAGCAATTCAGAGCCTGAATATACTGATATTAGTAGATTAATGCAATAAGTCAGTTATTTGTAGCTCAGAGAACAGAGGTGGATGATGTCTAAGTGAGGGTCTGGGTGTAGCCAAAGTTAGGTTGTAATCCACAGTACCTTATCTGGGTAATGTCCAATGCAGAGTACAGCAGCTGCTAAACTGAAGGATTTCTCAGTGGAGATATGCAGAGGATTCAGTCCAGGATTCAATCCAGTGTGTATCTCAGCGCAGGAATGCAATCCGTTGGTTTTGATGAAATGTCCGTGTAGAGTAGTACAAGTTCAAGATAAGTCCTTGGATATTTATGATGATTCATAGGTCAGTTGTGGTGAATTTAAGCTGTTTTATGGAGATGATCAGGAGCATACAAAAGGTGAGGCAGCCATCTTGGGCGCCAAAACTGAGCTGCAATCAAATAGCTCCACTGAGCTCCATCTGCTGGCTGCCGGCGGGTGAAACAATTAAATTCTACCCATGGAATGAAGTGGGAGGGGGGGGGGGGAGACAGAACGAAGTTGGAGAGGCTGTTTGACACAGAAGGAAAAGGGGATGGTGAGAGACAAATTTAGAACATGAGAAGATGGAGGAGAGATGATGGTGTGCAGAGAGATGACACAGGGTGGGAGATGATGGTGTGCAGAAAGATGACGCAGGGTGGGAGATGATGGTTTGCAGAAAGATGACGCAGATGGGAGATGATGATGTGCAGAGAGATGACGCAGTATGGGAGATGATGGTGAGCAAAAAGATGGCGTGGGGGGGATGATGGTGTGAAGAGAGACGACATAGTGGGAGATGATGGTATACTGAGAAATGACGCAGGGGGTATGTGATGGTGTGACTGAGAGACGACACGGGGGAGATGGTGTGGCTGAGAGATGCGGGAGGAGATGGAGCGGCTGAGAGATGCAAGGGGGAGATGGTGTTCTGAGAGACACAGGGGGCAGGATATGAGTCTGGTTGAACTGCTGTTGTATGATGCTGACCTTGTTAATACTCCTACTCAAACAGGCATACATGAATAGTGGATAAAAACGGAAGACGCCGTCTGCCTTGTGAGCCATCATATAGGTAAGGTGCATGTGGAATTGAAAAGAATGTTCCCATTGTGACAAGAAACAGCTGGCATGTCTTGGCATGCCCCATTTTCAGTGACCACACCCCTTCTGGTATGTTGCCATGCATAATCTTGCCCTGAAAATCCTAGTTACACCTCTGATCAGCAGCCAGAGCACCCTATGTAAGCCCCTCCAGGTGCATCATGCACTGCCAGTGCAACTCCTGCTGATTCTGTATGTTCTTCATAACTGCTATCTTCAATTTTCGTCTCTACGCTACCGCTTTATTATTATTATTATTATTATTATTATTATTGTTATTATTATTATTGTTACATTTTATTTATAAAGGTACCACAAGTGGATCACAGCACTGTACACGCGGCACACATTAGAACAATACAGGGTCCAAAGAACTTAACATTACAGTAACGGAAAAACTACAATGGAGCACGGGTAACAATTAGCACCACAATTCACAGAACACAATACAGCTGAGATGTAAAGAAGCAAACAAGTAATCGGCGTACTACTAGGGGTGGGCAGCTTTTGGAAGAAATGAATGGTTATGAGCGAGAGGAGATGCAGGTATAGACAGTTGTTGAGTAGGAGAGAACTGTAATTGAAGTGCAAGAGAAGAGGGCTGGAAGAACAGGAGGATGAGGACCCTGCTCTAAGGAGCTAACAATCTAGTATGCCCTGCTCCAAGGAGCTTACAATTTAGTACCATTACTACTACTGTAAGTTCTACACTCTGCTATTCCTGTCTATTGTACGCTACAAGTCTCAATCTGTTCTAGTTATATGGTGCACTTCAAGTCTCGGTCTGTTCCAGTTACTGTATATTGTGCACTACAAGTCTCAGTCTATTCCTCTTATAGTGCATTGCAAGTCTCAGACTGTTCATTCTGAGGTGAACTACAAGTCTCACTTCATCCCTATTGTAACGGATAGCTACATTCCAATTTGCTTCTGTTCAATGCACTATGTATCCCAGCCTGCTTCCTGTGGTGCACCTCTATAAGAGAAGTCTACATATTATTACTGTGTTCCAGTGTCAAGTTATCAATCATTCTTCTGAGCTTAAAGACTGTTTCCAGTTTCTCCCCTAAGTGTGGATAATCATCTTCCTGCTCAGCTATCTTCTCCTGTACCCAGTGGTGCAAGTAGAAGAAATGTCTTATAGGTACTGTGTGCAAGCGCCTCTAAATAGGGTCTTATCAATCTGTGATCTGAAATGCAGGAACCCAGCTAATTAAAACACCTGAGGGTGAATGGGAGGAGTGCCAATACCAGAGGAAGGAAGCCTTGCCTTCCAGTGTACAATATATACACAAATATAGTGGAAAAAGGGGTGTACCTGGACTGCACATCCTATTACATCCTATCCCTATTTAGAGGTAAATTTCAACAAATGGGGGTAATCTGCGCACTGGGGTAGTTTGGCTGTTTGGGATGTGCTGCTAATCAAAAGGGTGTCCTTGCCCTTTAATTAAACAATGTAAAACAAATGCTTTTTAACCTGACTATGCTCATCCCCTACAGTTCTAAATGATTGTGAAAGAATTCTACTCAGTATACTGGATACTAATTAAAATAGGTTTTACTTGCATACAAAATGATTGTAATCACACTCAAAAACGCAGTGAAATGAGAACGAGAAAATAATACTGAAATACAATATGAAACGAATATATCGGTCATGTGCTCCAATGGTGAGCACTTGTCATGCAACTCTGTCCTTGTGCCACTGATATTAACAATCAATTCCTTGTGGTATTAAGCATGTGTGCCATAGCGCACAGACCAATGAGCTGGAAATGGTTAATAAAGTCAAAAGGTGGTTCCTTAAGAGTCTAAAAAGGCTCACAGGTAAAGGTATCCCTGGTCCTGACCGGACTGTGAAAGTTTCTTTCAATGTCTGTCTTTATAACAGAGGACGGCGTCCCGTACCTCTGTGAGTGAAAGCAGGTGTAAGTGCACTCTAGTTGCAGCCGTAGTGATAAGGGGTACAGGTGCGGGGGGGCAGCGGGATCTCTCGGCGGCTCCGGACAGACTTGCCGCTCTGCTCGTGTGCCCGCTCTGTCGGTTCGTCCTGCTACGGATCTCCCCGTGAGCCTGCAGCACTCACCGGGCTAGTCGTGGTCACGGGGGAGGGAGCTTAGTCGCAGGATCTGTATGGAACCTGTGGCAATAGTGCACCTCCCCACAACGGAGAACTCACCTGTGTAATCCTCTTGCTGCCCGTCCGTCTGTACGGCTTACCGGTGTCTGCGCCATGGGTCCGAAGGTCTTGCAGCACTCTCCTGCTATCCGCTGATGTGTGATGTTCCTTGTTAGTCTCCTCCAACGCGTTTCAACCGATTTGGTCTTCCTCTGGGAGTCTTTGCAGTGTCCTAATCGTGGCTGATGTTAAATAGGTTAAAGGGCGGGACTCGTGTCTGTTCTTCCTTTGTTCCAATGGTTTGATTGGTGGTTGAGGTTGTCAATATTAGACAGGAGTAATTAGAGCATTCCTTCACTCTATCCAATACTTGAGTATCAGAAAAAGGGGGAGGCCTGCTGCCAGACACAGCAATGGCTGCTCTCTGCTCCTGCTGCCTTATGGGAATGATATCCCTCCCCCGTGACCACGACTAGCCCGGCGAGTGCTGCAGGCTCACGGGGAGATCCTTAGCAGGACGAACCGACAGAGCGGGCACACGAGCCGAGCGGCAAGTCTGTCCGGAGCCGCCGAGAGATCCCGCTGCCCCCCCGCACCTGTACCCCTTATCACTACGGCCGCAACTAGAGTGCACTTACACCTGCTTTCACTCACAGAGGTACGGGACGCCGTCCTCTGTTATAAAGACAGACATTGAAAGAAACTTTCACAGTCCGGTCAGGACCAGGGATACCTTTACCCGTGAGCCTTTTTAGACTCTTATGGAACCACATTTTGACTTTATTAACCATTTCCAGCTCATTGGTCTGTGCGCTATGGCACACATGCTTAATACCACAAGGAATTGATTGTTAATATCAGTGGCACAAGGACAGAGTTGCATGACAAGTGCTCACCATTGGAGCACATGACCGTTATATTCGTTTCATATTGTATTTCAGTATTATTTTCTCGTTCTCATTTCACTGCGTTTTTGAGTGTGATTACAATCATTTTGTATGCAAGTAAAACCTATTTTAATTAGTATCCAGTATACTGAGTAGAATTCTTTCACAATCATTTAGAACTGTAGGGGATGAGCGCAGTCAGGTAAAAAAACATTTGTTTTACACTATTTAGAGGTAAGTCCTGAATAAATTTATAGAATGTGATAGTATTAGGAATGTTAGGGACCAATGTGATGAAGTCACCTGGCCGCGGTACATGGGCGAACCAGAAAGAAGAAACAGCTGCTGAATACATGCCATGTACTGTAGAGTGGTATTTGTCTTACATGTTGGGCATTATTCCCGATGTGCAGTGGTTGAAGTGGAAATTTTGAAGTAGAGGTATGGAAAAGTGAAGGTTGTAATTGCTCCGGAAAAGGGGGCATGGCCAATCAAAATGGGGCGTATCCTTCAGTGTAGTTTACCACACCATATACCCCTTATGCACCACAATAGTAGGACCCCTTATACTATCTAGTACTGGTGCTGCTTTCATATTATACCACATAGTATGAGCCGAAATTCACATTGTACCACACGGTATGAGCCAAAATTCACATTATAGCACACAGTATGAGCCAAAATTCACATTATACCACACGGTATGAGCCAAAATTCACATTATGCCACATGGTATGAGCTGAAATTCACATTATAGCACACGGTATGAGCCGAAATTCACATTATAGCACATGGCATGGTCCGAAATTCACATTATAGCACATGATATGACCCGAAATTCACATTATACCACACAGTATGTGCCAAAATTCACATTATAGCACACGGTATGAGCCAAAATTCACATTATAGCACACAGAATGTACTGAAATTCACATGATATCACACGGTATGAGCTGAACTTCACATTATAACACACAGAATTAGCCAAAATTCACATTATAGTACACGGTATGAGCCGAAATTCACATTATAGCACACAGAATGAGTTGAAATTCACACTATGCCACATAGAATGATACAAAATTCAGGGAGAGTGACAGCAGGGACATAGGAACAGGGAGAGTGACAGGGAAAGTGACAGCAGGGACATAGGGACAGGGAGGGTGACAGAGGGACAGGGAAAATGACAGCAGGGACACAGGGACAGGGAGAGTGACAGAGGAACAGGGAAAGTAACAGCAGGGACATAGGTACAGGGAGAGTGACAGAGAGAGGGATAGCAAGGACATACAGCAGGGACTAGGGAGAAAGAAAGGCAGCAGGGTAAGATTACCTATTTAGCAGCGATGGTGCTGAGAATGCTGTGGTCTGCATTGTGGTAGATGTGGAGGCTGTGGTCGGCGCAGGGAGGAGGAGGCTGTGGGCCTCGGAGATGGTGCAGAGGAGAAGGCTGTGGGAGTTGTCAGAGGTGCAGAGAAGGACTGAGGGCAGCGGAGGAGGAGGCAGAGTACAGCGGCGGTGCAACGGAGGAGGAGGCTGTGGTCGGCGTCCTTTGGTTCGGCCCCTGTGGCGCCTATGACCGCGGCGCTACTATTTCAAATCTGCCACGGACCAGCAGCCAATCAGGAGCGGCCGCAATTGGCTGCTGGTCCGCGGCAGATTTGAAATAGTAGTGCTGCGGTCATAGGAGCGAGAGATCAATGCGGCGGCGGGGGTCTTCAGACTCAGTGCTCGAAGAAGTGCAGGTATGCCGTACTGGTGTATACCGGCACACTTCGAGCACTGCCCATGGGACTACATGGTTTTAATTTGTATATGCATAATGTGAATGCAATTTCTTTTATTGTCAATATACTTTGTTAAATTCTCATTATCTGATTTTAGGGTACATGTGCTATCAGACAAAAAAGAAAGAATTGAGACAGCGCTTTTTACTTTGAAAAATATATATTTTTATATATAAAACATATTATTTTTTAATATCACATATGAATACCGGCCAGTATCCTTATTTAAAACAATTAATTATACAAAATAAAAATAAAAATAACAAACTGACAGCAAAAAGAAACCACTTAGTATTTCTTGTGGCTACCAATTTCAACACTCTATTAGCTATAACACAATTTGCCTATAAATTAATCTATCCTCTATGGAGACAATTTCATATATATATTATCCAAGTTGCAGTCCCACTGTAGTTATTTCCAGCACAGTTCTCATAAATGCAGCATGCAAGTAATCAATCAGATTGAATCAAACAGTCCTGTAAGCATGCTCAGGAACTAGTAGATTATTAATTTATGTTAGTAGAAAGCAGATTCTCCAAAGCAGTGATGAAATGGGACTAGGGCTTGTTAGTATGGGTTAGAGCTTCCCAATACTTTTAGAAACCATGCACTTAATAACTGATGTTGTTATGTAGCAGTTCTTAAAGGTGCACCATGCAAAGCACCAATTACCTCTCACCAGCAACTTCTCTCACTTGAGGAGCTTTGCTTGTGCTCCAAAGCTGCTGTGTGGAGTCCGTTGTATTTCCCCCTTAGCACTGGGGTGTATCTGGATACAGCCGGCCGGCTTTCAAACAATGCTGCAGGAGTATTTTCTCTCCCAATGCTGCAGGAGTATTTTCTCTCCCAAGGTGTTTCTGCACGTGACAAACGCGTTTATCCGCCTCCTCATTAGCCTCGGCGGCTTCCTCAGTGTCAATATTGACACTGAGGAAGCCGCCGAGGCTAATGAGGAGGCGGAGAAACGCGTTTGTCACGTGCAGAAACACCTTGGGAGAGAAAATACTTCTGCAGCATTGGGAGAGAAAATACTCCTGCAGCATTGTTTGAAAGCCGGCCGGCTGTATCCAAATACACCCCAGTGCTAAGGGGGAAATACAACGGACTCCACACAGCAGCTTTGGAGCACAAGCAAAGCTCCTCAAGTGAGAGAAGTTGCTGGTGAGAGGTAATTGGTGCTTTGCATGGTGCACCTAAAAGAACTGCTACATAACAACATCAGTTATTAAGTGCATGGTTTCTAAAAGTATTGGGAAGCTCTAACCCATACTAACAAGCCCTAGTCCCATTTCATCACTGCTTTGGAGAATCTGCTTTCTACTAACATAAATTAATAATCTACTAGTTCCTGAGCATGCTTACAGGACTGTTTGATTCAATCTGATTGATTACTTGCATGCTGCATTTATGAGAACTGTGCTGGAAATAACTACAGTGGGACTGCAACTTGGATAATATATATATGAAATTGTCTTCATAGAGGATAGATTAATTTATAGGCAAATTGTGTTATAGCTAATAGAGTGTTGAAATTGGTAGCCACAAGAAATACTAAGTGGTTTCTTTTTGCTGTCAGTTTGTTATTTTTTTAGTTTGTATAATTAATTGTTTTAAATAAGGATACTGGCCGGTATTCATATGTGATATTAAAAAATAATATGTTTTATATATAAAAATATATATTTTTCAAAGTAAAAAGCGCTGTCTCAATTCTTTCTTTTTTGTCTGCTTTTACATTTGGGGTATTTGGAACTTAATCCCCCGAGACTAGCTGCAAATTACTTTGAAGATATTGGCGCCAGGTGTATCTATTTTTTGTGGAGATTGACATGTGCTATCAACTAGAGTGTTATGCTCCTGAATCTTCTAAACAAGATATATCTGTGCTCCTGTAGGCATATTTGGCAATGCAAAGGGACCAGTGGTGTAGGGGAAGTATTGACCTATAAGTTCCCCACTGTCATGTCACTGTCATTATTTCAAATTCTAGAGATGACTACTGCAAGAAGTGAATTCTAGAGATGACTACTGTAAGAAATAAATTCTAGAGATGACTACTACTAGAAATTAAATCAACAGATGACTACTACAAGTAGTGAATTCTAGAGATGGCTACTACAAGAAGTGAATTCTAGGCATGACTACTACAAGAAGTGGATTCTAGACATGACTACTACAAAAAGTAAGTTCTAAAAAAGACTGCTACAAGTAGTGAATTCTAAAGGTGACTATTACAAGAGGTGAAACCTAGAGAAGACTACTGCAAGAAGTGAATTCTAGGCATGACGACCATAAAAGGTGAATTCTAGAGATGACTACTACAAGAAAAGAATTCTAGAGATGATTACCTCAAGAAGTGAATTCTAGAGATGACTACTACAAGATGTGGTTTCTAAACATGACTACTAGAAGAAGTAAATTGTAGAGATGACTACTACTAGACATTAAATCTACATTTGACTACTACAAGAAGTAAATTCTAGAGATTACTACCATGAGAAGTGAATTCTATTGGTGACTACAAGAAGGTAATTCTAGACATGACTACTAGAAGAAGTGAGTTCTAGAGATGACTACTATAAGAGGTGAAATCTAGAGACATTTACTACAGGAAATTAATTCTAGATATGACTATTATAAAAGGTGAATTCTAGAGATGACTATTACAAGACATAAACTGTAGAAATGACTACTACAAGATGTAAATTCTAGAGATGACTAATACAAAATATGAATTCTATAGATGACTACTACAAGAAGTGAATTCTAGAGATGACTACTACAAGAAGTGAATTCTAGAGATAACTACTACAAAAAGTAAATTCTAGAGATGACTATTACAAGAAGTTAAATCTAGAGAGGACTGCAACAAGACATGAATTCTAGATATGACTACTATAAAAGGAATTATAGAGATGACTGTTGCAAGAAATGAATTCTACAAATTACTACTAAAAGAAGTGAATTCTAGACATAACTGCTACAAAATGTAAATTCTAGAGATGACTACAAGTAGTAAATTCTGACTGCTACAAGAAGTGAAATATACAGAGGACTACTACAAGAAGTGAATTCTAGAGATGACTACTACAAGAAGTGAATTCTAGAGGTGACTACTACAAGAAGTGAATTCTAGAGATGACAGAATATGATGCAGAAGGCATTACTGTGCAGGGCATAATATGGTGTAAGGGGCATTACTGTGTAGGCATAATTATCTCCCGCATTGATTATTGTAATAGTCTCCTGACCGGTCTTCCCAAACATAGGCTCTCACCACTACAATCCATTTTGAATGCAGCTGCGAGGCTAATCTTCCTTGCCAGACGTTCATCGTCTGCAGATCCGCTCTGTCAGTCCCTCCATTGGTTACCGGTATTCTACCGTATTAAATATAAAATACTTTTACTCACATACAAGGCTATTAACCAAACTGCACCAACATACATCTCTTCACTCATCTCAAAATATCTCCCTACCCGACCTCTCCGCTCTGCACAAGATCTACGTCTCTCATCCACACGCATTACTTGTTCACACTCAAAATTACAGGACTTTATCCGGGCTTCACCCACTCTGTGGAATGCCCTCCCACGCACAGTAAGACTCGCCTCTAGTCTCCAAACCTTTAAATGTTCCCTGAAAACTCACCTCTTCAGACAAGCCTATCAAATTCCAGACCCACCCACATAACCTTCAGTGCTTCCCTATCTAATTACATCCTCTGTAGAGTATTCATAACATCACATATCTTGTCTTTCTTTAGTCTCACACCCTCCTGACACTTGGATAACTTTGTGGGGTATCATCATACAACCCATTAAGAACCTAGCAATCTGGTGGACCATTATGCAATAGGTAGCATCTATCCTTGTGTATCTATGCCTATTTCCCTATAGATTGTAAGCTTGCGAGCAGGGCCTTCCTACCTCTATGTCTGTCTGTTTTTACCCAGTTTTGTTCTATTACTGTTGTTCTAATTGTAAAGCGCAACGGAATATGCTGCGCTATATAAGAAACTGTTAATAAATAAATAAATAAATAATATGATGCAGAGGATATTACTGTGTGGGGCATAATATGGTGCAGAGGACATTACTGTGTGACGTAATGTGAATAAGGGACAATACTTTGTGGTGTAATGTGAGTAAGGAGCAACATGGTGTGGTATAATTTGGAAAAGGAGCAATACTGTGTGGGTTGATGTGAATAAGGAGTAATTTAGTGTTGTATAATGTGGATAAAGAGCAATAATGTGTGGTGTGATGTGAATAAGGAGCAAAACGGTGTGGAGTGATATAAATAAGGAGCAATACGGTGTGGTGTAATGTAAAAAAGGAGAAGTACAGTGTTGTGTAATGTCAATAAGGTTGCACCACTGTGTGGCATAATTGATGTGATGGGTGTTGCTGGCTGCTGCTGTGATGTGTTCTGCTGGGTGGATAGATGCTGTACTGGGTGAGGACAGCTGCATCAGAGGAAGAACTAACCCCCGTGCTAGGAGGCAGCAGTCAAAATCTTGTCTAGGGCATCAAATTGGTTAGGGACGGCTCTACTTTTAGGAGTGATTGTTAAGTTTTATATTACTATATTATTATTGTTTTTTTTTAATCTAATGAATACTGCCCGGTGTTTCTATCATTATTACTGTCACGTTTTATTAAAAATTGTCTTATGTGTGTAATTAAATATCACCTGTTCACCAGCGCTGTCTTAGTATTTTTGAATTCTAGAGATGACTCTTCAAGATGTGACTTCTACAGATGACTACTACAAAAAGGGAATTCTAGAGATGACTGCTACAACAAGGGAAGTCTAAAGATGACTTTTAGCAGAGGTAAATTCTAGAATTGACTTCTACAAGAGGTGCATTCTAGACATGACTACTACCAGAGGGGAATTCTAGAGATGACAACTACACAAAGATGATTTGAGTGATGACTATTACAAGAGGTAAATTCTAGAGATGACTACCACCAGAGGTGAATTTTGCTAGGGGCCGGGGAATGTCTGTTTGTGTAGCAGGACCAGGTCACCCTTTTCAGTGAGCAAAACGACACGTCTCATGATACATGGACCATTTCAGCAATAACAAAATTATGCTCTGTTAAGAATATGTCTGTTTGTTGGATCTACAAATATCATAGCGGCATAGCTAAATGAGGATTGCACTAAACAAGGTGCTCATCTAGGGACAGTTCTAGACTTTTTTTTACAATGGAGATATACCGCACTGGTTAAATAAGATAGTCTAATAATAGGTTAATAAATTTATAAAGACCAAAATAAGATGATATCGTCAAAGAAAATCATATTTCCTATTAAATAGATTTAGCTTATTGGTGGTGCACCCTGAGTCAGTAACAAGCAATGTCAAAAAAGGGGGGAGAGAGAAGACTCTTTTGAAGTTCTAGACTTTGCGGCACCTCGGGAGAAAGTTTCCTTTGGCACTCCACTCCCCCCCCCCCCTAAATTCAATATAGAGACAGTGTGCAAAATATGGGGGCATGGCACCAATTCACATTACACCGCACAGTAGTAGGTCATTATACAGAGACTTGGCTGTCAGCACTGCACCACTGGAGGGTCTACCACGTGTTCTAAATTGGTTAGACATTATACCCATTTGAATTGCCTTCACTCCTGAGTCTCTGAGTGTCAGGTTCAAGCTGCTGACCGACGAGGTTCCTTATGCTTGCGAACCAGTTAGATTCTATACACATATGAATCTTCCCCATATTCGAATATCTGAATGTCAGACTCAAGCTGATGATATATGAGGTATGGTCCTCGCTGTATCAATCAAGTCCCATTGAAATATTGAAACGTTGTTCATACATCTTTGAATGACCTTTTATGTGCTGACAATATGTTCTGAAATGAAGAGATTTTACCCCTGATGAAGTCTTGGAACAAGACGAAACGCGTTGGGTTATTTATCTATCTATTATCTGATGTTACCTCCGAATCTACAATAAGGAGAAGGAGGAAATCGTAGTGATATATCTACGCTTTTTCCTCATCACTACAAACTGATTGTTCAAATTGTGCGACAAATGTAAATGTATCAACTCTGTATACTTATGAACATTTGTGTCGGGTTTATATGTTGTTTTAATAAATTTTTATGTTAGTATTTGTTATCTGACGTAATTTATCCGGAGAGTACTGTGAGGGTCCGTTTTTAGGTAGGGCGTTGATATAACTCCCTTGGCGCCATCTCCTCTATTTCATTTCATATATATATATATATATATATATATATATATATATATCACACCAGGTAGAGCCCTTTTGTACACGTTATATCAGGTAGAACCCCTTAAAAACATTACACCATATAGAGGGGGGGTCAAGAAGAGGGAGAGGTAGAGAGGGTTTCATGGAAAAAGTGGGAATGAGAGAAAGAGGAGAGGGAGAGTGTCAGAGAGAAAGGGATGAGAGGGGGGAGAGAGAGGGTGTTAGAGAGAGACAGAAGGTGTCAGTGAAAGAGAGAGAGGGAGTGAGTGAGAGTGAGAGAAAATGTCAGGGAGAGAAAGGGAGACACAGAGAAGGAGAGAGTGTGTCAAGAAGAGAGAGCGAGAGAGAGTGTCGGGAGAGAGAGACAGTGTCAGGGAGAGAGAGGGAGAGAGATGATGTCAAAGAGAGAAAGGCAGTGTCACAGGGAGAGAAAGTGTCAGGGAAAGAGAGAGGCGGGGGGTGGAGACAGTGTCCCGGAGAGAGACAGTGTCAGGGAGAGAGTGAGAGAGAAAAAGTGAGTGAGTGTCAGGGAGAGAGTGATGGTGTGAGGGAGAGAACTGAGTGTCAGAGAGAGAGAGAGAGATAGTGTCAGAGAGAGAGAGACAGTGTCAATGAGAGGGAGAGACACACAGTATCAGGGAGAGAGACAGTATCAGGGAGAGAGCGCAGAGCACCATATGGGGGCATAGACAGACAGACGGACAGGGCATAGACAGACAGATGGGGGGGGGGAATAGATGGACAAACAGAGCACCATATTGGGGGCATAGGCAGACAGGATATAGACTGACAGATGGGGAGGAGGAGGGCATAGATGGACAAGCAGAGCTCCATATGAGGGCATACACAGACAGACGGGTGGAGGGGAAATAGATGGACAAGCAGAGCACCGTATGGGGGCATAGGCAGACAGACAGACATGGGGGAGGGGTGCGTAGACGGACAAACAGAGCATCATATGGGGGCATAGAAAGGGGAGAGGGGCTCACAGCAGCACTGCACCGCTCACTCCCCCTTCACCCACCAAAGGACAGCCAGTGCAGAGCACACAATACCGTATTCGAGCAAAGACTGGGGGATGGCTCACTGTCAGCGGGACTGCTCTTCATTCTCCGATCCGTTCACTGGGCTCTGTCAGCTGCACAGACATGCTTCTGGTCCCGGACCCCTACCCCCTCCCTTCTACCAGGCATTGAATTTTCGAGGCCTGAACTACATAAAAATGAAAATAAATGGAGGCGGATTGGAGGGTGGGCACTGGCGGGGTGACTGCTTGTGCCCTGAGGTCGCAGCGCCCCGGGCAGTAGTCCTGCTTGCCCACACCTAGAACCGCCACTATGCTAATCATCTACACTGTGACACCTTCTTGGTATATCTTTTGTAGGGGTAATGACTGATTGACTGATCCTGTCTTACTATAATTAATGACACTTTCTGTTTACTATGATCGTTTTCAGGGACAGATCTAAATATGCAGTGTTATTCCAACAGCGTACACATTGTTTGCAACACAACATTGTTTTTTACAGTTATAAAAATATACCTACAGACCTAGAATAAGATGTTTATCAAGACAGTAGGGCACTGTGTCTTAAAGACAAAGAGATTCATTATTTTTTATGGGATACTTGTTCATTTTAAACAAAAGATTCTTTCAACTGCGTGCATCACATAGCTGATAGTATATTTACACATGGACTAGGGGAACATTTTATAGAGACTAGACAAACTAATTAAGAACCTCATTCTATAGCTGACAGAAAATGCCGTCCCCTGCATAAACATTCACAATATTTGAATAGCCTCATAACCCGTGATAAATCAGTTTTATGGTGGAATAAATCTGATTGTTGTACACTTCATAAATGAGGTGTTTGTGTTTTATTCACAGTGTCATGCTTTTCATTTTATACTTCTTCATATGCACGTACCATTGTAATATTTAGCTAAACAGAATTTCCTGTAAATGACTTCAGCAAGCAAAGTTGCTGGCAATGTTCTCAAAGGGTGAGTTCTTCTCCAGTTATTAGTCTTCAGGGGTCTTATTAAGGATGAAGGGCATTTTCACACTGAATATATAAGGAAAATGTAACCTTTCCACATTAATGCCATGTTAATTAAAATAAGAAGTGAAGGTTCTGGAGTTATGTATCTTTGTATTCAGAGATGTGCAGGATTGGTTTTTGAGGTCTGGGGTTTTGGATAACAACTGTCCAAGTGGTATTTATAGACATTTAATTAGAACGACTTGAAAAGCTGTTTGCAGCCCTCGAAGGCTGAGCATCTACACACAGAAAAAGGGGAATTGTAAACAACTTGGTTCTCTTTTAGAGCATTTGGAAACATGAAATAGTACCATTTATTGTGATTAGCATAGTTTGATGGAGAACACAGAATGAAACCAAGATTAGCTGTTTTAGCAATAGGCGTTACATCGTTTCTGATAGATGGACTACAGCAGGGTATAAAGTGGTCTTGGAGAGGTGGTGGAACTCATTTCCCGTGCCACCTACCTCACCCCGCCCATTAAACAGAGCTAGGCCACCCCCCTTCAAACTATAAGTGCCCTACCTACCATACTTCCCAAAGGAACAATGGCCCTCATTCCGAGTTGTTCGCTCGGAGATTTTCATCGCATCGCAGTGAGAATTCTCTTAGTGCGCATGCGCAATGTTCGCACTGCGACTGCGCCAAGTAACTTTACTATGAAGAAAGTAAGTTTACTCACGGCTTTTTCATCGCTCCGACGTTCGCATTGTGATTGACAAGAAATGGGTGTTACTGGGCGGATGCACGGCGTTTTAGGGGCGTGTGGCTGGAAACGCTACCGTTTCCGGAGAAAACGCAGGAGTGGCCGGGGAAACGGTGGGTGTGCCTGGGCGAACGCTGGGTGTGTTTATGACGTCAGCCAGGACCGAAAAGCACAGAACTGATCGCACAGGCAGAGTAAGTCTGAAGCTACTCAAAAACTGCTAACTCGTTTGTAATCGCAATATTGCGCATACATCGGTCGCACATTTAAGAAGCTAAGATTCACTCCCAGTAGGCGGCGGCTTAGCGTGTGTAACTCTGCTACATTCGCCTTGCGAGCGATCAACTCGGAATGAGGGCCAATGCACGGAGCAAAAAAGGGGTGTGGTCTCACAAGGAAGGATGTGGCCATACAATGGTACCCCCAATTCATATTATGCCACACAGTAGCCCAATCTTATTTTTCATCCACATTTCACCAGTTAGCGGTGCCCCTTACTCATGTTATGACACACAGTAGTGCCCCATATTCACATTACACCGCACAGTAGTGTCCCTTATACACAATGCCAACAGTAGTAGTGCCATTACACATAATACCCACAGTAATGCCCCTTACACACATAATGCCAACAGTAGTAGTGCTGCTTATACACATAATGCCAAAGTAATGCCACTTACACACATAATGACCACAGTAGTAGTGGCGCTTACACTTAATGCCCACAGTAATAGTGCTCCTTACACATAATGCCCACAGTAGTAGTGCCGCTTACACATAAATCTAGAAAATGTTGATGTAATGAGTAAGACTCAGAGGGGTTCAGTGTTCCTAAATTTCTTTATGTCAGATTTGCAAATCCATTACTGTCAAAGGGCAAATTTTGGCACTTAGAAAATGTCCTAATCAAAGTGGTATCTGGTCAAAAGGTTGACAGTAGGGAGGCGTGGCTTCGATGGACATGGAGTAGCACACAGACTGTGTGTCTCTCCAGCTATTATATCCTGCACCAACATCCTGTGTCCCCCCCTGGGCCTGCAGTCCGCCCCAATACCAGCATTATAGTGTGGGGGTACCCCTGGGCCGCTCTGAGACCCGTCAGCAAGCTATCCGCTGCAGTGGAGTGATTACAGTGTGCGGGGGCCCCGGGCCTGCTATTGCACGTGGGACGCCGCCATCCTGCTGCCCACACCGAGACCTGCATCCAGCTCCCGTCCTGAGCGCTGCTCACCGGGTCCGTGGCTTCCCCTCTGTTGTTGCTGGGGACACTGTGGCAGGCGCCTCTCCTGTCGTGCTCCGGCTGGCGAGCGCTCCCCCAGCCGCTGCATCACCACGTGACCCGCTGCCGCTCTCCCTGCTCGCTCCGGCGGCCCCAGCCCGTACCCTCCGGCTCCTGCACTGTGCTCTGCCGCTGGGGAGGAGGTGCACGGCACGGCTGGATTCTATAAGTGCCTGTGCCCTCCCCACACTACTGCTGCCTTGCTGAGCTCTGCTCCATTAGGATAGGGAGCAGTGCTATTAACCCCTGCAGATCTTGTGATACGTTGGTCAACCTCAGCTTCCTAGCACACACTTCATTTCAACTTATTGTGCCTCATATGCTGGGAGGGGAGGAAAGATTTCTATATCCTGCTGCAATTATTTATTCTGTGCTAACAGAGGCTCCCGATATTATACACGGTCACTGATCAGTTTTGGTATACTATACTTACCCGCAAGCAGCGACTGGATAATTCTGATATACTACATTCAGTTATTCATTGGCCGTCCCTGAACAGTTCTTGATATACTATTTAATATACTTCTTGCCTCCTGCCGCCCGCTCGGTTATAATGGTCAAACCGCATCAGTCTGCCGCGGCTGCGGCGAAGTTGGAGAAGTATGTCAGAAATCTGCCGACGCGGTCCCAACAGGGTGGGGAGATGCAGTCGACCTCAGCGCCGCCTTCTCCGTCGGCTGGCTCCTCATCTGCGGATGCCACCGATGCTGCTCTGCTGGATGCGGTCACGGCCAGTGAAGCCCGCTTGGCCGACAGGATCGGTCAGGTCCAGTCGGATTTATCCATTATACACCAGGACCTTCAGCGGGTGCGAGAGAGGGTCGGTGAGGTTGAGACGCGCACCTCCACGCTGGAAGACACGGTTACGCCTCTCGGTAGATGCACTTCTGCTCTGGAGTTTCAGATGATGGATGTACATAGAAAGATGACGGATATGGAGGGGAGATTGCGGCGAAATAATGTCCGTTTCGTCGGACTCCCGGAGAAAGAAGAGGGTGCCTCCCCTGAAAAATTTCTTGAATGTTGGCTATTGGATGTATTTGGAGCGGAGGAGTTCACTTCACACTTCGCAGTGGAACGCGCCCATAGGGTCCCGATGCGCCCATTACCTCCAGGGGCACCTCCCCGTACGTTTATTGCCAAACTCCTCCATTACCGGGATAGAGACGTGATTCTGAGACTGGCCCGCACCAAGGGTCCCCTTACGTGAAAAGGTTCCCCAGTTTCAGTCTTTCCGGATTTTGCTGTCGATGTCCAGAAGGATAGAGCTCAGTTTGTCCCTGTGAAACGCAGGCTGCGAGAATTGAATATCCCCTATGCCATGCTCTTTCCGTCTAAACTGCGGGTGGTCTCGGATGGGGAAACAAAATTCTTCACGACCCCTCGCGAAGCATCAATGTGGCTGGACGGACGCTTTCCGGCACGGCGAGCGCTAGCTGCTGATTGAACTTATGTGTTTGATTTCCCTACAAGTATACTGCTTCGTTTATGCTTGATATGTTATTGTTATATTGTCTTGGGAGGGATGTATAGTTGTTTGTGGTTATGTTCCTTATGATTCCCTGCGAGATGTCAGTTTGGCTAGATGGACGCTTTTCAAATAGGGGAGCGATGGCTGCTGATTGCACTCCTGTCTCTGATTTCTCAGCTAAGTCAATATGCTACTGTTTGTGATGTGCTGCTATGTGATTTACGGAGGGGCTATCTGCGGCCCTTACGGGCCTTTATTGGGAGGGGGTAGCTCTGTGGAGACGGGTGATTGGTAGATGTTGCCTTTACGCTGATTTTGGGCCTTATGATCTCTGTGTTTGCTCTGCCATATAGTCTTTAAGGGGTAAACGGTTACTCAGTTGGGGTGGGGGTAATGGTCTAGGGGGGGATTGGTTTTGTTTTGTGTTAGCTGGGGGATTCTCCTGTCTTATGGTCATTAAATTCTTGGCCCCCTTAGTGGATATAGGAATTTGACCTTAGTTGGTACTGGCGGAGTATGTTACCGGGCTCTCTGCCTTAGTTGGGATTGTTAGTACTTAGGGTGTTTTGTTGTTAGGGAATCAGGTATGCTGCTAGTTTTAGGTGGTATACAGGGTGGGGATGGGGGTTATTTTAGATTGTTAACATTGAGGTGTTTTTATTTTTTGCTGTGCAATGTGCTTATTTCCGCTATGTTTATGTTGCAGCTGACTGCAGGCGTATCCTCTTTGATATTCACTGGCGGTGGCTGGCCGCGGGTGCTATGCAAAATCACAACAATGCCCTGTTATGGCGTCGGTTAAGTTTCTGTCGTGGAATGTGCGGGGGATCAATGACAAGGTTAAGCGCTCCTTGATCCTTAGACAGATTAAATCTTATGCGTCGGATATAATTTGCTTGATGGAAACCCACCTACTGGGTACTAAGATTATGTCCCTTAAAAAACCATGGGTGGGATGGGCTTACCATTCTATGCATACTGCAGCGTCCCGGGGAGTGTCGATTCTAATTAGGAAATCTGTTCCCTTTGTGCTTGATTCTGTGCAAACGGATCAATGGGGTAGATATGTATTTCTCAAGTGCAGAATTAACTCCGTCCCCTTGTTATTGCTGGCTGTGTATGTACCCCCTCCATATTCGCACGATGTCCTTAAAAAGGCGTCTGTCTTTATGGCTGCTTCCCCTGACATACCCGTTATCTGTATGGGGGACTTTAACAACGTTTTAAATCACGAGTTGGATAGGTTGTCCAGGGCGTCCTCCAGCCCGCGGCCCGGTGCACTCCCCGTTTGCAGACACTGTGTCAGAGTTGGGTCTGATAGACCCCTGGAGATTGAAGAATCCTGAATTGAGGCAATACTCATGTTTTTCATGCTCTCACTCTTCCTTCTCTAGGATAGATTTGGCTCTTCTGTCCCGGGAGCTTTTGCCCAAAGTTCACAATGTCAAGTATGAGACTAGGGGTATCTCGGATCACTCCCCTATATCGTTACATATCGACTTAAACTGTCAGCGAGGCCAAGCAGTGTGGAAATTTAATCCCTTTTGGCTGACGCATGTGGGTGAGGGATCCGATTTGGAGGCTAGCTGGTCAGAATTTTTTGTTATGCATGATGACACCACGGATGTGTCTCTGCTGTGGGACACTTTCAAGGCTTTCTTGAGAGGTACATTGATCAAACGGGTGGGGAGTCTTAAATCCTCCTTTAGAAAACACGAGTCTGAATTGGAGGCACGGGTGGCCGCTTCAGAAGTGACGTATGTGCGAGATGGCATGGATGCTTCTAAGCTGGTGTGGCTTCATGCGCAGGGTGAATGGAACGATTATCTGTGGGGGAAAACCCAGCACAGACTTCTCTTCTCCTCGCATGTCCAGTATGCTACAGGGGATAGACCAGGTTCTTATTTGGCCAATCTTGCAAGGGGTGACCGTTCCTCTCATACTGTAGTGGAGATTTTGGATTCAGCTGGGTCGGTGCTGGACCGCACCCCCCAGATCGTGGCGGATTTTGTCTCATATTATCAGGCATTATATAGTTCTCAGTTGACCTGTTCCCCACTAGAGCTATGTGACTACTTGGATGGGGTCCACTTGCCCTCCATCTCCAGTGAGGCCAGGGCCCTTCTAGATGCTCCTTTGTCGGTGGAGGAGATTGAGACTGCGATCTCTGCCTCCCCCGATGGTAAGGCCCCTGGCCTTGATGGCATCCCGTCAGAACTGTATAAGAAATATATAAAATTCTTTGCCCCTCAGTTGCTTGAGTTGTTCAGTGAAATTCTTGCCCAAAGTGCGCTTCCCCCGTCTATGGCGGAGGCTTTGATTATAGTGATTCCCAAGCCGGATAAAGACCCCAGGAGGGTTGAATCCTACCGTCCTATTTCCCTGTTGCCCACGGATATTAAAATCCTGGCCAAGGTTCTGGCTTCCAGACTTGGCCGGGTCGTCTCCCAAATTATTCACCCTGACCAAACGGGCTTCATGCCTGGCAAGTCCACTGCTGTGAATTTGAGGCGCCTGTTTACTCATTTTCAGGCTTCTCGGGAGGAGGACTGCTCTGCCGTTATAGCCTCCTTAGATGCCGCAAAGGCCTTTGATTCGGTGGAGTGGGCCTTCCTCTGGGAGGCTATGAGTAGGTTTGGTGTGTGCCCCAACTTTATCAATTATGTTAAATTGTTATATTTTCAGCCCATGGCCAGAGTCTCGGTGAACGGGTTTGTTTCGGACTCCTTCCTCCTATCCAGGGGAACGAGGCAGGGCTGCCCTCTGTCCCTGACTCTATTTGCTATCGCTATTGAGCCACTGGCATGTTTGATTAGGGCAACTCAAGATATTGTTGGTATTAGGGGTGGCGCAAGGGAAGACAGGATAGCGTTATACGCAGATGACCTGTTGCTCTTTGTGGACGATTCTGTTTCCTCCTTACCTAAACTCAGGGCCGGCGCCACCATTAGGCAGCTTTAGGCAGCTGCCTATGAGCGCCGGCCACTGGTGGGCGGCGCTGCACGCTGCTGATGAAAAAATGCTTACTTTATTCCCTTATCTCAGCTGAGCTTCACACACAGCTGAGCAGGGATGCTGCACCGCCCATCTGTTATCATCCGCCATGAGTAAGTATAACCCAGGCGATAAGCAGGACGGCTCTTGTTATGCAAAATGTTATTGTCTGTGACATGCTCCTCTTTCTGCAATCCCCCCCCTCCCCCCCACAGCGGTAGAACCCGGCACATTTCCACACAGCCCCTTGACAGCACCCTCCTTAACTGACTCCCGCATGTTACACCCACCCACCCCCAGGCGATAAGCAGGACGGCTCTTGTTATGTAAAATGTTATTGTCTGTGGCATGCTCCTCTTTCTGCAATCCCCCCCCTACCCCCAACAGCGGTAGAACCCGGCACATTTCCACACAGCCCCTTGACAGCACCCTCCTTAACTGACTCCCGCATGTTACACCCCCCCCGCGATAGCCTCTCGAGTTCTGCACTGGTACCCAGTCACCCGCCTCCTGTGATTGCCTCCCTCTTGTTCCGCCCCCGGCACGATTGTCTCCCAAATGCTACCTACCTACCCACCCCCTCCCGCGAGTGCCTCCAACATGTTACCCGGCCCGCTCCCGCGAGTGCCTCCAACATGTTACCCGGCCCGCTCCCGTGAGTGCCTCCAACATGTTACCCGGCCCCCTCCCGCGAGTGCCTCCAACATGTTGCCCGCTCCCGCGAGTGCCTCCAACATGTTACCCGGCCCGCTCCCGTGAGTGCCTCCAACATGTTACCCAGCCCCCTCCCGCGAGTGCCTCCAACATGTTACCCGCCCCCCTCCCGCATGTTACACAGCCACCTCCCTGCTGTGATTTCCTCCCACATGTTACCCGCCCGCACTCCCAGGACTACCTCCCACATGTTACTTGACCCCTTCACCCCGCGATTGCTTCCAGTGATGCTGGTCTGCTGATGTATCGGACACCATTGGGGACATAGAAAAAAGAGTGACAGCGGCACTGCTCCATCGCATCAGCACTTTAGAACAGGTGATAAACCAGCACAAGGAAGGGTATGTCCAGCATAAGTTTTGTGGACCTGGAGGCGACCAGTTCCTGAGTTAGAATTTGGGATTAAGAGTTTGACTCAAATTAGGGATTTCTGGAGAGATTTATTAACCTTTGAATTAACTTTGATACTATCAGTAACATTTATACGGAGTGCATGTGTATAGTACTCATGTAAAAGTTTTTCAATGGCTTAGTTTGTTTTGTTTTCTATCCTATCAATAATTGATATTATTGTATACATCTTGGTAACATGTTGCGTGTAGAGATTAGAGCGCTGTGACTCCATTTTACCTAATTAAAATCTCATTTAAATGACATGCTCACTAGCACATTGGTTACTCATTTGGACATTCATAACATCTATATAGAACATTTGTGGCAGGTTGGGTATAATATGCCGGTGGTCAGAATACAGACTCCACCCTGCAGCCTAAACCTAACCCCCCCTCCCTGCAGTCTAACCCTAATCCTCACGGGGGGGATGCCTAAACCTAACCCCCCCAACCTGCAACCTAAAACTAACCCCCCTCTCTATTCAACCTAAACCTAACCCCCCCTCCCTGCAGTCTAACCCTAATCCTCACTGGGGGATGCCTAAACCTAACATCCCCAACCTGCAACCTAAAACTAACCCCCCTCTCTATTCAACCTAAACCTAACCCCCCCTCCCTGCAACCTAAACCTAACCCGTCCCCATCCCCCCTGGGTGCAGGCTGAAGATTTGCCTAGGGTGTCAAAAATCCTGGCACCGGCCCTGCCTAAACTTCTTGACTTGATAACTGACTATGGACGTTTCTCCGGGCTCAAAATTAACTGGGATAAATCCACCATTACTCCACTTAGAGGCCCGGTTTCGGAGGCCCCCCCGGTGATTCAAACCCCCCTTAAATGGGTAGACTCCTTCAAATACTTGGGGATATGGGTATCGAATAACCCTTGTACCTATGTTTCCCTTAATGTCATGCCGCTGATGGGGTATCTCCGCTCGAAGGTTAGGGTTTGGGGGTCTCTGCCCCTGACTGTTACTGGCAGGCAGGGGTGTATCTTCCTATTGGCCAGGATGGCACTCGCCAGGGGCGCCAGGCAAGGGGGGGGGGCGCCGCCCGGCAGTGCCACCCACGCCAGGGGGTAGAATGACATAGTACTCACTGAGTACATACCTTAGCAGTGCTTATCCACTGCCGGACTCTCAGAAGCGTTTTGCACCACAGTCACCATGATGGTGAATATAGCTGGGGAGTGGGGCACTTTCAGGAATAGGGAGGGGGCAAGGCACCTCCTCTTCCTCATCCGCTCCCCTTCTCAGTGGTCCCACGCGATCGGTCACCAGCCACTACAATTAGCACCAGTCAGCAGTGCAGCATGAGCATACCTGTACATTTTCTGCAGTACCATAGCTGCACAGCATAGTCTATCCTGGCAGTCTGGATCACAGCTTACAGCTCTGTATGGAGAGGTATCTAGACCAGTGACTGCCTGTTCAGCTGTGTTGAGACTACAAGTCCCAGCTTACCTTGTCAACTGGATTTGCTGGGACATGTAGTGCCATCCCACCTAGAGAGGGTTTTTTAACTGTATGTATGTGTGTATATATCCCCTTGGTGCCCCTGTCCGCACCCTCCTTGTAATTCCCCCTCAGTGTCCCTGCCCGCACCATCCCTGTAACTGCTCCCTCAGTGACCCTGGCCATACACTCCTGTAATTCCCTCTCAGTGTCTCTACCCGCACCCTAACCATAATTCCCCCTCAGTGTCCCTGCCTGCACACTCCTCGTAATTCCCCCTCAGTCTCCCTGCCTGCACCCTCCCCGTAATTCCATCTCAGTGTCCCTGCCCGCACTCTCCTCGTAATTCCTCATCAGTGTCCCTGCCTGCACCCTCCCTGTAATTCTCCCTCAGTGTTTCTGACCTCAGCCCCCCTGTGACTCCCCCCTTAGTGTCCCTGCCCGCACACTACTGTAATTCCCTCTCAGTATCCCTTCTCGCACCCTCCCTGTAATTGCCCCTCAGTGTCCTTGACCTCAACCTCCCTAAAGGCCCTGCCTCTCATTTTCCCTACCCAAACCCTCCCTGTAATTCCCCCTTAGTGTCCCTGACCTGAGCCTCCCTGTGACTCCCCCCTCAGTGTCCCTGCCCACAACCTCCTGTAATTCCACTTCTGTGTCCCTGCCCGTACCGTCCCCATAATTCCCCCTCAGTGTCCCTGCCCGCACACTCCTGTAATTCCCCCTCAGTGTCCCTGCCCACCCCACTCCTGTAATTCCTCCTCAGTGTCCCTGCCTGCACCCTCCCCGTAATTCCATCTCCGTGTCCCTGCCCGCACTCTCCTTGTAGTTCCTCCTCAGTGTCCCTGTCTGCACCCTCCCTGTAATTTTCCCTCAGTGTTTCTGACCTTAGCCTCCCTGTGACTCCCCCCTCAGTGTCCCTGCCCGCACACTCCTGTAATTCCCCCTCAGTGTTCCTGCCCACACCCTCCCTGTAATTGCCCCTAAGTGTCCCTGATCTCAGCCTCCCTGTAAGCCCTCCACCTCATTGTCCCTACCCGCACCCTCCCTGTAATTCTCCCTCAGTGTCCCTGACCTCAGCCTATCTGTAACTCCCCCCTCTGTGTTACTGGGTGGGGGAGGTGGGGGGTGCCAGTTTCTTACTTTGCCAGGGGCGCTCAGACCGCTAGATACACCCCTGCTGGCAGGGTCAATTTGGTAAAGATGGTATACTTGCCCAAACTCCTTTATGTTCTCCAGCAATCCCCTATATATATTAACCTGAAGACATTTCGACAGATTGACAGTTTGCTTTCTTCTTTAATATGGGCCAGCAGGAGAGCAAGGCTGAGACTAGACGTTCTGTCCAGGCCGAAAGTGTTGGGAGGCTTAGCTCTCCCTATATTTTGATTTTACTACTATGCCGCGCAGTTGACACATATATGGGAGTGGGTGAACGCCCCGGATGCTCTCACTTTGCACTCCCAATTGCTTTTCCAGATATACCCTGCCGACTCTCCATTACAGATGCTTCTTTGTGGGAACCCTAACTTGTCCAAGATCCCTATAATAAGACAGGCCGTCCTCATATGGAAACAGGTACATGTTATCCTATTAGGCCAGGGTATTGACCCAGATACTCCTCTGGACAATGCCCTCGGCTTCCCAGAATTGGCTTCGCTGCGGACTGGGGCGGTGTGGGGGAGGTGGGGTGTGACGTCCCTGGGCCACTTATATAACGATGGTATACTGAGGTCCTTCCTGCAGCGTCAACAGGATTATAGTGTACCCTCTTCTCATTTCTACCGCTACCTGCAGCTGAGACATGCGCTTAACGCACAATTTCCCGAAACTCCTCCAATGATTGCCGACTCCCCGGTCAAGTCTCTCCTGCGGTCCCTGGGAAGCGGACATCTGGTGTCCAACATTTATGCAAGCATGCTTCGCTCTCACTACTCTGACCCGTTGTCCATTCTCAGGAACAAGTGGGAGTCTGACTTGGGTGCCATCTCTGATGAGATCTGGGAGGGTGCTTTATGTTCTCCACGATTATCCACTACCACCACTAGATATCAGCAAATTCAACTGTTTATAATACACAGAGTATATATGACGCCAGTGCGCTTGCGACATGTAGGGGGTACCCACTCCTCTGGATGTCCTAAGTGCGATAGTCTGGATGCAGACTTTTGGCACATTCTCTGGCAGTGTCCCAAGATAGCCGTATTCTGGTCGGGTGTTACTGACGCCCTGGTGTCAACGGGTATTCCCTCGTCTGTATGCTCCCCGATGACATGTGTGCTCTCTGCTGTGGAGGAGGATGCCCTGGACCCCCCTGCCAAACGATATGTAATTAATCTGTGTGGCCTGGCCAAGGTGTGTATCGCCAGGCTTTGGTTAGCCAGGGATGCACCCACACTGCGATCCTGGGTCTCCCTTGTAAATGATACGGCCTCTCACGAGAAATATGTATACCTAGCTAGAAAAGCGGAGAAAAAATATCAGGACCTGTGGGGTCAATGGCTTGAGTCCCCGCTTTCTGGAACCCGGAGTGTCTAGATATGCTGCGGGGGATTAGAGTGGGTGTGTGACTTTTGATCTGCATTGGGTACACTGCCTCTTTTTCTCTGTGTTATCCCCTGCGCCCGCGGTCAGCCATTCCCGTTCTTGTGCCATTGCTTTAGCTCTGAAATTAGCTCAAATTTATGATGTGCTGCCATAGATATGTGTACAGCTTTCATTGATCTATACGCGCCTTGTTAGCATGCAATATTGATTCTAACTTACAACCTATGTTTCGGAATTTAGGCCTGCGCCGGTGTTCTATGATAACTATGATAATTGGTCCCTAATGGACAGGGGAATCTGCGTATTCCCTGGGCTGGGGATCTACTGTGGGTTGTGTTGTTGTTGTTGTTGTTGTTGTTGTTTTTTTAAATGTATTTACTGTTAAACAGAAAACTAATAAAAAAGTATTGAATAAAAAAAAAAAAAAGTTGACAGTAACCATGTCAAAGTTCATAAGATTGACACCACAATTTCAACATCCGAATGTTTACATGGTTGAAACTGTTGATGGACATGAGGTCGACCTCCTCAAACTGTTGCCTGAATAGCAAATGAACCCACTGAGGTCCAAGAAAAAAGCAATGAGAGGAGGGGACCCACATACAGTTGCGTTGCGGGCCCTCTCCTCCCCGGCAGCTAGTAGTCTCTAGTCTACTTCGCATGTACAGGTCTCCGAGAACATGGCGCTCTCGCCTTGTTCCCTAGGACTTCTCCAGTGCGCATGCACAAATCACTCGGAAATGGCCGTGGAGGCCATTTTCCAAGTGATTTGTGCCCACACTGCAGGGCTGCCACCAAAGGGTTAAGTATACTATTTGGGTGCAGTATGTGCGGTGTGGGCTCCACCGGACCTAATGGCCCGTGTGCACCGCACACAGTGCACCCATTATAGAAACACCTATGAGTTGGTATCCCGACTATTAGAATCCTGACAGCTCTGTGGAAAGTACAATAACCTTCTCCTGCCTCCTACCCTAACACACTCCCTTGTGGGTGCCTAAACCTAACCCTTCCTGGTGGTGCCTAACCCTAACCCTCCCCTTCTAAGTACCTAAATCTAACCCTCCCTCCCAGGACCTAAGCATACCATCCCATCCTTGCACCCTAACCCTAACCTCTCTTCTAACATAGTAACATAGTTAATGAGGTTGAAAAAAGACAATGTGTCCATCGAGTTCAACCTGTAGTATAAATCGTACAATATTCCGCATGCAACTATAGTGTAACTATATGTTTTGTAGTTATGTTTTAAATCTATTTAACACTATCATTTACGCTGTTTCTAAAATACAATCATTTAAAATGCTATATCCTTGGATATCTTTTTCAGTTAGAAATTTGTATAGTCCATTTTTAAACATAATGACTGAGTCCACCATTACTACCTTCTCTGGTAGAGAATTCCATATCTTTACTGCCCTAACTGTAAAGAACCCTTTCCCATACTGGGTATGAAATATCCTCTCCTCTAACCTCAGAGGATGCCCGCGTGTCCTGTGTAAAGATTTTTCAATAAACAAATAGCCTGATAGCTCCATGTATTTTCCCTTTATCATATATATATATATATATATATATATATATATATATATATATATATATATATAAAAGGCAAAAAAGAAGATTGACTCACTGATTCACTCATCGCAAAATCTCTTAAACCACAAGGCCTACAATCTTGAAACTTGGCAGGTAGCTTCTCCTTAGGTCCCGGGTGCTTGCTAAGAACCAATTTTACCCTAGCACCACTAGGGGTGGGACAGCAGCACAGAGTATATCAGGAGACATCATAACTCTGGAATGCCTGGAGCAATTTACACCAAACTTGGTACACAGATAACGTACAATCTGGGAACAAACACTGTGGGGGTAAAACACCTCTAGCACCCCTAGGGATTGGACAGAAGCACGGAGTATTTCAGGAGACAGCATAACTCTGGAATGCCTGGACCAATTTACACCAAACGTGGTACACATATGATTTACAATCTGGGAACAAACACTGTGGGGGTAAGACACCCCTAGCACCCCTAGGGGTGATGCAGCAGCACAGAGTATTTCAGCATGCAGCATAAATCTGGAATGCCTGGAGCAATTTAAACCAAACTTGGTACACATATGACTTACAATCTGGGAATAAACACTGTGGGGGTAATACACCCCTAGCAACACTAGGAGTGGGCCAGCAGCTCAGACTATATCAGGACATGCATGATATGTCAGTGCCGACAGGGCTGCATATGACAGTGGCAGTGACATGATGTGAGGAGGGGAATGGAGGTAGCAGGAAGCCACACACTGAGAGTTATATAGTGAGAGGAGCAGGGTCCCCAGCAACATACAGCATATTAGGAGATGCAAAATATGTCAGGCAGGACAGGGCTGCATGTGAGGAGGGGAATGGAGGTAACATGAACCCACACACTGAGAGTTATTTAGTGGAAGTAACAGGATCCACTAGCAGCACAGAGTTTATCAGGAGATGCACAATGTGCTAAGAAACTGTAAATAAATCGATAATTTCACAGGGGCACTGACATGATGTGAGGAGGGGAATGGAGGTAGCAGAAAGCCACAGACTGAGAGTTGTATAGTGGGAAGAGCAGGGTCCTTTGGGGGACCAAAAAGGGGTCCGGCCACTATACAAAGTGGGTCAGGGAAGTAAGATATACCTATATACTAGATCTCCATCCAATGTAAATTAACAAACAACTATAATTTTAATTTACCATCCTCATCCCGTAGCGAAGCATGGGTATTCAGCTAGTATATTTAGAACATTAAAAGGATGGGGAAAATGGGATGAGCTCTGCACTAGCTGGATAAGTAATAGTATTAAATTACAAGGAAAGAGCCCTGATCAATATCCATCAATAAGTCAGTCACTATTTCTTGGATATTCGAGGGTGCACCCAGAGACAATTATATTGTACAAGAGAAAAAAGAGCAAAGAATGTCTCTTTATTGGCGCACTTAGAATAATTTTAAAATTTAACTTTTAATAGATCTGTTAAGACTGTTCAAAAATACGAAATCAGACAATACAATACAATGGATATTACATTAACTACATACAGTGAGTAAATTGACTAAATAAAGTGAATTTTAAAACCAAGGCTCGCTACCTGTGTCATGTCTTATGTTACTTCCATTTTATTGGTATG
This sequence comes from Pseudophryne corroboree, assembly GCF_028390025.1. NCBI lineage: Eukaryota > Metazoa > Chordata > Amphibia > Anura > Myobatrachidae > Pseudophryne > Pseudophryne corroboree. Next base: position 162,537,190 of record NC_086452.1, on the reverse strand, counting down.
ATAAGGATCACTACGGATCTAAGTACTCCAAGATGATTGTTCAAATGAAAATGTGATCAGTCTATAAATTCAGTATCTGGACAAATGTCCAATTAATTCCTAGAGAGTTGCTGTATTGTGGTAAGTATACTGTAATAACTAATAGGAGTATAATATAATAGTATATTTATAAATATTAATAATGTATCCTCTTAGACACCTCTTTTCTAGTATAAACATTTCTAACCTAGTAATCTTTTCCTGATAATCCAGTGCCTCCAACCCCTTAATCAATTTAGTGGCTCGCCTCTGAACCCTTTCAAGTGCTAAAATATCTTTTTTTATAGTGTGGTGCCCAGAACTGTATACAGTATTCAAGGTGTGGCCTTACCAATGATTTATACAGTGACAGGATTACACTCTTATCCCTTGTCTCAGTTCCCCGTTTTATGCATACTAACATCTTATTTGTCTTTGTTGCTGCACTTTGACATTGTGTACTGTTACTAAGTCTATTATCAATAATCACCCCCAAATCTCTTTCATCTACCATTTCACCTACATTCTCCCCATTTAATTTATAGGATGCATGTTTGTTTTTAGTACCCAAGTGCATAACTTAAAATTTTTCTATATTGAACCTCAATCTCCATTTATTTGCCCAAACTTCTAGTTTAAATAAGTCATTCTGTAGAAACGCAACACCCTTGTCTGAACTAATTACCCTACACAGTTTAGTATCATCTGCAAAAATTGACACTGTGCTCTCCCGACCTTCTCCTAGGTCATTAATAAATAAGTTGAACAGTAGTGGCCTGAGTACGGACTCTTGCGGTATTCCACTAAATATTGAGGCCCAGTTGGAAAACATCCCATTAACCACCACTCACTGGGGGTCATTCCAACCCATTCGCTCGCTGCGTTTTAACGCAGCAGAGCGAACGGGTCCCTGCTGCGCATGTGCCGGTGCCATAGTGCGCCTGCGCATACGGGACGGCTGAAGGCCGTAGCAGGACAACGATCGCCTCTGCCTGATTGACAGGCAGAGGTGATCAATGGGCGGCAGGGGGCGAAACGGCAGCCAAACATAGGCGCGATCCGGCCAACACAGGCGTGGCCAGACAGAATGGGGGGCGGGCTGCAGCGGCTGCGTGATGTCATACGCAGCTGCTGGGGGCAGGGAGCGAGGAGTAGCTTCCGGCCAGCATGCTAAAGCTGCGATGGCCGGGAGTTACTCCTTAAGTGCCTTTGCACTTCTGCGAGGGGGGCCGGACTGACATGCGGGGCGGACTAGCCCCGTGCTGGGCGTCCCCCCGCATGTCAGGAAAGATGATCGTAGCTGTGCTAAATGTAGCACAGCTACGATCAACCAGGAATGACCCCCAATGTTCCCTGTTATCCAGCCAATTTCTTACCCAAGTACAAATAGTGTTTCCTAGACCAAGCTGCCTTAATTTGAAAATCAGTCTCATGTGTGGCACTGTAATGAAGGCTTCAACAAATACTAAATAGACCACATCCACTGCTTTCTCTTGGTCAAGATTATCGCTCACTTTCTCATAGAAGCTAATAAGGTTAGTTTGACATGACCTATTCCTCACAAAACCATGCTGGTTCATGTTAATAACCTTGGAGATTACCAAGTACTCCTGTATGCTATCCCTTATTATACCTTCTAATATTTTCCCCACTATAGATTTCAAACTTACCGGTCTATTGTTACCAGGATGAGTTTTAATCCCCTTTTTTAATATGGGCACTACCTCAGCTATACGCCAGTCCTTTGGTACCATTCCTGTTGTAACTGAATCATAGAAAATCAAATGTAAAGGTTTAGCTAGTTCTGAGTTAAGCTCCATAAGAACCAGGTGATTTATTTATCTTAATTTTGCTTAGTCTCTCCCGGACTATTTCCTCACTTAAACAATTACTTAGTAATGGGATATTAACATTGCATTTGCTGTGCACTGCTCCCTCCATCTGGTCCTCTCTAGTAAACACTGATGAAAAAAATGTGTTCAATATTTCAGCTTTATTTTTGTCAGCATTAATCAAGACTACCAACTCACCTTTTAGTGGCCCTATATTCTCTTTCTGTAACCATTTCCTGTTTATATACTTAAAAAACTTTTTAGGGTTTGTCTTACTCTCCTTAGTGATTTGTATTTCATTTTCTATTTTAGCTGCTCTGATTTTTTTTGTAGTACATATTTTGTTACATTCCTTGTAGTACTGGAATGACTCCAGAACTAATGCCTAAACCTAACAGCCCCCCCCCCTTCCCCCCCCCCCCCTTCCTCCTTCCCCAGTCCCGCTGGATGCTGGCGTCCCTCAGGATTCTAGCATCAGTATATCAACCGCCGGGATCCCGTCCTTCGGGATATTAACTGCATCCTGGGCAGATGACACCTAGATTGCAGGCTTTCTTAATATGATTTTTACTCAGAAGAGTCTGTAATTCATTCTGTGTTAGACAAGCTATTTGTAATGCAATGCTTGGCTTATTATCTTTGCTAAAATACATTTCTTTGTCATATTTTGACTTAAAAATTGGTGAATAATATATGGGCCTAATTCAGCATGGGTCCCGATCCAGAGAATTAGCAAATTGAGCGATTATCAAATGACTGAGCATGCATAGCGCGTAGCGCATGCGCAAGGGACAGTAGTGACAGAAAATGCGTACAGATCGTATTTGCAATGTTTGACAGGAAGCCGGCATTTCTGGGCGGAAACCTGACTTTTTACTGGGTGTGTCAGAAATAATGCAGGCGTACCCAGGCATTTTTGGGGAGGGTCTCTGACGTCAACGCAGACCACTTCCAGGCCGTCTCATTCACAGATTAGTTGCAGCCTCAGACCTACTTACAGTTGCTCAGATGGCAAAAAATCTTTGATGTCACATGAAGCCGCTGCAACCAAAAACATGGTGGGTAGCCGTCTGCCTTTGCAGCTAGGCTGCGTAGGCAGAGGGCTCCTCGAAACATGCAAACTCATCACCACCAAGCAATGCTTTTGCATGTCTCCAGGAGTGCACCGCATGCCAACGAATTTGATCATAGATGTACATTTTTACGCACATCTACAATCAGGTCTGAATTGCCTCCTATTTGCACTATATTGCCCATTTATATAGCTGCATCAGTAAAATGTCCCATTCACTGAAGTGCAAATCTAATTTTGGCCTATAGTTCGTGTCATGTATTTTGGTTCTACTGAGGGCAAGCTACTAGGTGCAAACTTCAAAGGGGCTAATTACTGGAGGCAAGCTACTGGGGGCAAACTACAAGGGGGCTAACAACTAGAGGCAAACTACAGGGGGGCATAACTACAGGGGCATTACTACTCGGGCAAACTACAAGGGGGCATAACTACAGGGGCATTTTCTAATTGGGGGCCAAACTACAAGGGGTCAAACTACAGGGGGGCATTACTACAAGGAGGCAAACTACAAGGGGGCTAAACTACTGGGGTCATAACTACAGGGGCTAAACTACTGGGGGCATTACAACTTGGGAGCTAAACTACAGGGGTCTAAGCTACAAGGGGGCAAACTACAGGGGTGAGTGACGTGCGGTAGGGTGAGGCAGGTGAGGCAGAGCCCTTTCTGTCATACTATCATTTGAGCCAGAGTTATGACTGTATAAAGTATATAAAAAATACAAAGAATATGTTTCAAATATCTTCTTTGTATTATTCTAATCATTTTTATAATCAAAACTGTGGAGTAAAAAGTCTATGGCAGGTGAGGCACATCTCTGATCAAAACTCAGCAAATTTCTAGGAGTTTATACTGCTACACCTGTGTATAATGCCCAGATATACCCTTTGGCTCATACATTGCCTGTAAATCTGGCTCTGGTGCTAGCCAGTGCCTCCTGAGCCATTTAGCTCACCGCATGTCCCTGACAGGGGTGGGACATTACTAAAAGGGGGCTAAACTACTGGGGGCATAACTACAGGGGCTAAACTACTGGGGGCATTACTACTTGGGGCCAAACTACAAGGGAGCAAACTACTGGGGGCAAACTACAGGGGGGCATTACTACAAGGGGGTTAAACTGCTGGGGGCATAACTAAAGGGGCTAAACTACTGGGGCCAGTGGTGGAACTAGCGAGCAGTGGGCCCAGGTGCGACAAAATGCTTTGCCCCCGCCCCCATCCCATCCAAGTCCACCCCTCACCCCTGGAGAGGATCTGGTGAGGGGGACCTGCTCAGGGCCAGAGAAATGGATACCTAGCAACAGTGCCGTAACTAGACATTTTAGCACTGTGTGCAAGAAACGGCATCGGAGCCCCACCCCTGCATGCAAAATAGGGGCAGTGCGTGCCGTAGGCGTGCGCAAAAATACATAGGGGCGTGGCTTCGTGGGGAAGGGGTGTGGCCACAAAATAATACCAATTCATAAAACGGTGTACAGTAGTCTCCATTATTCAAATTGCGCTGCACAGTAGTACCACTACACCAGGTAGAGACCCTTTTACACCTTACGGCGGACAGATTCCCCTTTTTACACATTACGGCAGACAGCGTCCCCTTTTTACACATTACGGCAGACAGCGTCCCCCTTTTTACACATAACGGCAGACAGCGTGCACTTTTTACACATAGCGGCAGACAGCGTGCACTTTTTACACATAACGGCAGACAGTGTCCCATTTTTACACATAACGGCAGACAGCGTCCCCTTTTTACACATAACGGCAGACAGCGTGCCCTTGTTACACATTACGGCAGACAGCATCCCCCTTTTTACACATTACGGCAGGCAGATTCCCCCTTTTTACACATTGCGGCAGACAGCGTCCCTTTTTTACTAGTGATGTGCACCGGAAATTTTTCGGGTTTTGTGTTTTGGTTTTGGATTCGGTTCCGCGGCCATGTTTTGGATTCGGACGCGTTTTGTCAAAACCTCCCTGAAAATTTTTTGTTGGATTCGACTGTGTTTTGGATTCGGGTGTTTTTTTTGCAAAAAACCCTCAAAAACAGCTTAAATCATAGAATTTGGGGGTCATTTTGATCCCATATTATTATTAACCTCAATAACCATAATTTCCACTCATTTTCAGTCTATTCTGAACACCTCACACCTCACAATATTATTTTTAGTCCTAAAATTTGCACCAAGGTCGCTGGATGGCTAAGCTAAGCGACACAAGTGGCCGACACAAACACCTGGCCCATCTAGGAGTGGCACTGCAGTGTCAGACAGGATGGCACTTCAAAAAAATAGTCCCCAAACAGCACATGATGCAAAGAAAAAAAGAGGCGCACCAAAGTCGCTGTGTGACTAAGCTAAGCGACACAAGTGGCCGACACAAACACCTGGCCCATCTAGGAGTGGCACTGCAGTGTCAGACAGGATTGCACTTCAAAAAAATTGTCCCCAAACAGCACATGATGCAAAGAAATAAAGAGGCGCACCAAGGTCGCTGTGTGAGTAAGCTAAGCGACACAAGTGGCCGACACAAACACCTCGCCCATCTAGGAGTGGCACTGCAGTGTCAGACAGGATGGCACTTCAAAAAATTGTCCCCAAACAGCACATGATGCAAAGAAAAATGAAAGAAAAAAGAGGTGCAAGATGGAATTGTCCTTGGGCCCTCCCACCCACCTTTATGTTGTATAAACAGGACATGCACACTTTAACGAACCCATCATTTCAGCGACAGGGTCTGCCACACGACTGTGACTGAAATGACTGGTTGGTTTGGGCCCCCACCAAAAAAGAAGCAATCAATCTCTCCTTGCGCAAACTGGCTCTACAGAGGCAAGATGTCCACCTCATCATCATCCTTCGATTCCTCACCCCTTTCACTGTGTACATCCCCCTCCTCACAGATTATTAATTCGTCCCCACTGGAATCCACCATCTCCCTGTGTACTTTCTGGAGGCAATTGCTGGTGAATGTCTCCACGGAGGAATTGATTATAATTCATTTTGATGAACATCATCTTCTCCACATTTTCTGGAAGTAACCTCGTACGCCGATTGCTGACAAGGTGAGCGGCTGCACTAAACACTCTTTCGGAGTACACACTGGAGGGTGGGCAACTTAGGTAAAATACAGCCAGTTTGTGCAAGGGCCTCCAAATTGCCTCTTTTTCCTGCCAGTATACGTACGGACTGTCTGACGTGCCTATTTGGATGTGGTCACTCATATAATCCTCCACCATTCTTTCAATGGTGACAGAATCATATGCAGTGACAGTAGACGACATGTCAGTAATCGTTGCCAGGTCCTTCAGTCCGGACCAGATGTCAGCACTCACTCCAGACTGCCCTGCATCACCGCCAGCGGGTGGGCTCGGAATTCTTAGCCTTTTCCTCGCACCCCCAGTTGCGGGAGAATGTGAAGGAGGAGCTGTTGACGGGTCACGTTCCGCTTGACTTGACAATTTATGTCTTTGAACCTCTGCAGACTTGTGTCTGCCGGAAAGAGAGATACAACGTAGGTTTTAAATCTAGGATCGAGCAATGGTGGCCAAAATGTAGTGCTCTGATTTCAACAGATTGACCACCCGTGAATCCTGGTTAAGCGAATTAAGGGCTCCATCCACAAGTCCCACATGCCTAGCAGAATCGCTCTGTTTTAGCTCCTCCTTCAATGTCTCCAGCTTCTTCTGCAAAAGCCTGATGAGGGGAATGACCTGACTCAGGTTGGCAGTGTCTGAACTGACTGCACGTGTGGCAAGTTCAAAGGGTTGCAGAACCTTGCACAACGTTGAAATCATTCTCCACTGCGCTTGAGTCAGGTGCATTCCCCCTCCTTTGCCTATATCGTGGGCAGATGTATAGGCTTGAATGGCCTTTTGCTGCTCCTCCATCCTCTTAAGCATATAGAGGGTTGAATTCCACCTCGTTACCACCTCTTGCTTCAGATGATGGCAGGGCAGGTTCAGGAGAGTTTGGTGGTGCTCCAGTCTTCGGCACGCGGTGGCTGAATGCCGAAAGTGGCCCGCAATTCTTCGGGCCACCGACAGCATCTCTTGCACGCCCCTGTCGTTTTTTAAATAATTCTGCACCACCAAATTCAATGTATGTGCAAAACATGGGACGTGCTGGAATTTGCCCAGATGTAATGCACGCACAATATTGCTGGTGTTGTCCGATGTCACAAATCCCCAGGAGAGTCCAATTGGGGTAAGCCATTCTGCGATGATGTTCCTCCGTTTCCGTAAGAGGTTGTCAGCTGTGTGCCTCTTATGGAAAGCGGTGATACAAAGCGTAGCCTGCCTAGGAACGAGTTGGCGTTTGCGAGATGCTGCTACCGGTGCCGCCGCTGCTGTTCTTGCTGCGGGAGGCAATACATCTACCCAGTGGGCTGTCACAGTCATATAGTCCTGAGTCTGCCCTGCTCCACTTGTCCACATGTCCGTGGTTAAGTGGACATTGGGTACAACTGCATTTTTTAGGACACTGGTGACTCTTTATCTGACGTCTGTGTACATTTTCGGTATCGCCTGCCTAGAGAAATGGAACCTAGATGGTATTTGGTACCGGGGACACAGTACCTCAATCAAGCCTCTAGTTGCCTCTGAATTAACGGTGGATACCGGAACCACATTTCTCAAGACCCAGGCTGACAAGACCTGAGTTATCCACTTTGTAGCAGGATGACTGCTGTGATATTTCATCTTCCTCGCAAAGGACTGTTGGACAGTCAATTGCTTACTGGAAGTAGTACAAGTGGTCTTCCGACTTCCCCTCTGGGATGACGATCGACTCCCAGCAGCAACAACAGCAGCGCCAGCAGCAGTAGGCGTTACACTCAAGGATGCATCGGAGGAATCCCAGGCAGGAGAGGACTCGTCAGACTTGGCAGTGACATGGCCTGCAGGACTATTGGCTTTCCTGTGTAAGGTGGAAATTGACACTGAGGGAGTTGGTGGTGTGGTTTGCAGGAGCTTGGTTACAAGAGGAAGGGATTTAGAGGTCAGTGGACTGCTTCCGCTGTCATCCAAAGTTTTTGAACTTGTCACTGACTTCTGATGAATGCGGACAAGGTGACGTATAAGGGAGGATGTTCCTAGGTGGTTAACGACCTTACCCCTACTTATTACAGCTTGACAAAGGCAACACACGGCTTGACACCTGTTGTCCGCATTTGTGTTGAAATAATTCCACACCAAAGAGGTGATTTTTTTTGTATTTTGACCAGGCATGTCAATGGCCATATTCGTCCCACGGACAACAGGTGTCTCCCCGGGTGCCTGACTTAAACAAACCACCTCACCATCAGAATCCTCCTTGTCAATTTCCTCCCCAGAGCCAGCAACACCCATATCCTCATCCTGGTGTACTTCAACAGTGACATCTTCAATTTGACTATCAGGAACTGGACTGTGGGTGCTCCTTCCAGCACTTGCAGGGGGCGTGCAAATGGTGGAAGGCGCAAGCTCTTCCCTTCCAGTGTTGGGAAGGTCAGGCATCGCAACCAACACAATTGGACTCTCCTTGGGGATTTTTGATTTAGAAGAACGCACAGTTCTTTGCTGTGCTTTTGCCAGCTTAAGTCTTTTCATTTTTCTAGCGAGAGGATGAGTGCTTCCATCCTCATGTGAATCTGAACCACTAGCCATGAACATAGGCCAGGGCCTCAGCCATTCCTTGCCACTCCGTGTCGTAAATGGCATATTGGCAAGTTTACGCTTCTCATCAGACGCTTTCAATTTAGATTTTTGGGTCATTTTACTGAACTTTTGTTTTTTTGGATTTTACATGCTCTCTACTATGACATTGGGCATCGGCCTTGGCAGACGACGTTGATGGCATTTCATCGGCTCGGCCATGACTAGTGGCAGCAGCTTCAGCATGAGGTGGAAGTGGATCTTGATCTTTCCCTATTTTAACCTCCACATTTTTGTTCTCCATTTTTTAATGTGTGGAATTATATGCCAGTATCAATAGCAATGGCCTACTACTATATATACTGCGCACAACTGAAATGCACCACAGGTATGGATGGATAGTATACTTGACGACACAGAGGTAGGTAGAGCAGTGGCCTTCCGTACCGTACTGCTATATATACTGGTGGTCACTGTCAGCAAAACTCTGCACTGTACTCCTCCTATATGATATACTGGTGGTCCCCAGTGCCCACAATTAAGCAGTGTGAGCACAGATATATGCAGCACACTGAGCACAGATATGGAGTGTTTTTCAGGCAGACAACGTATACTGGTGGTCACTGGTCAGCAAAACTCTGCACTGTACTCCTCCTGTATAATATACTGGTGGTCCCCAGTGCCCACAATAAAGCAGTGTGAGCACAGATATATGCAGCACACTGAGCACAGATATGGAGTGTTTTTCAGGCAGACAACGTATACTGGTGGTCACTGGTCAGCAAAACTCTGCACTGTACTCCTCCTCTATAATATACTGGTGGTCCCCAGTGCCCACAATAAAGCAGTGTGAGCACAGATATATGCAACACACTGAGCACAGATATGGAGTGTTTTTCAGGCAGACAACGTATACTGGTGGTCACTGGTCAGCAAAACTCTGCACTGTACTCCTCCTATATAATACAGCTGCTCCCCAGTCCCCACAATAAAGCAGTGTGAGCACAGATATATGCAGCACACTGAGCACAGATATGGAGTGTTTTTCAGGCAGACAACGTATACTGGTGGTCACTGTCAGCAAAACTCTGCACTATATAGTACAGCTGCTCCCCAGTCCCCACAATTAAGCAGTGTGAGCACAGATATATGCAGCACACTGAGCACAGATATGGAGTGTTTTTCAGGCAGACAACGTATACTGGTGGTCACTGGTCAGCAAAACTCTGCACTGTGCTCCTCCTATATAATATACTGGTGGTCCCCAGTGCCCACAATAAAGCAGTGTGAGCACAGATATATGCAGCACACTGAGCACAGATATGGAGTGTTTTTCAGGCAGACAACCTATACTGGTGGTCACTGTCAGCAAGACTCTGCGCTGTACTCCTCCTATATAATACAGCTGCTCCCCAGTCCCCACAATTAAGCAGTGTGAGCACAGATATATGCAGCACACTGAACACAGATATGGAGTGTTTTTCAGGCAGACAACATATACTGGTGGTCACTGTCAGCAAAACTCTGCACTGTACTCCTCCTATATAATACAGCTGCTCCCCAGTCCCCACAATTAAGCAATAAGCACAAATATTATTAATAAACGGAGAGGACGCCAGCCACGTCCTCTCCCTAACATTTCCAATGCACGAGTGAAAATGGCGGCGACGCGCGGCTGCTTATATAGAATCCAAATCTCGCGAGAATCCGACAGCAGGATGATGACGTTCGGGCGCGCTCGGGTTAACCGAGCCATACGGGAGAATCCGAGTATGCCTCGGACCCGTGTAAAATGGGTGAAGTTCGGGGGGGTTCGGTTTCCGAGGAACCGAACCCGCTCATCACTACTTTTTACACATCACGGCAGGCAGATTCCCCCTTTTTACACATTACGTCAGGCAGATTCCCCCTTTTTACACATTGCGGCAGACAGCGTTCCCTTTTTACACATCACGGCAGGCAGATTCCCCCTTTTTACACATTACGTCAGGCAGTTTACCCCTTTTTACACATTGCGGCAGACAGCGTCCCCTTTTTACACATCACATCAGGCAGATTCACCCTTTTTTACACATTACGGCAGACAGTCCCGCTTTTGGCACATGAAGAAAGAAAGAAAGAAAGAAAGAAAGAAAGAAAGAAAGAAAGAAAGAAAGAAAGAAAGAAAGAAAGAAAGAAAGAAAGAAAGAAAGAAAGAATTATACTTACCCTCTCCACTGGCTAAGGCTCCTCGGTGCAGCTTCTGGCAGAGATCCCGGGCAAGAGAGAATGAGGAGGAGGGAGGTGGAGGAGGGAGCCGCAGCAGCGCTGTGTTATTGGTGGAGGTGCTGCTGTCCCTCTGCTTTACCATAGGCTGTTCTCCGCCGCTGTGAAGCGCATCCCAGCATTCACAGCAGCGGAAGACAGCCTATAGTGAAGCAGAGGGACAGCAGCAGCAGCGCCTCAACCAGTAACAAAGCGCTGCTGCGGCTCCCTCCTCCACCTCCCTCCTCCTCCTTCCCCCGTACCGCTGCGCTCCTCTCCTCTCTCTCCGGGCAGCTGTGTGCTGTGGGCAGCGGTTGCCCACAGCACACAGCGGCATGTAATGAGTCAGTTTGACTCATTACATGCTTTGGGCCCCTGGACAGTGGCGGGCTCCTGTGCAACGCACTGGTTGCACTGGCGGTAGTTCCGCCTCTGACTGGGGCATTACTACTTGGGCGCTAAACTACTGGGGGCATTACTAACTGGCTAACTACTAGGGCCTAAACTACAGGGGCTAAACTACTGGGGGCTAAACTACTTGGGGGCTAAACTACTGGGGGCATAACTGCAGGGGCTAAACTACAGGGGGCATTACCACGGGGGGCTAAACTAAATGAGGGCTAAACTACTGAAGGCATTACCACTGGGAGGCTAAACTACTGGGGGCATTACTACAGGCGACATTACTACTGGGGGCAATACTACACAGGGGCATTACCATTAAGGGCATTACTAATGGGGGCACTACTAATGAGGGCATTGTAAAGGGGGCACTTCATAAGGGGCATCACTCCTGGGGACATAAGGGGCACTACTACTGGGGGCATTGCATAAGAGGCACAACTACTATGGGCTTTATATAAGGGGCACTACCAGTACAGTGGACATTGCATAAGGAGCACTACTACTAAGGGCATTGTATAAGGGGGCTACTGCTGTGGGTATTATGTGTATTACGGTGTGCTACTACTGTGGGAATTATGTGTATTAGGGGTGCTACTACTGTGGGCATTATTACTATTGTGTGACCACGGCCCTTTTTGAAACTACGCCCCCTTTTTGGGGGCACACGATGCAGGCGTGCGCAGTACCTTTATTACATGGGCGTCGGGGGGGAGGGGGGTTTAGTTCCTCCACCTCTCTAGGACCACTTTAAGCAATGGACAGCAGCCATTGAAGACTCGTGAGATTTCACCTTTTTACTTTTAATATTATAAAAGCCACATTGCATTATAATAGCTACTATCATTTTCTGCAGATATTACTGTGACAGAACCTTCTATTGTATGCATTGCATGAGCAGTGCTTGCATGCCTTGGAGCCTGAGACAATAAAGTTGATGGCATAGTAACCAGGCATTTGTATTATGCCCTGGGGTCAGAGGTCTGCTGTTAGAACAGGCTATTACTATGCAATTTGTGTGGTTCTTGTCCTTTTTATACTACCAACACATTGATGCTAACCCATCATTTCCTCTTCTCATCTAGCATTTCCTACAGCATGCCATCCATTATTGTAAGTGGCTGCCATGTTCATTCTTGTCTAATGTGTATATGCACTTCCCACTATTTACTGTTGTGGAACACTGTCACTCGCTGAAGTGTATAGTACGGGTGACAGTGTACCGCAAACAGCAAATAGCGGGAAGACACTGTTACTGAGTTCCCTCTCCCTCTGCTCATGTTGGGAGACACACTGAAGGCATGGCCGGACTGGCCATCTGGCACTTCTGGCACATGCCAGAAGGGCCGATTGGCCGGTGGGCCGAATTGGTCACTCAGAGAGCCGGGAAGGGCGCGCACAGCGCAGCCTCCGGCTCTCTGGTTCCATGGTCTCCATGGAAATGGGGGCGTGCCGCGAGTCCACACCCCCGGACTCGCGGCTCCCCCAGCAACCGTTGCCATGGTAACGGGGGGTGTCACGAGTCCACGCCCCCATGACTCGTTGCACGCCCCCATATGTCGTGTGCCCCTCATGCCGATCGTGCCCCCCCCCCCATGACGCGCGCGTTCACAGATGCCAGGTCCGATTTGAGGCCCCAGTCCATCGCTGCCTGAAGGTAAACAGAAAATACACTACCTTTCCTGATTGGCAGCAGACAGCAACTGCTACAAGGACCTCTCCTTACTGCTATTTGTGAGAACCTGTATCCTGGCACTTCTGACTGCTCTCTTGCTGTCTGTCTCTCCGCTACTCTCTTGCAGTCTGTCTCTTTGCTGCTCTCTTGCGGTCTGTCTCTGCTACTCTATTGCTCTATTTATCTGCTCCTATGTTGCTGTGTCTGCTGATCTCTTGCTGTTTGTCTCTCTCTGCTGCTCTATTGCTATCTTCGTTGCTCTTTTGCTCTCTTTCTCTATTGCTGTTGTTGCTGTTCTTAATGTAAACAGCAACGGAATTTGCTACACTATATAATAAACTGTTAATAATAATAATAATAATAATAATAATAGTATAGGGCTGGTGAGTTACTATGTTGTAACAGATGGTGGGCGCCTCAGCCCCTGCATATTCGGACGCATGGATGTACACCAGGGAGGTGCATTGAAGCAGCATTACCATAGAGATGCAAAAACAACTGCAGCAAAAGTCACAAGGAAGCTGCAAGTTTGTCCAACTCAGAATCAGGCCCTATGAGGAATCCTGCCCCCTTTGACAATACCCACCCCCTCAACAGATCCTGCCCCCATTAGGGCTGCTTCCATGAATTTCCCAGGCTGGTTTTCCATCCCAATCCGCCCCTGGGTGGAATATACAAATTCCACAGAGAGCGTCTTGGTCCTGAATCGATTTTTCATTTAGAATCATTTACTGAATGTGTATTGTAGTACACAGATATGTGAACTAGGCACCAGAACCAAATCTCACCTTGGTCATGTTGATTTAGCATATACCTACTGTAGCTACTAATTCCTCTTAGTCACTTACTTTTAAAGTCAGTTCTCTACGAGTCTCCACCAATATGGAAAGTAGGCATAACCTCCGTGTTTGTGCTGCAGCGATTACAAATTACTTTCTCCTTTGTAAATATGATATGTTCCAGATGCAATGGGGAATTATGTAATAAAACATAATGTATTCTGTTAAGTACATATTTTGAAAAGTGTATTTCTTATATGCAATGGTGCATTTTCTCCTCAGGGAAATCCTTGTCATTTGCATATGACAAAGAAATTGACTGGCATTCTTAAATCACTACACTAGCTCAGGATACTAAAAGATATTTACTCAAGAGGATTAGAATCTAGAACAAGGTATTATTATAATTGGGCATATGTTATTAATGTCTTAATATATATCTAAAATGTAATTCTCAAACATTATGGTTTAGGTTTTATTATACATTCTCACAAATCAGTGTAATACAAGATCCAAATTCTGTCCTCTCAACAGAAAATACCTGAGTGAGGGTAAAAACAACAGCATGTTTATCAATCCATTTTTATTTAATTTTTTTAGATTAAAAGAAAATGCGGAATTGGAGTTTGACGAAAAAAATTGGGCTGCTTTAGTTTCAGCAATATGTAGTAAACAGTTAACAGGAGATATTGCAAATATATCCTGCGTGATTTCAGTTAGAGATGAGCGCCTGAAATTTTTCGGGTTTTGTGTTTTGGTTTTGGGTTCGGTTCCGCGGCCGTGTTTTGGGTTCGACCGCGTTTTGGCAAAACCTCACCGAATTTTTTTTGTCGGATTCGGGTGTGTTTTGGATTCGGGTGTTTTTTTAAAAAAACACTAAAAAACAGCTTAAATCATAGAATTTGGGGGTCATTTTGATCCCATATTATTATTAACCTCAAAAACCATAATTTCCACTCATTTTCAGTCTATTCTGAATACCTCACACCTCACAATATTATTTTTAGTCCTAAAATTTGCACCAAGGTCGCTGGATGACTAAGCTAAGCGACACTAGTGGCCGACACAAACACCTGGCCCATCTAGGAGTGGCACTGCAGTGTCACGCAGGATGTCCCTTCCAAAAAACCCTCCCCAATCAGCACATGACGCAAAGAAAAAAAGAGGCGCAATGAGGTAGCTGACTGTGTGAGTAAGATAAGCGACCCTAGTGGCCGACACAAACACCGGGCCCATTTAGGAGTGGCACTGCAGTGTCACGCAGGATGTCCCTTCCAAAAAACCCTCCCCAATCAGCACATGACGCAAAGAAAAAAAGAGGCGCAATGAGGTAGCTGACTGTGTGAGTAAGATTAGCGACCCTAGTGGCCGACACAAACACCGGGCCCATTTTAGGAGTGGCACTGCAGTGTCACGCAGGATGTCCCTTCCAAAAAACCCTCCCCAATCAGCACATGACGCAAAGAAAAAAAGAGGCGCAATGAGGTAGCTGACTGTGTGAGTAAGATTAGCGACCCTAGTGGCCGACACAAACACCGGGCCCATTTAGGAGTGGCACTGCAGTGTCACGCAGGATGTCCCTTCCAAAAAACCCTCCCCAATCAGCACATGACGCAAAGAAAAAAAGAGGCGCAATGAGGTAGCTGACTGTGTGAGTAAGATTAGCGACCCTAGTGGCCGACACAAACACCGGGCCCATTTAGGAGTGGCACTGCAGTGTCACGCAGGATGTCCCTTCCAAAAAACCCTCCCCAATCAGCACATGACGCAAAGAAAAAAAGAGGCGCAATGAGGTAGCTGACTGTGTGAGTAAGATTAGCGACCCTAGTGGCCGACACAAACACCGGGCCCATTTAGGAGTGGCACTGCAGTGTCACGCAGGATGTCCATTCCAAAAAACCCTCCCCAATCAGCACATGACGCAAAGAAAAAAAGAGGCACAATGAGGTAGCTGACTGTGTGAGTAAGATTAGCGACCCTAGTGGCCGACACAAACACCGGGCCCATTTAGGAGTGGCACTGCAGTGTCACGCAGGATGTCCCTTCCAAAAAACCCTCCCCAATCAGCACATGACGCAAAGAAAAAAAGAGGCGCAATGAGGTAGCTGACTGTGTGAGTAAGATTAGCGACCCTAGTGGCCGACACAAACACCGGGCCCATTTAGGAGTGGCACTGCAGTGTCACGCAGGATGTCCCTTCCAAAAAACCCTCCCCAATCAGCACATGACGCAAAGAAAAAAAGAGGCGCAATGAGGTAGCTGACTGTGTGAGTAAGATTAGCGACCCTAGTGGCCGACACAAACACCGGGCCCATTTAGGAGTGGCACTGCAGTGTCACGCAGGATGTCCCTTCCAAAAAAACCCTCCCCAAACAGCACATGACGCAAAGAAAAATAAAAGAAAAAAGAGGTGCAAGATGGAATTGTCCTTGGGCCCTCCCACCCACCCTTATGTTGTATAAACAAAACAGGACATGCACACTTTAACCAACCCATCATTTCAGTGACAGGGTCTGCCACACGACTGTGACTGATATGACGGGTTGGTTTGGACCCCCCCCAAAAAAGAAGCAATTAATCTCTCCTTGCACAAACTGGCTCTACAGAGGCAAGATGTCCACCTCATCATCACCCTCCGATATATCACCGTGTACATCCCCCTCCTCACAGATTATCAATTCGTCCCCACTGGAATCCACCATCTCAGCTCCCTGTGTACTTTGTGGAGGCAATTGCTGCTGGTCAATGTCTCCGCGGAGGAATTGATTATAATTCATTTTAATGAACATCATCTTCTCCACATTTTCTGGATGTAACCTCGTACGCCGATTGCTGACAAGGTGAGCGGCGGCACTAAACACTCTTTCGGAGTACACACTTGTGGGAGGGCAACTTAGGTAGAATAAAGCCAGTTTGTGCAATGGCCTCCAAATTGCCTCTTTTTCCTGCCAGTATAAGTATGGACTGTGTGACGTGCCTACTTGGATGCGGTCACTCATATAATCCTCCACCATTCTTTCAATGGTGAGAGAATCATATGCAGTGACAGTAGACGACATGTCCGTAATCGTTGTCAGGTCCTTCAGTCCGGACCAGATGTCAGCATCAGCAGTCGCTCCAGACTGCCCTGCATCACCGCCAGCGGGTGGGCTCGGAATTCTGAGCCTTTTCCTCGCACCCCCAGTTGCGGGAGAATGTGAAGGAGGAGATGTTGACAGGTCGCGTTCCGCTTGACTTGACAATTTTCTCACCAGCAGGTCTTTCAACCCCAGCAGACTTGTGTCTGCCGGAAAGAGAGATCCAAGGTAGGCTTTAAATCTAGGATCGAGCACGGTGGCCAAAATGTAGTGCTCTGATTTCAACAGATTGACCACCCGTGAATCCTTGTTAAGCGAATTAAGGGCTCCATCCACAAGTCCCACATGCCTAGCGGAATCGCTCCGTGTTAGCTCCTCCTTCAATGTCTCCAGCTTCTTCTGCAAAAGCCTGATGAGGGGAATGACCTGACTCAGGCTGGCAGTGTCTGAACTGACTTCACGTGTGGCAAGTTCAAAGGGCATCAGAACCTTGCACAACGTTGAAATCATTCTCCACTGCGCTTGAGACAGGTGCATTCCACCTCCTATATCGTGCTCAATTGTATAGGCTTGAATGGCCTTTTGCTGCTCCTCCAACCTCTGAAGCATATAGAGGGTTGAATTCCACCTCGTTACCACTTCTTGCTTCAGATGATGGCAGGGCAGGTTCAGTAGTTTTTGGTGGTGCTCCAGTCTTCTGTACGTGGTGCCTGTACGCCGAAAGTGTCCCGCAATTTTTCTGGCCACCGACAGCATCTCTTGCATGCCCCTGTCGTTTTTTAAATAATTCTGCACCACCAAATTCAAGGTATGTGCAAAACATGGGACGTGCTGGAATTTGCCCATATTTAATGCACACACAATATTGCTGGCGTTGTCCGATGCCACAAATCCACAGGAGAGTCCAATTGGGGTAAGCCATTCCGCGATGATCTTCCTCAGTTGCCGTAAGAGGTTTTCAGCTGTGTGCGTATTCTGGAAACCGGTGATACAAAGCGTAGCCTGCCTAGGAAAGAGTTGGCGTTTGCGAGATGCTGCTACTGGTGCCGCCGCTGCTGTTCTTGCGGCGGGAGTCCATACATCTACCCAGTGGGCTGTCACAGTCATATAGTCCTGACCCTGCCCTGCTCCACTTGTCCACATGTCCGTGGTTAAGTGGACATTGGGTACAACTGCATTTTTTAGGACACTGGTGAGTCTTTTTCTGACGTCCGTGTACATTCTCGGTATCGCCTGCCTAGAGAAGTGGAACCTAGATGGTATTTGGTAACGGGGGCACACTGCCTCAATAAATTGTCTAGTTCCCTGTGAACTAACGGCGGATACCGGACGCACGTCTAACACCAACATAGTTGTCAAGGCCTCAGTTATCCGCTTTGCAGCAGGATGACTGCTGTGATATTTCATCTTCCTCGCAAAGGACTGTTGAACAGTCAATTGCTTACTGGAAGTAGTACAAGTGGGCTTACGACTTCCCCTCTGGGATGACCATCGACTCCCAGCAGCAACAACAGCAGCGCCAGCAGCAGTAGGCGTTACACGCAAGGATGCATCGGAGGAATCCCAGGCAGGAGAGGACTCGTCAGAATTGCCAGTGACATTGCCTGCAGGACTATTGGCATTCCTGGGGAAGGAGGAAATTGACACTGAGGGAGTTGGTGGGGTGGTTTGCGTGAGCTTGGTTACAAGAGCAAGGGATTTACTGGTCAGTGGACTGCTTCCGCTGTCACCCAAAGTTTTTGAACTTGTCACTGACTTATTATGAATGCGCTGCAGGTGACGTATAAGGGAGGATGTTCCGAGGTGGTTAACGTCCTTACCCCTACTTATTACAGCTTGACAAAGGGAACACACGGCTTGACACCTGTTGTCCGCATTTCTGTTGAAATAGTTCCACACCGAAGAGCTGATTTTTTTGGTATTTTCACCAGGCAAGTCAACGGCCATATTCCTCCCACGGACAACAGGTGTCTCCCCGGGTGCCTGACTTAAACAAACCACCTCACCATCAGAATCCTCCTGGTCAATTTCCTCCCCAGCGCCAGCAACACCCATATCCTCCTCATCCTGGTGTACTTCAACACTGACATCTTCAATCTGACTATCAGGAACTGGACTGCGGGTGCTCCTTCCAGCACTTGCAGGGGGCGTGCAAATGGTGGAAGGCGCATGCTCTTCACGTCCAGTGTTGGGAAGGTCAGGCATCGCAACCGACACAATTGGACTCTCCTTGTGGATTTGGGATTTCGAAGAACGCACAGTTCTTTGCGGTGCTACTGCTTTTGCCAGCTTGAGTCTTTTCATTTTTCTAGCGAGAGGCTGAGTGCCTCCATCCTCATGTGAAGCTGAACCACTAGCCATGAACATAGGCCAGGGCCTCAGCCGTTCCTTGCCACTCCGTGTGGTAAATGGCATATTGGCAAGTTTACGCTTCTCCTCCGACAATTTTATTTTAGGTTTTAGAGTCCTTTTTTTACTGATATTTGGTGTTTTGGATTTGACATGCTCTGTACTATGACATTGGGCATCGGCCTTGGCAGACGACGTTGCTGGCATTTCATCGTCTCGGCCATGACTAGTGGCAGCAGCTTCAGCACGAGGTGGAAGTGGATCTTGATCTTTCCCTAATTTTGGAACCTCAACATTTTTGTTCTCCATATTTTAATAGGCACAACTAAAAGGCACCTCAGGTAAACAATGGAGATGGATGGATACTAGTATACAATTATGGACGGACTGCCGAGTGCCGACACAGAGGTAGCTACAGCCGTGAACTACCGTACTGTGTCTGCTGCTAATATAGACTGGTTGATAAAGAGATGTCGTAGTATGTATGTATGAAGAAGAAAGAAAAAAAAACCACGGTTAGGTGGTATACAATTATGGACGGACTGCCGAGTGCCGACACAGAGGTAGCCACAGCCGTGAACTACCGTACTGTACTGTGTCTGCTGCTAATATAGACTGGTTGATAAAGAGATGTCGTAGTATGTATGTATGAAGAAGAAAGAAAAAAAAACCACGGGTAGGTGGTATACAATTATGGACGGACTGCCGAGTGCCGACACAGAGGTAGCCACAGCCGTGAACTACCGTACTGTACTGTGTCTGCTGCTAATATAGACTGGTTGATAAAGAGATGTAGTAGTATGTATGTATAAAGAAGAAAGAAAAAAAAACCACGGGTAGGTGGTATACAATTATGGACGGACTGCCGAGTGCCGACACAGAGGTAGCCACAGCCGTGAACTACCGTACTGTACTGTGTCTGCTGCTAATATAGACTGGTTGATAAAGAGATGTCGTAGTATGTATGTATGAAGAAGAAAGAAAAAAAAAACACGGTTAGGTGGTATACAATTATGGACGGACTGCCGAGTGCCGACACAGAGGTAGCCACAGCCGTGAACTACCGTACTGTACTGTGTCTGCTGCTAATATAGACTGGTTGATAAAGAGATGTCGTAGTATGTATGTATAAAGAAGAAAGAAAAAAAAAACACGGTTAGGTGGTATACAATTATGGACGGACTGCCGAGTGCCGACACAGAGGTAGCCACAGCCGTGAACTACCGTACTGTACTGTGTCTGCTGCTAATATAGACTGGTTGATAAAGAGATGTTGTAGTATGTATGTATAAAGAAGAAAGAAAAAAAAACCACGGTTAGGTGGTATACAATTATGGACGGACTGCCGAGTGCCGACACAGAGGTAGCCACAGCCGTGAACTACCGTACTGTACTGTGTCTGCTGCTAATATAGACTGGTTGATAAAGAGATGTAGTAGTATGTATGTATAAAGAAGAAAGAAAAAAAAACCACGGGTAGGTGGTATACAATTATGGATGGACTGCCGAGTGCCGACACAGAGGTAGCTACAGCCGTGAACTACCGTACTGTGTCTGCTGCGACTGGATGATAAATAATGATATAAAAAATATATATATATCACTACTGCAGCCGGACAGGTATATATATTATATAATGACGGACCTGCTGGACACTGTCTGTCAGCAGAATGAGTTTTTTATAGAATAAAAAAAAAAACACCACACAAGTGAAGTCACACGACGAGTGTTTAACTTTTTCAGGCAATCACAATATAGTATACTACTAACTATACTGGTGGTCAGTGTGGTCAGGTCACTGGTCAGTCACACTGGCAGTGGCACTCCTGCAGCAAAAGTGTGCACTGTTTAATTTTAATATAATATGTACTCCTGGCTCCTGCTATAACCTATAACTGGCACTGCAGTGCTCCCCAGTCTCCCCCACAATTATAAGCTGTGTGAGCTGAGCACAGTCAGATATATAATATATACATAGATGATGCAGCACACTGGGCTGAGCAGTGCACACAGATATGGTATGTGACTGTCTTGTACTCCTGGCTCCTGCTATAACCTATAACTGGCACTGCAGTGCTCCCCAGTCTCCCCCACAATTATAAGCTGTGTGAGCTGAGCACAGTCAGATATATAATATATACATAGATGATGCAGGCATGCAGCACACTGGGCTGAGCAGTGCACACAGATATGGTATGTGACTGAGTCACTGTGTGTACCGTTTTTTTCAGGCAGAGAACGGATATATTAAATAAAACAACTGCACTGCTGGTGGTCACTGTGGTCAGTCACTAAACTCTGCACTCTCTTCTACAGTATCAGCCTCAGGTCAATCTCTCTCTCTCTCTCCTAATCTAAATGGAGAGGACGCCAGCCACGTCCTCTCCCTATCAATCTCAATGCACGTGTGAAAATGGCGGCGACGCGCGGCTCCTTATATAGAATCCGAGTCTCGCGAGAATCCGACAGCGTCATGATGACGTTCGGGCGCGCTCGGGTTAACCGAGCAAGGCGGGAAGATCCGAGTCGCTCGGACCCGTGAAAAAAAACATGAAGTTCGTGCGGGTTCGGATTCAGAGAAACCGAACCCGCTCATCTCTAATTTCAGTATGGGGAGGACTCTACCACCAGAACACTTCTGATCCCAGTTTTCTATGGGAACTTAATTGTCAAATCAACGTAATAAGCTCTGAAAAGGTAGCATTAACAGTCCCTTTTGCGAAGACTTTAGATGAGAGATCCCTCCCCTGTGTCTGCAGCTCATCCTTTCCTTCCCAATAGTTGTAGTTGCACCTAGAGCAACAATATACAGAGAAAAGGACACATGGGACCAGAACTTAACCACTGGATGTCTGCACTTCAAAACTCTTCACACATTTTGCACTCCTGCAGCTTTTGCACCTATACAATCGTCAGCCCATTCTTTCGATTTTGAGCCGCTTGTTCGAGATCGGAAGAGTGTGTATGCACCTTTGATCATGTTTTGTCAGAATCGAAGGATCGCATCTTATGTACTGTTTAATATTCAGTTGATTCAACTGGGGCCAGGTCAGACCAAAAGTGCAGTTTGTATGCACACTTATGACTGTATATCAAAATCAGGGCCACTTCTGTGGGGAGTGCTTAATTACACCAGGTCAGGTGGTTTGCTATGTACTCTCGTGTAAACTGGCCTTACTTAAATTTTCACCCGTTTCTCTGACGTCCTAAGTGGATGCTGGGACTCCGTAAGGACCATGGGGAATAGCGGCTCCGCAGGAGACTGGGCACAACTAAAAGAAAGCTTTTGGTCTAACTGGTGTGCACTGGCTCCTCCCTCTATGACCCTCCTCCAGACTTCAGTTGGAATCTTGTGCCCGGCTGAGCTGGATGCACACTTGGGGCTCTCCTGAGCTCCTAGAAAAGAAAGTATATTTTAGGTTTTTTATTTTCAGTGAGATCTGCTGGCAACAGACTCACTGCTACGAGGGACTAAGGGGAGAAGAAGCGAGCCTACCTGCTTGCAGCTAGCTTGGGCTTCTTAGGCTACTGGACACCATTAGCTCCAGTCCAGAGGGATCGAACACAGGGCCCGACCTCGATCGTCCGGTCCCGGAGCCGCGCCGCCGTCCCCCTTACAGAGCCAGAAGCATGAAGATGGTCCTGAAAATCGGCGGCAGAAGACTTCGGTCTTCAACAAGGTAGCGCACAGCACTGCAGCTGTGCGCCATTGCTCCTCATGCACACCTCACACTCCGGTCACTGATGGGTGCAGGGCGCTGGGGGGAGGGGGGCGCCCTGAGCAGCAATATTAATACCTTGGCTGGCAAATAATCACAATATATAGTCCCATAGTCCCAGAGGCTATATATGTGAAAAATACCCCTGCCAGAATCCATAAAAAAGCGGGAGAAAGTCAGCCGAAAAAGGGGCGGGGCTATCTCCCTCAGCACACTGGCGCCATTTTTCCCTCACAGCTCCGCTGGAAGGATCGCTCCCAGGCTCTCCCCTGCAGTTTCAAGCTACAAAGGGTAAAAAAGAGAGGGGGGGCACTAAATTTAGGCGCAGCAATATATATTTAAGCAGCTATAAGGGAAAATCACTCAGTTATAGTGTTCATCCCTGTATTATATAGCGCTCTGGTGTGTGCTGGCATACTCTCTCTCTGTCTCCCCAAAGGGCTTTGTGGGGTCCTGTCCTCTGTCAGAGCATTCCCTGTGTGTGTGCGGTGTGTCGGTACGGCTGTGTCGACATGTTTATGAGGAGGCTTATGTGGAGGCGGAGCAGATGCCTATAAATGTGATGTCACCCCCTGCGGGGCTGACACCTGAGTGGATGGTTATGTGGAAGGAATTACGTGACAGTGTCGACTCCTTACATAAAAGGTTTGACGACATACCAAATATGGGACAGCCGGCTTCTCAGCCTGTGCCTGCCCAGGCGTCTCAAAAGCCATCAGGGGCTCTAAAACGCCCGCTACCTCAGATGGCAGACACAGATGTCGACACGGATACTGACTCCAGTGTCGACGACGATGAGACTAATGTAACTTCCAATAGGGCCACAAGTTACATGATTGAGGCTATGAAAAATGTGTTGCACATTTCTGATGTTACCCCAGGTACCACAAAAAAGGGTATTATGTTTGGAGAGAAAAAACTACCAGTAGTTTTTCCTCCATCTGAGGAATTAAATGAAGTGTGTGAAGAAGCGTGGGCTTCCCCCGATAAGAAACTGGTAATTTCTAAAAGGTTACTAATGACGTACCCTTTCCCGCCAGAGGATAGGTCATGTTGGGAAACATCCCCTAGGGTGGATAAAGCGCTCACACGCTTGTCAAAGAAGGTGGCACTACCGTCTCCGGATACGGACGCCCTAAAGGAACCTGCTGATAGGTGGAGGCTATCCTGAAGTCTGTATATACACACACAGGTATTATACTGAGACCAGCTATTGCTTCAGCATGGATGTGCAGTGCTGCAGCTGCGTGGTCAGATTCCCTGTCGGAAAATATTGATACCCTAGACAGGGACACTATATTGCTAACCGTAGAGCATATTAAAGACGCAGTCTTATACATGAGAGATGCACAGAGGGATATTTGCCGTCTGGCATCTAAAATAACTGCAATGTCCATTTCTGCCAGGAGAGGGTTATGGACTCGGCAGTGGACAGGTGATGCAGATTCTAAAAGGCACATGGAAGTTTTGCCTTATAAGGGTGAGGAGTTGTTCGGGGATGGTGTCTCGGACCTCGTTTCCACAGCAACTGCTGGGAAGTCAGCATTTTTACCCCATGTTCCCTCACAGCCAAAGAAAGCACCGTATTATCAGGTACAGTCCTTTCGGCCCCATAAGGGCAAGCGGGTTAAAGGCGCGTCCTTTCTGCCCAGAGGCAGAGGTAGAGGGAAAAAGCTGCAGCATACAGCCAGTTCCCAGGAGCAAAAGTCCTCCCCCGCTTCCTCCAAGTCCACCGCATGACGCTGGGGCTCCACAGGCGGAGCCAGGTACGGTGGGGGCCCATCTCAAAAACTTCAGCAATCAGTGGGCTCGCTCACGGGTGGATCCCTGGATCCTTCAAGTAGTATCTCAGGGGTACAAGCTGGAATTCGAGACGTCTCCCCCCCGCCGTTTCCTCAAATCTGCCTTGCCAACAACTCCCTCAGGCAGGGAGGCAGTGCTAGAGGCAATTCACAAGCTGTATTCCCAGCAGGTGATAGTCAAGGTGCCCCTACTTCAACAAGGACGGGGTTACTATTCCACAATGTTTGTGGTACCGAAACCGGACGGTTCGGTGAGACCCATTTTAAATTTGAAATCCTTGAACACATATATAAAAAAATTCAAGTTCAAGATGGAATCGCTCAGGGCGGTTATTGCAAGCCTGGACGAGGGGGATTACATGGTATCACTGGACATCAAGGATGCTTACCTGCATGTCCCCATTTACCATCCTCACCAGGAGTACCTCAGATTTGTGGTACAGGATTGTAATTACCAATTCCAGACGTTGCCGTTTGGTCTATCCACGGCTCCGGGGGTATTTACCAAGGTAATGGCCGAAATGATGATACTCCTTCGAAAGAAGGGAGTTTTAATTATCCCGTACTTGGACGATCTCCTGATAAAGGCGAGGTCCAGGGAGCAGTTGTTGGTCGGGGTAGCACTATCTCGGGAGGTGCTACAACAGCACGGCTGGATTCTAAATATTCCAAAGTCACAGCTGGTCCCTACGACACGTCTACTGTTCCTGGGGATGGTTCTGGACACAGAACAGAAAAAAGTGTTTCTCCCGGAGGAGAAGGCCAAGGAGCTGTCATCTCTAGTCAGAGGCCTCCTAAAACCAAAACAGGTGTCGGTGCATCACTGCACGCGGATCCTTGGAAAAATGGTAGCTTCCTACGAAGCAATTCCATTCGGCAGGTTCCATGCTAGAACCTTTCAGTGGGTCCTGTTGAACAAGTGATCCGGATCGCATCTTCAGATGCATCGGCTGATAACCCTGTCTCCAAGGACCAGGGTGTCTCTGCTGTGGTGGCTGCAAAGTGCTCATCTTCAAGAGGGCCGCAGATTCGGCATACAGGACTGGGTCCTGGGGACCACGGATGCCAGCCTTCGAGGATGGGGGGCAGTCACACAGGGAAGAAACTTCCAAGGACTATGGTCAAGTCAGGAGACTTCCCTACACATAAATATTCTGGAACTGAGGGCCATTTTCAATGCCCTAAGTCAGGCAAAACCCCTGCTTCAAAACCGGCCGGTACTGATCCAGTCAGACAACATCACGGCAGTCGCCCATGTAAACCGACAGGGCGGCACAAGAAGCAGGACGGCGATGGCAGAAGCCACAAGGATTCTCCGATGGGCGGAAAATCACGTGTTAGCACTGTCAGCAGTGTTCATTCCGGGAGTGGACAACTGGGAAGCAGACTTCCTCAGCAGGCACGACCTCCACCCGGGAGAGTGGGGACTTCATCCAGAAGTCTTCCAACTGATTGTAAACCATTGGGAAAGGCCACAGGTGGACATGATGGCGTCCCGCCTAAACAAAAAGCTAGAAAGATATTGCGCCAGGTCAAGAGACCCTCAGGCTATAGCTGTGGACGCTCTAGTGACACCGTGGGTGTACCGGTCGGTTTATGTGTTCCCTCCTCTTCCTCTCATACCAAAGGTACTGAGGATAATAAGGAGAAGAGGAGTAAGAACTATACTCATTGTTCCGGATTGGCCAAGAAGAGCTTGGTACCCGGAACTTCAAGAAATGATCTCAGAGGACCCATGGCCTCTGCCGCTCAGACAGGTCCTGCTGCAGCAGGGGCCCTGTCTGTTCCAAGACTTACCGTGGCTGCGTTTGACGGCATGGCGGTTGAACACCGGATCCTGAAGGAAAAGGGCATTCCGGAGGAAGTCATTCCTACGCTGATTAAAGCTAGGAAAGAAGTGACCGCAAACCATTATCACCGCATTTGGCGAAAATATGTTGCGTGGTGTGAGGCCAGGAAGGCCCCAACGGAGGAATTTCAGCTGGGCCGTTTTCTGCACTTCCTACAGTCAGGGGTGACTATGGGCCTAAAATTGGGTTCCATTAAGGTCCAGATTTCGGCTCTATCGATTTTCTTCCAGAGAGAACTGGCTTCACTACCTGAAGTTCAGACTTTTGTTAAGGGAGTGCTGCATATTCAGCCCCCTTTTGTGCCTCCAGTGGCACCTTGGGATCTCAACGTGGTGTTGGATTTCCTAAAGTCACATTGGTTTGAGCCACTTAAACCGTGGAACTAAAATATCTCACGTGGAAAGTGGTCATGTTATTGGCCTTGGCTTCGGCCAGGCGTGTATCAGAATCGGCGGCTTTGTCATGTAAAAGCACTTATCTGATTTTCCATATGGATAGGGCAGAATTGAGGACTCGTCCCCAGTTTCTCCCTAAGGTGGTATCAGCCTTTCATCTGAACCAACCTATCGTGGTGCCTGCGGCTAATAAAGACTTGGAGGCTTCCAAGTTGTTGCACATAGTCAGGGCCCTGAAAATTTATGTTTCCAGGACAGCTGGAGTCAGAAAGACTGACTCGCTATTTATCCTGCATGCGCCCAACAAGTTGGGTGCACCTGCTTCAAAGCAGACTATTGCTCGCTGGATCTGTAGTACGATTCAGCTTGCACATTCTGCGGCTGGACTGCCGCATCCTAAATCAGTGAAAGCCCATTCCACGAGGAAGGTGGGCTCGTCTTGGGCGGCTGCCCGAGGGGTCTCGGCTCTACAACTTTGCCGAGCAGCTACTTGGTCGGGGTCAAACACATTTGCTAAATTCTACAAGTTTGACACCCTGGCTGAGGAGGACCTAGAGTTTGCCCATTCGGTGCTGCAGAGTCATCCGCACTCTCCCGCCCGTTTGGGAGCTTTGGTATAATCCCCATGGTCCTTACGGAGTCCCAGCATCCACTTAGGACGTCAGAAAAAAATAAGATTTTACTCACCGGTAAATCTATTTCTCGTAGTCCGTAGTGGATGCTGGGCGCACATCCCAAGTGCGGATTGTCTGCAATACTTGTATATAGTTATTGTTTAACTAAAGGGTTATTGTTGAGCCATCTGTTGAGAGGCTCAGTTATTGTCATACTGTTAACTGGGTATTGTATCACGAGTTATACGGTGTGATTGGTGTGGCTGGTATGAGTCTTACCCGGGATTCAAAATCCTTCCTTATTGTGTCAGCTCTTCCGGGCACAGTATCCTAACTGAAGTCTGGAGGAGGGTCATAGAGGGAGGAGCCAGTGCACACCAGTTAGACCAAAAGCTTTCTTTTAGTTGTGCCCAGTCTCCTGCGGAGCCGCTATTCCCCATGGTCCTTACGGAGTCCCAGCATCCACTACGGACTATGAGAAATAGATTTACCGGTGAGTAAAATCTTATTTTTTCACATATCCATCACTGTATTAGGCGCATATAGTGATACAATATATCATTTAGCCAAAACTGTGTTCGGACTTACTGTGATGTGTAGTCCCACAATTACTACTGCAAGTGGAAGTGGCCAAATGCATACACACTGTATCGTAAATCTTTCCCCAGCATGTAAACTCAGTGTATTTGCACTATTTGCAAAAACTGTATCAGGGCTAGCTTGGAACAAAATGCTGGAATGTGCAGTCCAACAACACCTGGATGGCTGATTATTGTACACTCCCGATCTATATTATACTATATGCTGTTTGCAGCAGCTTTGCAATTGCAATCCTTAGCAATGCAAATGCTGGAGGCGGTGCATATCACCTCCTTGTTGCAGCTGCAATGCAATCGCCTCTGAGATGAACATTGCAACCATCGGTTCATCTGCAATGGCAGGATGAGTAAGCCTGAACTTACTCAAGCTTGTCGTTGCAGGTGGCCTTGCGAAACCAATAAAACTTCATCCACGATGCAGACCTAGGCCAAGCCACTCCAGGAAAATGGGGGTGTCAGCAATGCCGGCCACCCCCACCCTGGTCTCTCCCTCTGAATGCCTCTGCCTGTCAATCAGGCAGAGTTGTTCACAGAACCCAGATGTGCAGTTTCCACACCATCAGGAAACTGCACAGAGGATCGCTATGCGATCGTAAGTGAATCACACCCTAAGTTTATTGTTTATGTTTGGTGTGGCCCTGATGACGGGCACGCTGGCCCTGAACACGTCTGACTTATACAAGCTGATGTAGTTGCAAGTATCCTGTACCCAAAGAACAAAAATAAACACAGGTGCCTATATGGCTATATAGAACAGCAAGTATGACCCTGCAAACATATAGTGGTATATGTCACTCATGCAGTCCCATACCACAATGCATCACATGTCAACCAATCCTAGAGTCTGCCAACAGGCTCATGGCAATGGACGATGATGAGCACAAAGAAACTACAGGACCTGGACCGTACGACCCGGACAGAGGCAGAGAGGATAATCATTGAGGTGTTTTACAGGGCCAGCGTAGGGGGGCTTATCCAGCATACTTGGCTAATGGACGACCCCCTTATGCTAAGGCTAATGGACATGCAGCCACCGTCACCCTTTTTGCTGGCATGTCCTCCACCAACAACAACTGAGGCAGCTGCCCTTTCATTCACTTTGCTGAAGTGCCCTCTCTATCCCAACCCTCCCCCATTATAAAAATATTTAATGTACATATTATACAGTTGTTTTAGTTGCAATAATTGTTGAGTTAACACTTTCATATTTTTGCATGTTATATTTATAGTTATTAAGGTAGGATAGCATTAATATCAGCTAGACGGTCTGAACTGACATTTTAGACACATGTCTGGTAGTATCCAGGTACAATTTTATGGTGGGTTGCTCCTCTGTAGTGTGTCATTCAGCCCATATGCACCTTCGTAGCCAACGTTCACCTCTCCCATCAATGACACGTGGTGCTCTGCAGTTTCCACGTCGGTTACTCGCAATGGTGCCATTTGTCCAGTCACGATACACCTTCCCCACAGCAGCACGCGAACAGTACACAAACTGCGCTGTTTCAGAAATTCTGCCACCCTTGGCCGAATGCCGATAATCATCCCTTATTGCAATGTGGATAAATCGCCCCTTTTACCAATGACAGCAATGACTGATATGTGTGAAGATGGTGGTCTACCGCACACGTTATAAACCCACCAAGCCATCGCACAACACGTGACGTACTTCATGGGCTATGTGCTGCCGACATCAAATGTGACTCAACTGTGTATAAATTATATATATATATATATATATATATATATATATATATATATATATGTGTGTATACACACACACAATTTGGGGTAATTAGCTTGGTAGAGGGGTAGATTTGCACAGTGTAGCAATGGCAAACACAGGATTTCTAGAGGGGGGTTTCCAAATGCCCTACGCAATCTCCCACTCTATGGCACATTTTAGCAAGTGCAGGAGAACCTAGCAAGGGCCCTGGACATAATGTAAACATTAGTCTTTTTATATACAATTTGAAATAGAACATACAGTATGTAGGTTCCACACAGAAATGTATCCTTAAATAATAAACTCATAAGCCCCTACTGCAAGCCAGAGTATACAGACAGAAAACAATATCAACTAACTAGCAAGTTTTGTGACAACAATGTTGCAAAACATAACAAAATTGATAGAGTGTTTTTAAATAAAAGCTCAGAGAGGAGCAGTAAAAGAAGAATAATTGCTAAACAAGATAACACTCTGTCAATCAAACATTTATAGAATTGATACACAACCACAACGAATACCTACAACAAACTCCTAAGACTGTCATTAAACAAAACCATCAATATCCAAAAAAAAAAAAGATTTTAAACCTACCGGTAAATCTTTTTCTCCTAGTCCGTAGAGGATGCTGGGGACTCCGTAAGGACCATGGGGATAGACGGGCTCCACAGGAGACATGGGCACTAAAAAAGAACTTTAGGTATTGGTGTGCACTGGCTCCTCCCTCTATGCCCCTCCTCCAGACCTCAGTTAGAGAAACTGTGCCCAGAAGAGACGTACAGTACGAGGAAAGGATTTTGGAAATCCAAGGGCAAGATTCATACCAGCCACACCATTCACACCGTATAACATGGGATATACGAACCAGTCAACAGTATGAAACAAAACAGTATCAGTCCAAGACTGATCCAAACTGAAACATAACCCTTATGTAAGCAACAACTATATACAAGTCTTGCAGGATGTTGTCTGCACTGGGACGGGCGCCCAGCATCCTCTACGGACTAGGAGAAAAAGATTTACCGGTAGGTTTAAAATCTTATTTTCTCTTACGTCCTAGAGGATGCTGGGAACTCCGTAAGGACCATGGGGATTATACCAAAGCTCCAAACCGGGCGGGAGAGTGCGGATGACTCTGCAGCACCGAATGAGCAAACATGAGGTCCTCCTCAGCCAAGGTATCAAACTTGTAGAATTTTGCAAAAGTGTTTGAACCTGACCAAGTCGCCGCTCGGCAAAGTTGTAATGCCGAGACGCCTCGGGCAGCCGCCCAAGAAGAGCCCACCTTCCTAGTGGAATGGGCCTTTACCGTATTCGGTAACGGCAATCCAGCCGTAGAATGAGCCTGCTGAATCGTGTTACAGATCCAGCGAGCAATAGTCTGCTTAGAAGCAGGAGCGCCAACTTTGTTGGCTGCATACAGGATAAACAGGGCCTCTGTTTTCCTAACCCGAGCCGTTCTGGTCACATAAATTTTCAATGCCCTGACCACATCCAGGGACTCGGAATCCTCCACGTCCCTTGTAGCCACAGGCACCACAATAGGTTGGTTCATATGAAAAGAAGAAACCACCTTAGGCAAAAATTGAGGACGAGTCCGCAACTCAGCTATATCCACATGGAAAATCAAATAAGGGCTTTTGTGAGACAAAGCCGCCAACTCCGGCACTCGCCGCGCCGAAGCCAAGGCCGATAACATGACCACCTTCCAAGTGAGATACTTCAATTCAACTGTTTGAAGAGGTTCAAACCAGTGAGACTTAAGAAACCGTTACACCACATTAAGGTCCCATGGTGCCACTGGAGGCACAAAAGGAGGCTGGATATGCAGCACCCCTATCACGAAAGTCTGGACTTCTGGAAGAGAAGCCAATTCCTTTTGAAAGAAAATGGATAGGGCTGAAATCTGAACCTTAATGGAGCTTAACTTTAGGCCCAAATTCACTCCAGTTTGCAGGAAGTGGAGAAAACGGCCCAGATGGAATTCTTCCAGAGGAGCAGTCTTGGCTTCGCACCAAGACACATACTTCCTCCATATACGGTGATAATGTTTCGATGTCACCTACTTCCTAGCCTTTATCAGAGTAGGAATGACCTCATCTGGAATGCCCTTCTCCGCTAGGATCCTGCGTTCAACCGCCATGCCGTCAAACGCAGTCGCGGTAAGTCCTGGAACAGACAGGGCCCTTGTTGTAACAGGTCTTCCCTGAGAGGAAGAGGCCACGGATCTTCTGTGAGCATTTCCTGCAGATCCGGATACCAGGCCCTTCGAGGCCAATCTGGAACAATGAGAATTGTCTGAATCCCTCTTCGCCTTATGATTCTCAGTATCTTTGAGATGAGAGGAAGAGGAGGGAACACATAGACCGACTGAAACACCCACGGTGTCACCAGTGCGTCCACTGCAACCGCCTGAGGGTCCCTTGACCTGGCGCAATATCTCGGAAGTTTCTTGTTGAGGCGTGAAGACATCATGTCTATTTGAGGCAGTCCCCACTGACTTGCAATCTCTGCGAAGACTTCCTGATGAAGTCCCCACTCTCCTGGATGCAGATCGTGTCTGCTTAGGAAGTCTGCTTCCCAGTTGTAGTAAAGTCTCCCCTTGACGAAGGCCGTTGTATATGGCCCTTAATTCCAGTACGTTGATGTGTTGACAAGCCTCCTGGCTTGACCACAGACCTTGGAAGTTTCTTCCCTGTGTGACTGCTCCCCATCCTCGGAGGCTCGCGTCCATGGTTACCAGAACCCAGTCCTGAATGCCGAACCTGCGACCCTCTAGAAGGTGAGCACTCTGCAGCCACCACAGGAGAGATACCCTGGCCCTGGGGGACAGGCGGATCATCTGATGAATCTGTAGATGTGACCCGGACCACTTGTCCAGAAGGCCCTACTGAAAAGTCCTTGCATGGAACCTGCCAAATGGAATGGCCTCGTAAGACGCCACCATTTTTCCCAGAACTCGAGTGCAGTGATGTACCGACACCCTGTCTGGCTTTAACAGGTCTTTGACCAAGCTCTGAAGTTCCTGGGCCTTTTCCATCGGGAGAAAGACCTTCTTTTGTTCCGTGTCCAGAATCATGCCTAAGAAAGGCAATCGGGTCGTTGGAACTAACTGTGACTTCGGTAGATTGAGAATCCAACCGTGTTGTTGCAATACCCTCAGGGAGAGTGATACGCTGTCCAGCAACTGTTCTCTCAATCTCGCTTTTATCAGGAGATCGTCCAAGTATGGGATAATTGTGACCCCCGGCTTGCGCAGGAGCACCATCATTTCCGCCATTAATTTGGTAAAAATTCTCGGGGCCGTGGAAAGCCCAAACGGCAACGTCTGAAATTGGTAATGACAATCCTGCACAACAAATCTCAGGAACGCCTGATAAGGTTGATATATGGGGACATGAAGGTATGCATCCTTTATGTCCAGGGACACCATATAATCTCCCCCTTCCAGGCTTGCGATGACCGCTCTGAGCGATTCCATCTTGAACTTGAACCTCTTTAAGTATAGGTTTAAGGATTTTAAATTCAGAATGGGTCTGACCGAACCGTCCGGTTTCGGGACCACAAACAGGGTTGAGTAATAGCCCATCCACTGCTGCAGCAGGGGAACTTCGACCACCACTTGTTGAAGGCACAACTTTTGAATTGCTGCCAAAACTACTTCCCTCTCTGGGGAAGAAGTCGGTAGTGCCGATTTGAAAAACCGGCGAGGAGGCACCTCTTCGAATTCCAACTTGTACCCCTGGGAAACAATGTCTATTGCCCAGGGATCCACCTGAGAGTGAACCCAGACTTGGCTGAAAAGACGAAGACGTGCCCCCACTGGAGCGGACTCCCCCAGCGGAGCCCCAGTGTCATGCGGTGGATTTAGTAGAAGCCGGGGAGGAGTTCTGTTCCTGGGAACTGGCTGTAACTGGCAGCTTTTTCCCCTTGCCCTTACTTCTGGCAAGAAAGGAAGATCCCCGAGCTCTCTTGGATTTATGCAACCGAAAGGACTGCATCTGAGAATGTGGTGCTTTCTTAGGCTGCGAGGAAACATAAGGTAAAAAAGCTGATTTACCTGCTGTAGCCGTGGAAACTAGGTCCGTGAAGCCTTCCCCAAACAGTTCCTCACCCTTGTAAGGCAAAACCTCCATATGCCGTTTCGAGTCGGCATCACCCATCCACTGTCGGGTCCACAGTGCTCGCCTGGCAGAAATCGCCATAGCGTTCGCTATGGATCCCAGTATGCCCACATCCCTCTGAGCCTCTCTCATATAAAGGACCGCATCCTTAATATGGCCCAGGGTCAACAAAATAGTTTCCTTATCCATCGTATCAAAATCAGCAGATAAGGTATCGGTCCACGCTATTACAGCGCTACAAACCCAAGCCGACGCTATTGCCGGCCTGAGTAATATACCAGTATGTGTGTAAATTGACTTCAAGGTAGTCTCCTGCTTGCGATCAGCAGGATCCCTGAGGGTTACGGTATCCTGAGACGGGAGCGCCACCGTTTTGGAAAGGCGCGTCAACGCTTTGTCCACCCTTGGGGAGGATTCCCACCGTATCCTGTCCTTGATCGGGAAAGGATACGCCATAAGAATCCTTTTGGGAATCTGCAGTTTCTTGTCTGGAGTTTCCCATGCACTTTCAAATAACTCATTTAATTCAAAAGAAGGTGGAAAGGTAACCTCAGGCTTCTTTTTTTTAAACATGTGGACCCTTGGATTAGGTACAGCGGGGTCATCTATAATATGCAGCACATCCTTTATAGCAATAATCATATAATGAATACTCTTTGCCAATTTTGGCTGCAACCTCGCATCATCATAATCGACACTGGATTCAGAATCCGTGTCGGTATCGGTGTCTTCTACTGGAGAAAGTGGGCGTTTTTGAGACCCAGAAGGCCCCTGTGACATAGGGAAAGGCAGGGCATGACCCCCTGTACAATCCCTGGACTCTGCTTTGTCCAAACGTTTGTGCAATAAATTTACATTTGCATTTAAAATATTCCACATATCCAACCAGTCCTGTGTCGGCGTTGCCGACGGAGACACCACACTCATGCGCTCCACCTCATCCCCAGGAGAGCCTTCCGCTTCAGACATGCCGACACGCACGTACCGACACTGCACACACTCAGGGAAATCTCTAATCTGGAGATAACTCCCCCACAAGGCCCTTTGGAGAGACAGAGAGAGAGAGTATGCCAGCACACACCCAGATATAGCGCTCTTTTATATATATATATATATATATACTGCGCCAATGATGTGCCCCCCCCCCCTTCTTTAAAACCCTCTGTCACTGGTGATCAGCAGGGGAGAGTCCGGGGTGCCAGCTTCTCAGCGTGTGCTGTGGAGAAAATGGCGCTGGTGAGTGCTGAGGAACAAGCTCCGCCCCCTCAGTGGCGGGCTTCGGTCCCGCTCTTTTAAACAAACCGGCGGGGAATTCTCATAAATAACACCAAATAAAGTGTATATATCTATATAGCCAGTCCCAGAGGTATAACATTGCTGCCCAGGGCGCCCCCCCTGCGCCTTCACCCAACACTGTGCGCTGTGTGTGTTGTGTGGGAGCAATGGCGCGCAGCGTTACCGCTGCGTATTACCTCGGTGAAGTTCTGAAGTGTTCTGCCGCCTCTGAAGTCTTCTGCCTTCCTATACTCACCCGGCTTCTATCTTCCGGCTCTGCGAGGAGGAGGGCGGCTCGGCTCCGGGACGAACCGCAAGGGGAGACCTGCGTTCTGACTCCCTCCAGAGCGAATGGTGTCCAGTAGCCTAAGAAGCAGAGCCTAACATTTAAGTAGGTCTGCTTCTCTCTCCTCTGTCCCACGATGCAGGGAGTCTGTTGCCAGCAGGTCTCCCTGAAAATAAAAAACCTAACAAAATACTTTTCTCCAGGAAACTCAGGAGAGCTCCCTGTAATGCACCCAGTCTCCTCTGGGCATAGTATCAAACTGAGGTCTGGAGGAGGGGCATAGAGGGAGGAGCCAGTGCACACCCATACCTAAAGTTCTTTTTTAGTGCCCGTCTATCCCCATGGTCCTTACGGAGTCCCCAGCATCCTCTAGGACGTAAGAGAAATATATATTAGCAGAGCCAAGCAAATACAAGTTCCGAAAGCAAATACAAGTTCCGAAAGTGCACCGATGGATCTCATCTTCTTTTTTTAATTTGTTATGACCATATCTTTTTATATACTGTATACTTTATGGAATACAGTATTAATATTTAACACCATAGATGGTGTATAGGCTGTATCAAACATTTAAATAATATCAATAATTGGTCAGTAAAAGGTTAAACATACTATAATAAATAAATAAATAAATAAATACTCAAACATAATAGAACCAGTACTGCACTTTCTAAGCACACATTATCCTACCTCATGGTAAGGCTCCTATCTCTTGTAGTAGCTACTCTCTAATCCAGTGATTTTCAACCTTTTTTAACTTGTGGCACACCGAACAATATTTTTAAATTGCTAAGGCACACCATCAGTTCCCCATACAGAAAACAAAAAACACACATTGGCCCTCATAGAAAAAAAAAATCCATACATACATTGGCCTACACAGAAAAAACAATCACATTGCTCCCCACATAAATCATATTGCTCCCCACAGGAATTATTCACATTGTTCCCCCCATAAATCCATAAATACTTATTCTCCCCACATGAATCCTATTTTTTCCCCACAGGTGGAAAAAAATAACAACAAATATTAGCCCCTACCGGTCAGCTGTCCTCCTCCCTGTCCCTCAGTGGCGGGTGTTATTCATAGTTGAGTGCTGCGAATACTGAGCAGCGGGCGGTCGGGCAGGTGTGGATGTGGGTGGGCAAGGAAAGCTGTGGATGCAGGCAGGAACTGGAAAATGTGTATGCAGGTGGGTGAGCTGGCTGGGTGGTGAGACGCGGCAGCGTGACCTATGATATCACACTGCCGCGTCGTCAAGGCATACGTCATGGCCGGAGCACGATTGATCCTCTAAGAAGAGCCCAGGCCAACAGTCAGGGTGTATCAACCTATTGGCCAGGATGGCACTCGCCAGGGGCGCCAGGCAAGGAGGGGGCACCATCTGGCTGTGCCATACATGGCCAGGGGGTAGAGCCAAGTGGTACTGTTAGACTTGGTGACTGTCTGTTAGTGCCGGCGCCAGTGTCCGGCAGCAGCGCACTGCACCTCACTTGTAATCAGACTCAACATAAACTACAGCTCCCAGCATCCCTTGTTGCTGGGAGCTCCCGGCACCAAGGGCTGCTAGGAGCTGTAGTTTACTTTGAGTCTGATTGATCACTAGTGCGGAGCTGTGCCACTGGACACTGGCGCCGGCATTTGGCTAGGGCCGTGGACGGAGTGGAAGCACAGGGGTGTGACTATACGACATTCACTGCCAGGCAGCCCAGCAGTATTGAGGGGAGGGAGAGAGGACAATGAGCCACATGCAGTCAGCGTACCCTGTCTGTAATGGGGGGGGGGGGGGGTAATTGTGTCTGTGACTGAATTAATGTATGTGTGTGACTATGTCTGTATGTATTTACCTTAGGGGGGTTGTACCAGCGCACTGGGTAGATGAGTTCAGCGAGCTGCTACAAAAATAGGGTGACTAGCCTATAGGGAACAAGCAATAATTCATATGTTGTAGCGCTCAACCTGTGCGAATATATAAATGATGATGCTGTGAAACTAGAAATTTGAAAATTAATTCAAGGTTTTTATTGTTAATAAAGTACACAAGCATATATTTCGTGTATATGCATTCAAAAATTTTGAGTGTATGGTTTGTAAAAATTATATATATATATATATATATATATATATGAGCGAGATTATATATATATATATATTGCTTGAGGAAACTGTACGTATATATATAAATATATATATTGAGAGGAAAAAATGTTGAAAAACCGTACAGTCTGAAAAAAAGAAAAAGAAAAAAGAGGAGGAAAATTATAAAAAATTAAAAAAATGAAAAAAATGAGAAAAATGAAGAAATGAAAAAAATATAGGAATTGTCTCTTTGGCTGTGACCCAGCTGATTAGGTTATTTAGATAGTTGTGCAGCATTAAAAGTCATTCACATAGTAGTCAGCGGCGTCCCGCTGACTATACGGTTCAAGCAGGCTGATGGTGACTTGCTTAACGGTGATTGCGGTGTTTCCCCGGGGTTCTGGGTGCGCCTGGTGCGGGGAGGGTTAGGGGACAGGGAGTACCGGACTGTGTATGCCCCGTGGGAGGACACACTCACCCTGTCCTGGTTCGGACAGTGATGAAGGATCCAGCCACCACAGTGATTGAACTAGCGGTGATCCGCAGTGTAGGCTTGTTTAGAGCCGTCACTGCGCTTCATCCGCCGGGCCCGGAGCTGCTACCTCTCTCTCCCCCCTCCTACGCTGGTCGACTCGGCGATACACCCCACCGGCTTACCTTCCTCCTTCTGATGTTTCTCCGTCGCTGGTATAGGGCCTATACCTTCAGACTACCTCATCCACATTGAAACTGCACTGACAGCACGAGCCGCAGAAATCCTGCAGAACATTGCCGAGCGGGGATCACGTGATTCCCCTACCCGGAAGCAGACACCAGCGACGGAGAAACATCAGAAGGAGGAAGGTAAGCCGGTGGGGTGTATCGCCGAGTCGACCAGCGTAGGAGGGGGGAGAGAGAGGTAGCAGCTCCGGGCCCGGCGGATGAAGCGCAGTGACGGCTCTAAACAAGCCTACACTGCGGATCACCGCTAGTTCAATCACTGTGGTGGCTGGATCCTTCATCACTGTCCGAACCAGGACAGGGTGAGTGTGTCCTCCCACGGGGCATACACAGTCCGGTACTCCCTGTCCCCTAACCCTCCCCGCACCAGGCGCACCCAGAACCCCGGGGAAACACCGCAATCACCGTTAAGCAAGTCACCATCAGCCTGCTTGAACCGTATAGTCAGCGGGACGCCGCTGACTACTATGTGAATGACTTTTAATGCTGCACAACTATCTAAATAACCTAATCAGCTGGGTCACAGCCAAAGAGACAATTCCTATATTTTTTTCATTTCTTCATTTTTCTCATTTTTTTTCATTTTTTTAATTTTTTATAATTTTCCTCCTCTTTTTTCTTTTTCTTTTTTTCAGACTGTACGGTTTTTCAACATTTTTTCCTCTCAATATATATATTTATATATATACGTACAGTTTCCTCAAGCAATATATATATATATATAATCTCGCTCATATATATATATATATATATATATATAATTTTTACAAACCATACACTCAAAATTTTTGAATGCATATACACGAAATATATGCTTGTGTACTTTATTAACAATAAAAACCTTGAATTAATTTTCAAATTTCTAGTTTCACAGCATCATCATTTATATATTCGCACAGGTTGAGCGCTACAACATATGAATTAATGTCTGTATGTATGTTTGTGTGTGTATAAGTATCTACTGTATTTATGTGTGTTTTAGTGTGTGACTATGTATGTGAATAAGTGTGTAACTATGTACAGTATGTATGTGACTGTATTTGTATATACTGCATGTGTGACTGTACTGTATATCATATGTATGTGTTTTGTGTGTTACTAGGGGCAGGATCAGATATACTAATAGCAAATGTGGTTTGACCGAATTCCCCATATAAGATTA
Source organism: Pseudophryne corroboree (assembly GCF_028390025.1). Taxonomy (NCBI): domain Eukaryota; kingdom Metazoa; phylum Chordata; class Amphibia; order Anura; family Myobatrachidae; genus Pseudophryne; species Pseudophryne corroboree. Next base: position 162,497,761 of record NC_086452.1, on the reverse strand, counting down.
GGAATATATTTATTAGCACTGGTCCACATTTCCATTTTCTATTTGAATTCCCCATATGCCCTTGTGACAGGACGGTACCGTACGAAAGCACTCGCCGCTTTCGTGTCCCGTTGACTGCGCACAGATTGGAAGGTCAAGCCGCACGAGGCCTGACCACATAGGGGATTCCCGCTTACCGTCAGTAACCGCCTGTTACTGACTCCACCCACTGCGCTGTGGGTGGGTTCTCGCTGCCACCACCAAACTCCTAACCTGCCGTGGCGTTTGGAACCACGGTTCTGCTCTGTATGTGCCGACGCACTGCCTTACCACAGCTGTGTGGTGCTGACGAATCCCCACTAGCCACTTGCTAGGCCTCTACCGGTAGCTGGCGGAAGGCGGAGCTTGGAGACGCTAGGTGCTTCCCTGGACAGCCGGAGGACGGGGCTAGGTTTGGCCTAACCCTGTTGGTCACAAGATGAAGCAGTCTTCTTGAGGCAAAGATGTTTATTGCTCAAATAACCTTTAAAAAGGCTCCTCCCTATTGCTAGGGGCAACAGCATACAATCAGATGTTTTCAGCAGAAGAAGATGTTACAATATACACTCCTATGGGCCAACTGCCCTTCTCTTATCCCTCTCCAAGACCCCTTACCACAGGGGGTAAGCCCGCCCTGTGGTGCACAACCAATCAATGTTTACCCATGAGCTGTGCATGCTCTGGTCTCATGCACAGCTTTACATTGTTCCCTATGGACAGTGGGGAGTGGTCGGTCTCCTTTGACTCTCCCATCTTGGAGATTCAGGATACTCCCACGGTGCCGTTCAGTCTGACTGGGGGGAAGTTTTCCCTCCTAATCCGACTTCCAGAAACCTGCCCGGGACCCCTCTCACTGCCTGCAGCCTGGATTTGGGCTCCAGAGCTGGGCAGCCTGGCTCCCCGGTCCAGGTTTCTTGGCACTACGGCTGATCTCCATGGAGCTCCAAGAAACCACTCAGCTTGTTTCATAGCTAAGCTGCTTCTCTCTCTCCCTGTGCCCCTTGGAAATGTGAGGCTGGATGGGAAAACATTCCGTTTTTGGGGAAAAGGTCTGGGAGAATCCATCAGCCTGCACAGCTATGGATTCCCCCCTCCTGGGACACACAATCAAGTAAGTGCAATTTATCTTTAAATACATTACATTTAAATCACACTGTACATGTTTATACATTTAAATACCCTCTGAGCCTGCACAGGCTCCACATACCTAGGCACTGCATGTTTTACACAATGTCCTGTTCTGTAACTACTGTGCTAGCCCTGCAGCCTGGCTGCTAGGGCTCTCTCAGTGCTGGAGGTATGGGGCTGGCTTCCCCCATCCTCCAGCCTGCCTTCCTGCCTCTGGGGTTCCAGGGAGCTGGCTCTCCCTGTCCCCCCAGTGTGGCACTAACTCCGTGGCCTCGCCGCACGCAGCGGCGCACCCCCCTGTACCGAAGTCCGGCGGCCCGGGACACTTGTCCCGGCCGCCGTGACTCTGGCTTGTTTCAGCGCTGAGGCGCCGGGAGCGTAGTTCCCGGACCCCAGCGCTCACCATCCTGCTCGGCAGCCTAATTTCCCCCACACCGCTAGGGAGCCGGCTAGCCCGGTCCCCCATGAGCGGCGCTGACTAGTAGCCTCGCCACAGCGTCCGGCGGGGAGCCGGGCTGCGGCGCACCCCCCTCGCCGGCTAGCAGCCCGGGACGTCCGTCCCAGCTGCTGCGGCTGGCCACCCGTGCTGGGCTGAGGCGCCGGGAGCAGAGCTCCCGGCCCCCAGCGGCGGCTCTTGCAGAGAGCACTGCAGCGGGAGCCGAGCTCCCAGCCGCAGCACTCACCCTTCTCCCCGGCGCGCACACTCCAGTGCGCCCGGGGCTTCACCGACCGCTGCCGGGAGCGGAGCTCCCGGACTCCGGCGGTCAGCGGCTGCCCTCTCCCCCGGCGCGCACACTCTGCTGAGCGCGCCGGGGCTGCCCTCACTGCCGTGGTCTCCGGAGGGGTCCGGGACCACGGCACATAAAAGTACAGTACTTAAACATTGAATACAACACGGCGCCTAGCGCCCAATAAATTTTTAAATCTGGCGCCAAGCGCCCTTTGTCCCTCAAAATGGCGCCGGGCACTAGGGGTTAACCCCTTCAGTGCCAAAGCGGCCATTTGCCTCGTGGCTGGGGTCCCTCCGGCCACACTCCTCCCCCCCCATTCAAGCGGGTCAACCAGGGACCCATGTCCCAACGATTTGGGTCCTGGTCCCGCAGTCCGTTGGGGCGAAGGGGACGCTAACTGGGGGTTGTAGGCTCTGGCCTAGACAGTTCATCCATAGTGTAGTGGGCCTCTCTTCGTGGGTGCACAATGTTCAAATAGTCCACCTGAAGTCCAAGTTCAAGGCTCCACCACAAAAGTCTGTCCAATTCCCCCAAGGTAGGTTGCAGCCACCTAACAGGTAGGTGGTAAGTCACCACGGTGGGGGGCCGGTTAAAAACAAGTGCCACCCACGGTGTCCCAACTGTGGCATACCCCACCTCCCACAATAGCAGTATACTGCTCAACCAGGCCACAGGGTGCTCCTGCCCATATGGCTCTTTCTGGCTCGGTACTGCTCCCAGTCCGTGCAGTGGCGCAATAGTTCGTAACACACAGTCCTGGTCAAGAATGTGCGCCATCAGCACTGGAGCGGGTACCCGAGCCTCCTTCAATGACTGGAATGCCAACTCGCAAGCGGGTGCAAAGTCCACTGACTTGGGAATGCCCTTCCTAGCCATCTCTGTCAAGGGGTTCACTACAGGACTAAAGTCAATGACAACATGTCCGTAGTGCCTTACAGGTTCTAAGGTCAGTACCGGTCTGGGTGATGTGGGTCGGGGACAGCCTCTGGTTGCCTCCACCCCCTCTGGGTTGGGCCTACCCCTGTCTCCTCCCACATGGTGCCCCAGGCACTGCACCTCCGTCATACCTATCTGGCAACTGTCTGCCCTAACTGTCAGACCTGCCCTCCAATCCTCTTCTGTCGACCTATGACTCGGGAAACCTACCCTGTCACCTAGGCCTACTCTTCCCTCCTCGTCCGCTACCTGTGCCACAGTGATGGCGGCCAGACCACCAGCCTCTGGATCCTGTGTGGCATCCACTACAGGGAGGCTGCGTGTCTTCCCCGATCTACTGTGCACAGGCAAGGGACCTGCTATGTCCACAGCAACTTGCTGCAAGGGTTCTCCTATGGGCAGAGGCCCAGAGACAACACAACCGCTGGAGTGCCCCGGCTGCCAACGCAAGGCACCAGCCTTACATGTGGTCTGGGCGTCATCCGACATTCCAGACCAGGGTAAGCTCTGTATCAGGCACTTCAGGGTACGGTCTGTCTCCGGGTTACTGTCCAAAGGGGTTTCGCTGGCAACCGACACCGGTTGCGCAGGAAAGTTCCCTGGGGGGACCAGTTGGACACATTCCCTATCTGGTCTATCCCCTCCCACTTTCCTGTCTACCCTGTACCTTAACCCTTCCCGCCAGGTCAAACTTCCCGCCCCAACCCTGTCAAGGCCGCTGCCAGAGTGGCGCCTCATGCCTTTCGGGGATGGGTCAGAGAGTCAAGCCTCCCTAAACTCCTGCCTGTGGCCCTCAATCTCTCCTAAATTGGGACACTCTACAGGGGGATCTAGGTGGGGACTACTAGGGTCAGTCTGGTAGGGGTCAGTCATGGAAAAGTCAGTGGGGTTTCTCATACTCACCGCCGGAGTTGGCAAACCACTTGGGTCAGGAGCATCATTGGGCACCCCCACAGGATCACACGAGCTGGAACCGACATCCTCTGCGTTGCTAGGGGACGTGGGCATACCAGAGGCAAAAGGCATGCGGGGTCGATGTGCTGATCTAGCCGCTGTGATCTTTTCCTCTGGGCTGGTTGATGCTGTGGTTGGCTGTGCTGGCAGTTGTCTAGCAGCTGTAGTCTTTTCCTCTGGGCTGGGCTGTGCTGGAGTAGCTGATGTCAACGGTGGGTTTGGAACTTGACTCCGGGGAATGGCGCCAACAAACGTAGTGACGATCCCACCACCCAGATCATTTCCTAGGACCACATCAGTTGGGAGACCATCCATGATGGCAACTTCTCGCAACTCTGGTCCAGCTCCCCAGTCCAGGTAGACTCTTGCCATGGGAACCGCTTTTTCTGTTCCTTCTGCCAGGGTGATCGTGGCAGTGCGACCCTGCAATACTGCAGCAGGATCTATAAGGTGGGGGCTCACCACAGTGATTGAGGCCCCAGAGTCTCTTAGGCCTTCTCCCTGCAGGGGTCCCACGTGGACTGGCTGCAGGTGCCTCCACATGTTGTGTAGGGGCTGTTTGGCCATGCAGGTGACTCTCTCCGCAGAGTGCACCTGTCTCTCGCCACAATCCATCGGACTGACTGGAGGAAGAACAGTCTCTGTAGGCTCATCTCCTCTCGTCAAACAAGCGAGCCGGGCTCCAGCACTCGAATTTGGGGCACGAGTCTGGGGTGCTTGGGATGCAGGACAGTTCATCCTCAGATGTCCGATTTTCCCACAGCCGTAGCACTTCTTCTCCAGTCGTGGCACCGATGATCTCTGATCAGTTGCAGGGACGATGCTGTGCGGTTGCTGGCCAAGAGCACCCGGGTTGGAAGATGCTTGTCTTTGGGGGTGATGAGCTGAAGAGGGTGGTCCCCTTGGTGGTACAGTCTGTTGGAGCTGGCTGCTGGCGGGGCGCTTCTACCCCCGTGGCCGAATTGCCACATATTTGTCGGCTAATTGGGCAGCCATTTTTAAGCTGGGTGGCTCCCGATCTAGCACCCACTCCTTCACTTCTTGGGCGCACCTGCGGTAGAACTGCTCCCTGCAGATCAGGTCGATCAGCGCGTCCCATGTAGTGGCTTCCGAATCCTTCACCCACTTCACCACGTACTGCCGCAGCTGGGTGGCGAACTGCTCATGGGTGCTGCTAGGATTCTTGGGCAAGTCTCTGAACTTCTTCCGGTAAGACTCTGGAGTGATGAAGAATCGCTGGAGGAGGGCCTTCGCGACTTCGTCGTAGTTCCCGCAGTCCTCCGTCGCCACTCCTCGATAGGCCTCCAAGGCCTCTCCATGCAGAGTGGGCACAAGGTGTCTCACCCACTCTGACTTGGGTAGATCGTGTAGTTTACAAGTCCTTTCAAAAACTTGCAAATGTCCATCAATGTCCCCATCACTGTCTGCAAACTTGGCAAACTGTATACGTCCTGATCTGTGTACAACAGCTGACAACGGCTCCCGGGGTACCACAGCCTGTGGTGCCCGCTCATCACGCCACATCTGGATGATGATCAAGCGCTCTTGCTCCGTTGCCCTTTCCCCCAATTCCGCTAGCCGATCTGCTAGGGTATCCGGGCCGCCCCCCCTGGGACGTTGGGATCCTGGCCCTGCTAGGGATTGCTGGGAAACATTGCTGCTGTGAGAGAGGGCGGGGCTTGTGGTTCTCACCGGTTCCTTACAAAGGTCCACTGTTGGGCCATCCTCTGCGATGCTGACGCCGTCATTGCTTTCCACCTCCGCCCGATGAGACTCCTCCACGCTCCTGAGCGCCGCCTTCATGACGCTTCTGGACGCGTTGGAAGGGATATCCACACCCTTCCCCTGGCATACGATCTCCAGATCCTCCTTGGACATTCCGCTGAATTCCGCCATCTTGTGCGTTCTCCTGCGCTGCAGTTACTCCTCTCGTGAGTAACTCGGCTTCTCCAATCGGGTGATGAAAAGCCGCCTGGGAATATCCCACCACTATGCCACCAATTTCTGTGACAGGACGGTACCGTACGAAAGCACTCGCCGCTTTCGTGTCCCGTTGACTGCGCACAGATTGGAAGGTCAAGCCGCACGAGGCCTGACCACATAGGGGATTCCCGCTTACCGTCAGTAACCGCCTGTTACTGACTCCACCCACTGCGCTGTGGGCGGGTACTCGCTGCCACCACCAAACTCCTAACCTGCCGTGGCGTTTGGAACCACGGTTCTGCTCTGTATGTGCCGACGCACTGCCTTACCACAGCTGTGTGGTGCTGCCGAATCCCCACTAGCCACTTGCTAGGCCTCTACCGGTAGCTGGCGGAAGGCGGAGCTTGGAGACGCTAGGTGCTTCCCTGGACAGCCGGAGGACGGGGCTAGGTTTGGCCTAACCCTGTTGGTCACAAGATGAAGCAGTCTTCTTGAGGCAAAGATGTTTATTGCTCAAATAACCTTTAAAAAGGCTCCTCCCTATTGCTAGGGGCAACAGCATACAATCAGATGTTTTCAGCAGAAGAAGATGTTACAATATACACTCCTATGGGCCAACTGCCCTTCTTTTATCCCTCTCCAAGACCCCTTACCACAGGGGGTAAGCCCGCCCTGTGGTGCACAACCAATCAATGTTTACCCATGAGCTGTGCATGCTCTGGTCTCATGCACAGCTTTACATTGTTCCCTATGGACAGTGGGGAGTGGTCGGTCTCCTTTGACTCTCCCATCTTGGAGATTCAGGATACTCCCACGGTGCCGTTCAGTCTGGCTGGGGGGAAGTTTTCCCTCCTAATCCGACTTCCAGAAACCTGCCCGGGACCCCTCTCACTGTCTGCAGCCTGGATTTGGGCTCCAGAGCTGGGCAGCCTGGCTCCCCGGTCCAGGTTTCTTGGCACTACGGCTGATCTCCATGGAGCTCCAAGAAACCACTCAGCTTGTTTCATAGCTAAGCTGCTTCTCTCTCTCCCTGTGCCCCTTGGAAATGTGAGGCTGGATGGGAAAACATTCCGTTTTTGGGGAAAAGGTCTGGGAGAATCCATCAGCCTGCACAGCTATGGATTCCCCCCTCCTGGGACACACAATCAAGTAAGTGCAATTTATCTTTAAATACATTACATTTAAATCACACTGTACATGTTTATACATTTAAATACCCTCTGAGCCTGCACAGGCTCCACATACCTAGGCACTGCATGTTTTACACAATGTCCTGTTCTGTAACTACTGTGCTAGCCCTGCAGCCTGGCTGCTAGGGCTCTCTCAGTGCTGGAGGTATGGGGCTGGCTTCCCCCATCCTCCAGCCTGCCTTCCTGCCTCTGGGGTTCCAGGGAGCTAGCTCTCCCTGTCCCCCCAGTGTGGCACTAACTCCGTGGCCTCGCCGCACGCAGCGGCGCACCCCCCTGTACCGAAGTCCGGCGGCCCGGGACACTTGTCCCGGCCGCCGTGACTCTGGCTTGTTTCAGCGCTGAGGCGCCGGGAGCGTAGCTCCCGGACCCCAGCACTCACCATCCTGCTCGGCAGCCTAATTTCCCCCACACCGCTAGGGAGCCGGCTAGCCCGGTCCCCCATGAGCGGCGCTGACTAGTAGCCTCGCCGCAGCGTCCGGCGGGGAGCTGGGCTGCGGCGCACCCCCCTCGCCGGCTAGCAGCCCGGGACGTCCGTCCCGGCTGCTGCGGCTGGCCACCCGTGCTGGCCTGAGGCGCCGGGAGCAGAGCTCCCGGCCCCCAGCGGCGGCTCTTACAGAGAGCACTGCAGCGGGAGCCGAGCTCCCAGCCGCAGCGCTCACCCTTCTCCCCGGCGCGCACACTCCAGTGCGCCCGGGGCTTCACCGACCGCTGCCGGGAGCGGAGCTCCCGGACTCCGGCGGTCAGCGGCTGCCCTCTCCCCCGGCGCGTACACTCTGCTGAGCGCGCCGGGACTGCCCTCACTGCCGTGGTCTCCGGAGGGGTCCGGGACCACGGCACATAAAAGTACAGTACTTAAACATTGAATACAACACGGCGCCTAGCGCCCAATACATTTTTAAATCTGGCGCCAAGCGCCCTTTGTCCCTCAAAATGGCGCCGGGCACTAGGGGTTAACCCCTTCAGTGCCAAAGCGGCCATTTGCCTCGTGGCTGGGGTCCCTCCGGCCACAGCCCTGTATAGATTGTGTCTTCTATAGGGGTATGACTGTGTGGCGTAACGTGAATAAGAGACACTACTGTGCGTTGTAAATAATGTGAGTAACGGACACTACTGTGCGGTGTAATGTGATACTGTGAGGCATAATTTGAATTGTAAATACTATTGTGAGGCCATGCCCCTTCCCCATAAGGCCACATTCCTTTTTTGACACGCCTCCCTTATTTCAAATATGTGTATGTGTGTGGGGGGGCCTGCCCCTGACTTTGCCAGGGGCGCTCGGACCTCTAGATACACCCCTGCCAACAGTTCACTCTGAAGGTGCAGGAAGCTGCTCTGGCTCCGCGGCACACCTTGCAACTGGTCGCGGCACACTAGTGTGCCACGGCACACTGGTTGAAAAAGCCTGCTCTAATCCAATGCACACACACAGAAAACTTGATAGAAGCAGCTGCTACCACTGGGCATGTGCAGTAGCTCTGCTCTGTCCCTTATACTGCATGATGTGGTGGCAGCTCTAGTAATCGTATTATGTATCATTGCTATTGTTTTCAAAATTTGAGCCACTTGCCAAGAGAAGGAGGATTTCTGGGCAACCAGGTAACTCAGTCCCAGGCTTGATGGTCTACTCTGTCTCCTCCAGGGTTAGACACAGGGGGTGTGGTACAGAAGTTAGACATGATAAATGTAGACAGTCATTAGGTCTACTCCATAGGGTTAGCAGTCAAAAGGTCGACAGTTAAAAGGTTGACAGGGTTAAAAAATTTACACAAAATGTATTTTTTGTGTTTTTAATTTTTTCTTTTTTACACAAATCTGTTAAAATGCATCCCCTCATGGGCTCACTTCACTCACCACGATTCAGGCTCAGTGGCTTGCTCCGCTCCGATTCGCTCGCCACAAGATTACTAAAGGTAATAGTTTGTGACATGGATAGTAAATGAGGCAAAAGTTGTACAAGCATGAAAAACAGGCATACCATTGTTTATGATTATGAGAAACCTTTTTGTTTTTCTTGTACTATAGTCCAAATCCACAAATCCTTACACTGAGTAATTATTTAATAATATGCCCCCTTCTTTACCTTTATTGTGGAGTAATTACAGTGCTTAGAGTGGTCCTAGAGAGGTGGTGGAACTCACCCCCCTCCCCACGGCGCCCATGTAATAAAGGTATTGCGCGCGCCTACGGAGCGCGCGGCAAAAAGGGGGGGTGGTCTCAAAAAGAAAGGGGCATGGTCACACAATAGTAATAATGCCCACAGTAGTAGCACCCAAGTGTAAATTTTGAAGTGGGGGTATGGAAAAGTGAAGGTTGTAATTATGTGCGCGCCGATGGCGTGCGCGCTCCTCAAAAGGGGGCATGGCCACGTAAAAGGGGGTGTGCCCTTCAGTGTAGTTTACCACACCATATACCCCTTATACACCACAATAACAGGACCCCTTTCACATTATAGCACACAGTATGAGCCGAAATTTACATTATACCACACAGTTTGAGCCGAGATTCACATTACACCACAAAGTATGAGCCAAATTCACATTACACCACACAGTATAAGCCGAAATTCACATTATAGCACACGGTATGAGCCGAAATTCACATTACAGCACACGGTATGAGCTGAAATTCACATTATAGCACACAGTATGAGCCGAAATTCACATTATAGCACACGGTATGCGCCGAAATTCACATTATAGCACACGGTATGAGCCGCCATTCACATTATAGCATACCGAATGAGCCGAAATTCACATTATAGAGTGACAGAGTGACAGGGAGAGTGACAGCAGGGACATGGAAAATGACAGCAGGGACATGGAGAGTGACAGCAGGGGCATACAGTAGGCACTAGAGAGAGAGAAAGGCAGCAGGGTAAGATTACCTGTTTAGCAGCGGCGGTGGTCTGCGGTGCTGTGGATGAGTAGGCTGTGGTAGGCGTGGAGTGGAGAAGGCTGTGGGCCTCGGAGATAGTGCGGAGGAGGAGGCTGTGAGCATGCAGAGGTCCGAGGGCGGGGCGTCAGAGGAGGCTGAGGGCGGCTGCAGTGGATCGGGAACCAGGCTGGCTTTATTATCCCTGCTGCCGCATCGAGCTCCTGTGACCACGGTGCTAATATTTCAAAACTGCTGTGGACCGGCAGCCAATCAGCGACAGATTTGAACTAGTAGCGCCGCAGTCACAGGAGCGCGATGCGGCGGCAGGGATTATAAAGCCAGCCTGGTCCCAGATCCGCTGCAGCTGGGAGTCTGGAACCAGGGCTTCCAGTGTGGCTGCGATGGTATGGGCAGAGTGATGGAGGGCGGACTGGGAGATCAGCTTCTTTGTCAGCCCATACAGTAATGCCCACAGCAGTAGCACCCCTTATACAATGCCCACAGTAGTAGTGCCCCTTATGCAATGCCCGCAATAGTAGTGCCCCTTATGTCCCCAGGAGTGGTGCCCCTTATGAAGTGTCCCCTTTACAATGCCTTCATTATCAGTGCACCCCATCAGTAATGCCCTTAATGGTAATGCCCCTGTGTAGTATTGCCCCCAGTAGTAATGTTGCCTGTAGTAATGCCCCCAGTCGTTTAGCCCCCTGTAGTTTAGCCCCAGTAGTCATGCCCCCACTGGTAATGCCCCTGCAGTTATGACCCCAGTAATTTACCCCCCCCCCACTTTAGTTTAGCCTCCCAGTGGTAATGGCCCCAGTAGTTTTGCCCCATGTAGTTTAGCCCCGTTAGTAATGCCCCCAGTAGTTTGCCCCAGCCCCCCTGTAGTTTGCCCCCTTGTAGTAATGCCCCCAGTAGTAAATCCCACCAGTAGTAAAGCCCCCCAGTAGTTTGTCCCCAGTATTAAAGCCCCCCAGTAGTTTGCCCCTTTGTAGTTTGCCCCAGTAGTAAAGCCCCCAGTAGTTTGCATCTGTAGTATAGCCCCCCAGTAGTTTGCCCCAGTAGTAAAGCCCCCAGTAGTTTGCCTCTGTAGTATAGCCCCCCAATCGTTTGCCCTTCTGTAGTATAGCCCCCCAGTAGTTTACCCCTCTGTAGTATAGCCCCCCAGTAGTTTGCCCCTCTGTAGTATAACCCCCCCAGTAGTTTGCCCCTCTGTAGTATAGCCCCCCAGTAGTTTGCCCCTCTGTAGTATAGCCCCCCAGTAGTTTGGCCCCTCTGTAGTATAGCCCCCCAGTAGTTTGCCCCAGTAGTAAAGCCCCCAGTAGTTTGCCTCTGTAGTATAGCCCCCCAATCGTTTGCCCTTCTGTAGTATAGCCCCCCAGTAGTTTGCCCCTCTGTAGTATAGCCCCCCAGTAGTTTGCCCCTCTATAGTATAGCCCCCCAGTAGTTTGGCCCCTCTGTAGTATAGCCCCCCAGTAGTTTGCCCCCAGTAGTATAGACCCCCCAATAACAGCGCCGCTAGTAGTGCACATATGGGAGGGGGGGGGAGAGAGAGAGGCACCATACTTACCAAGCCCCGCTCCCGCCGCAGTCCTCTCTTGGCGCCCGCTCCTCGGCACTATGGGAGAGGCGTCATGACGTCTCTCCCATAGTGCGTACTGACAGAGCCGGAGGCAGGAGCTCAGTACTGAGCTACTGCCTCCGGCTGCCGATGTGCGGGGAGAGCCGGGCGCCGCTGATAACAGCGGCCGCCCGGCATCTCCCTGCAGCGCCGGGACATCGGGTTAGGTGAGCCGGGGGAGGCGGAACTGCGTTCTGTCTCCAAGTGGAACTGACGGAACGCAGTTCCGCCCCGTTCCAGCTCACTTTAACCCCTGAGTAATTAGTGATAAACACTAATTTAATTTGACACAAATTCTGGTATAATTACTGCATATGTCTGAGGTTAAAATTATTGCCTCTCTGATCAGGAGATAATTCATATACCACTACATCATACAAAAAAAAATGTATTAGGAGAACCGCCAATATGGGGGTATTATTACTAAAGTCCCGATTTTGACTGATTTGGTGTTTTTTCTTCAAAGTGTCATCTCGGGAATTTACTAAACACAAATCTCGGCAGTGATGAGGGCATTCGTATTTTTTTGGAAGGCAAAGAAAAAAAGTACGAATTTATACACCATCAGTCAAATACGCCTGTTATTTGATACAACTCGGTAATTTACTAAAAATTCGAACTCAGAAACACTGCCGTGAAAAAATACAAATCGTAAAAAAAGCAGTTTTAAAATAGACCTGCTTTTTTTTACCGTGTTCTGATAGGCATGCACGGATCAGTGAGATCCGTGCATGTTTATCAGTGGGAAGGGGTGTGAAATAGTTAAAAATCAGGGAAAAAATTTGCGTGGGGTCCTCCCTCCTAAGCATAACCAGCCTCGGGCTCTTTGAGCCGGTCCTGGTTGTAAAAATACGGGGGGGGGGGGGGAATTGACTGGGGATACCCCATATTTTAACAACCAGCACCGGGCTCTGCGGGTATATTTACTAAAATTCGTATTTTTCTGAATTAGGTTAAAGTTCAAACACAAATGACATTGAATGTGTGAATTTGCAACTTTTTGAATTTTGTACGTCTCATTTACTATGCTGTCGTATTCTGCATTTTTGTTTTTTCCGATGTCGATGTCATTCGTATTTTCAGCCAGTGTTTTACGGTATTGAATAGTAAAACACTGCCGAAATTAACACAATGAATTTCGGCCGGATCTGTGAGATCCATGCAGGGCTTCAATGTGCACCTTTAAAAAAAAAAAAAAAAAGTATTAAAAATCAAGAAAAAAATTGCGTGGGGTCCCCCCTCCTAAGCATAACCAGCCTCGGGCTCTTTGAGCTGGTCCTGGTTGTAAAAATACGGGGGAAAAATTGACTGGGGATACCCCATATTTTAACAACCAGCACCGGGCTCTGCACCTGGTACTGGTGCAAAAAATACGGAGGACAAAAAGCGTAGGGGTCTCCCGTATTTTTTGAACCAGCACCGGGCTCCACTAGTCAGAGAGATAATGCCACAGCTGGGGGACACTTTTATCTTGGTCCCTGCGGCCCTGGCATTAAATCACTAACTAGTCACCCCTGGCCGGGGTACCCTGGAGGAGTGGGAACCCCTTAAATCAAGGGGTCCCTCACTTCCAGCCATCCAAGGGCCAGGGGTGAAGCCCGTGGCTGTCCCCCCCATCCAAGGGTGGCGGATGGGGGGCTGATAGCCATAGTTTAAAAAAAAGAATATTGTTTTTTGTAGCAGTACTACAAGTCCCAGCAAGCCTCCCCCGCAAGCTGGTACTTGGAGACTCCAATGGTGGGAACTTTGCGGTCAGCGGTTGAGGTTACTCGCAGTCAACCGCTGACTGCAAAGTTACCACCATTGGATACAATGGAGCGCCTATGCGCTACATTGTATCTCTGCCGTGCGCTGCCTGACTGACAGCTCAGGAGCGCACAGCCAATCAGGAGAGTGCCATGACGTGGCGCTCCCTGATTGGCTGAAGGGATCCTCTTTGACAGGAGTCACGGGGGGTCCCGGCTGTCGGGGAAAGGGGTCCCATGTGTAAACATGGGACCCCTTTCAGTGCGTGGATCGGGTTTTTCGGTTTGTTTTTTTGCCAAGTACGTGGATTACAAAGAGGACGGAGCTACTCTGGATTGTGTGAGTATAATTTTATTTACAGGTACCCCGGGATTCTACGTGGAGAAGTGGACCGAGCCTCGTGTGAACATAGGTAAGTATGTGTGTATGTAGGTGTGCATGTATGTAATAAAGTTTTACTGTCACGGTGTGTGTGTTGTTTTTTTGGGGGGTATTTTTTTTGTAGTAGAACTACAGGTACCAACGGGCCCGTTTTTCCACCGCATGCTGGTACTTGTAGTTCTCCAAGTACCAGCTTGCGGGGGAGGCTTGCTGGGACTTGTAGTACTGCTACAAAAAAACAATATTCTTTTTTTAAAACTATGGCTATCAGCCCCCCATCCGCCACCCTTGGATGGGGGGACAGCCACGGGCTTCACCCCTGGCCCTTGGGTGTCTGGAAGGGGGGACCCCTTGATTTAAGGGGTTCCCACTCCTCCAGGGTACCCCGGCCAGGGGTGACTAGTTAGTGATTTAATGCCAGGGCCGCAGGGACCAAGATAAAAGTGTCCCCCGGCTGTGGCATTATCTCTCTGACTATTTGAGCCCGGTGCTGGTTCAAAAAATACGGGGGACCCCTACGCTTTTTGTCCCCCGTATTTTTTGCACCAGTACCAGGTGCAGAGCCCGGTGCTGGTTGTTAAAATATGGGGTATCCCCAGTCAATTTTCCCCCCGTATTTTTACAACCAGGACCAGCTCAAAGAGCCCGAGGCTGGTTATGCTTAGGAGGGGGGACCCCACGCAATTTTTTTCTTGATTTTTAATACTTTAATTTTTTTTTAAAGGTGCACATTGAAGCCCTGCACGGATCTCACAGATCCAGCCGAGATTCATTGTGTTCATTTTGGCAGTGTTTTACTATTCAATACCGTAAAACACTGGCTGAAAATACGAATGACATCGACATCGGAAAAAACGAAAATGCAGAATACGACAGCATAGTAAATGAGGCGTACAAAATTCAAAAAGTTGCAAATTCACACATTCAATGTCATTTGTGTTTGAACTTTAACCTAATTCAGAAAAATACGAATTTTAGTAAATATACCCCATGGCGTATGCAAAAACAAGTCTGGAATTTCCAACGTACAAAAAACAATAGAATGGCCCTGCTGGAAATGGGTACACAGGGCAGACAGTAATACCCTTTTACACTGAGCTTTTGACCCAGATCGCTGCTCCATGTAAAAGGGTCCAAATTAGAAAAAAAAAAAAAAAAAAGAGGCAAGAAACCTGGGAATCCAACCTGGGTAGCTTGCAGGACTGGACACGGGAAGAAATCGTGTTAAGAGGCAGTGTAAATAGGTAACCTGTGTCACCCAACCTGGGTCCCATTTACAGCATGAGGACATTGCACATGGGTGTAGTGTGAACAGCGCTGACCCGCATCATGGTGTGAAAGGGGTCTGTCCCAGGTCTGACCTGGTTTGAAACAGTGTTCCAAATGCCAGGTCAGACCCAGGACTTTGGAGTAAAGGGGGGTACACACGGAGAGATCCGTGCTTAAAATCTAAGCAATCTTGCTAGATTGCTTAGATTTTAAGCACGGATCTGCCGTGTGTATGCCCTCCAGCGATAGCGATGCGCGGCCCCGCGCATCGCTATCGCCGATGCTAGATTGAGCTGCATGCAGGCTCAATCTAGCGGGTCGCTCACTTCACCGTTGTGTGAAGTGAGCGCCCCCCCCCCCGTCGGCTTTCCCCCTCGCTCAGCACATCGCGCTGTGCTGAGCGGGGGGAGAGATTTGTGCTGAGCGGTCTGTGTTAAGATCGCTCAGCACACATCTCTCCCGTGAGTACCCCCCTTAACACTGCAGCTCTGGAGTCGTTACACAGATCAGACAGTAAACTACAGTTCAGCTAGATGTACAACACAATGTAGACAGGAACACTACAAATCTGTTGGCATCAGGAGTTACTCAGGAGCTCCACTAATTAGACAAGGTAGGTAATTAATCTTGCTTGAACAGGCAAGGAACCATCTGGTTGTGTTTCAAGAGGTTTTACATAGCAGTTAATATGTGAAGAGGCTGAAGATTAACATATGAGAATATGTTCTTGGAAAGATTGTCGGTATTCAGAAAAAATAGGATTTTGATACCTACCGGTAAATCCTTTTCTCCAAGTCCATAGAGGATGCTGGGGACGACATCAAGACCATGGGGTATAGATGGGATCCGCAGGTGACATGGGCACTCTAAAGACTTGTCATTGGGTGTGAACTGGCTCCTCCCTCCATGCACCTCCTCCAGACCTCAGTTGTTGGAACTGTGCCCAGGGAGACTGACATTTCGAGGAAAAGAATTACTTAACTAGTGGTGAGATATCTACCAACTCACACCCTCAACCATGCCGCACACATGGCGTTCAACATAACACACGCCAACAGGCATGAACCAATTGCAGCAACATGCTGAAACTAAGATAACACAACTTGTGTAACTGTAATAACTAAACTACAGGTAAAATACGCACTGGGACGGGCGCCCAGCATCCTCTACGGACTAGGAGAAAAGGATTTACCAGTAGGTTATCAAAATCCTATTTTCTCATACGTCCTAGAGGATGCTGGAGACGACATCAAGACCATGGGGTCTATACCAAAGCTCCAGTACGGGCGGGAGAGTGTGGATGACCCTGCAGCACCGATTGACCAAACTTTAGGTCCTCATCGGCCAAGGTGTCAAACTTGTAGAACTTAGCAAACGTGTTTGACCCTGACCAAGCAGCTGCTCGGCAATGTTGTAATGCCGAGACCCCCCGGGCAGCCGCCCAGGGTGAAATGAAAAAGGGTGTGTGCTCTCTCTACAATAGCGCTGGTCTCTCTTACGGTCACCTATGTATGTGGATTATACCCAGGTGTGAAAGTGTATGTTGAAACTGGTATGGTAAATAAAATGGAATTTAATACAATACTAACATGCAATGTCTAAAAACAAGCAATACATAAAAAAACAAGTGGACTGGGAACAGGCCATGGGGTGAATGTGATCCTACCGATGCAGGTGGAGGAGCCACAGGTGTCAAATAAAGGCAGGGTACCCCAGGAAATACCCTGTTGGTGGCTCCTCTGATCGAATTCCCTTCCAGGCAATCAGGAAAACAGTCTGCCAAATGTCCAGGGGGTGGGCAGCGCCACAAGGTATCTCCAACGCGTTTCGGGACAGCCTGGTCCCTTCTTCAAGGCAAGCCGCCCAGGGTGAGCCCACCTTCCTAGTGGAGTGGGCCTTTACCGACGTCGGAAATGGCAATCCAGCCGTAGTATGAGCTTGCTGAATCGTATTCTTAATCCAACGTGCAATAGTCTGCTTGGAAGCAGGACAGCCAATCTTGTTATGAGCATACAAGACAAACAGAGCCTCTGTTTTCCATATATGAGCCGTTCTAGCAACATAAATTTTCAAAGCTCTAACAACATCTAGAGATTTTGAATCAGTGAATGTGTCAGTAACTACTGGCACTACAATAGGTTGGTTTATGTGGAAAGATGAAACCCCCTTCAGAAGAAAATGTTGACGAGTCCTTAACTCTGCCCTATGTTCATGGAAGATCGGGTAAGGGCTCTTGTGAGACAAGACTCCCAATTCAGACACCTGACTTGCTGATGCCAAAGCCAAAAGCATCACCACTTTCCAAGTGAGAAACTTCAACTCTATCTTTTGTAGAGGCTCAAACCAATCCGATTGAAGGAACTGCAATACCACGTTAAGGTCCCATGGTGCCACTGGAGGCACGAATGGAGGCTGGATGTGCAGAACCCCTTTCATGAAGGTCTGAACCTCTGGAAGAGAGGCCAACTGTTTTTGGAAGAACACTGACAAGGCTGAAATCTGGACCTTGATTGATCCCAATCGGAGGCCCGCCTCCACACCATCCTGCAAAAAATGGAGAAAACGTCCTAAGTGAAACTCTTCCATAGGAGCTTTCTTGGATTCACACCAAGATATATATTTTCTCCAAATACGATGGTAATGTTTCGACGTTACTCCCTTTCTGGCCTGAATAAGGGTGGGGATGACTTCCTTGGGAATACCCTTCCTGGCTAGGATACGGCGCTCAACAGCCATGCCGTCAAACGTAGCCGCGGTAAGTCTTGGCACACGCACGGTCCCTGCTGCAGCAGGTCCTCTCGAGGAGGAAAAGGCCGAGGATCTTCTATGAGCAACTGCTGAAGATCTGGGTACCAAGCCCTCCTTGGCCAGTCTGGGGCAATGAAGATTGCTCGAACCCTTGTTTTTCTTATGATCCTGAGTACTTTTGGGATCAGTGGAAGTGGAGGGAAGACCTACACTGACGGAAAAACCCACTGGGTCACCAGTGCATCCACTGCTACTGCTTGAGGGTCTCTCGACCTGGAACAGTATCTCTGAAGCTTCTTGTTGAGATGAGACGCCATCATGTCTATTTGAGAAACTTCCCAAAGACTTGTCAGCTCTGCGAAGACTTCTTGGTGGAGGCCCCACTCTCCTGGATGGAGATCGTGTCTGCTGAGGAAGTCTGCTTCCCAGTTGTCTACTCCCAGAATGAATATTGCCGACAGAGCTTGTAGATGTTTTTCTGCGCAGCGGAGGATTTTTGTCGCCTCTGCTATTGCCGCTCTGCTTTTTGTTCTGCCCTGCCTGTTTATGTATGCGACTGCTGTTACATTGTCTGCCTGGATCTGCACGGGACGGTCTTGAAGAAGATGTACCGCTTGTTGAAGGCCGTTGTAAATGGCTCTTAGCTCCAGAACGTTTATGTGAAGGCAGGCTTCCTGATGTGACCAACGTCCCTGGAAGTTTTCTCCCTGAGAAACTGCTCCCCAGCCTCGGAGACTTGCATCCGTGGTTACCAGGACCCAGTCCTGAATCCCGAACCTGCGTCCCTCTAGCAGGCGAGAGTTGTGCAACCACCACAGGAGCAAAATCCTGGTTCTTGACAACAGGATTATCTTTCTGTGCATGTGTAGGTGTGACCCCGACCACTTGTCCAACAGGTCCCACTGGAATACTCTGGCATGGAACCTGCCAAACTGTATGGCCTCCTAGGCCGCCACCATCTTCCCCAACAACCGAATGGACTGATGGATCGACACACTTGATGGTTTCAATATCTGTTTTACCATTTTCTGGATTTCCAGAGCCTTTTTTCAGCGGAAGAAATACTCTCTGAACTTCTATGTCCAGAATCATCCCGAGGAAAGACAACCTTGTCGTCGATTCCAACTGTGACTTTGGGTAATTTATGATCCACCCATGTTGTTGGAGTATTGACAGAGAGAGTGATATGTTTTGTAACAACTGCTCCCTGGATCTCGCCTTTATCAGGAGATCGTCCAGATAAGGAATTATATTGACTCCTTTCTGACGAAGGAGGATCATCATCTCCGCCATCACCTTGGTGAATACCCTGGGCGCCGTGGAGAGACCGAAAGGTAACGTCTGGAATTGGTAATGGCAATCCTGAACCGCGAATCTCAGATAAGCCTGGTGAGGAGGATAAATGGGAACATGCATGCAAGCATCCTTTATGTCCACCGACACCAAGTAGTCCCCCTCCTCCAGACTGGCAATCACTGCCCGAAGTGATTCCATCTTGAACTTGAACCTTTTTAGGTAACAATTCAGATCTTTTAGATTTAGGATCGGTCTGACCTAGCCGTCCGGCTTCGGAACAACAAAGAGGCTGGAATAAAAACCCCTCCCTTGTTGAGACAACGGTACCAGGACTATGACCTGGTCTTGACATAATTTTTGGATTGCTGCTGTTACTGCTTCTCTCTCTGGCGGAGAAACTGGCAAGGTCAATTTGAAAAATCGTCATGGAGGAACGTCTTGAAACTCCAGTTTGTATCCCTGAGATACTATTTGCAACACCCAGGGATCCAGGCCAGACAGAATCCAATCCAGGCTGAAGAGTTTGAGACGTGCCCCACCCGAGCGGCCTCCTGCAAGGGAGCTCCAGCGTCATGCTGAAGATTTGGCAGAAGTAGGGGTAGACTTCTGCTCTTGGGAACCTGGAGCCGCTGTGGGCTTCTTTCCCCTTCCCCTTCCCCTACCTGAAAAGAAGGGGGAACCTCTCGTCTTTTTGTATTTATTGGGCCGAAAGGACTGCATTTGCGGGTGATAGGTCGTTTTTGCTGGTGCAGGCGCAGAGGGCAAAAATGACGACTTACCTGCGGTAGCCGCCGAAACTAACGCATCCAGGCCATCGCCAAATAAGGCCTCACCTTTATATGGGAGCGCCTCCATGTTTCTTTTGGAATCTGCATCTGCGTTCCACTGGCGAATCCACAATGCCCGCCTAACTGATACTGCCATGGTAGCGGCTTGTGAACTCAAGAGTCCAATATCCTTCATTGCTTCCAGCATGTAGGCGGCAGCATCCTTGATATTCCCTAACTTAAGGAGTATCTCATCTTTATCAATCATGTCAATTTCTGATGACATGCTTTCTGACCATTTTTCAATAGCGCGACTCACCCATGCGCAGGCAATAGTGGGCCTGAGCAGTGTACCTTGGTAACATAAATGGATTTCAATGTCGTTTCCATTTTGCGGTCTGCCGACTCTTTAAGAGAAGCCGTGCCAGGAGCAGGGAGAATTACCTTCTTTGTCAACCTGGAAAGTGCACTGTTTAACACAGGGGGTGACTCCCATTTTTTTCCTTACATAAATAAGCCTTCTCCTGAGGTACAGGAGTGGTTTCTGTAACCTCCAACTCGTCCCTTATAGCCACAATCATATATTGTATAATTTTTGCCAATTTATGATCTCTCTCTCTCTGGATTCACTATCGTCGACACAGGAATCAGAATCCGTGTCAGTATCAGTGTTTACAACATTTGCAAATGATCTCTTATGTGACCCAGAGGGGCCGCCTGCATAAGGAATAACAGCATCCTGAAAAATCACATCTTCCACAGATTTTCTCCAGCATGTAGCCTTATGGGCCCTACACATTGGCCGATCCGCCGCCTACCTGCCCGACGGCGGATATGGCCGACGGGCGACCCGGCGGCGGGGGGGCAGTGACGGGGGGAGTGAAGTTACTTCACTCCCCCCATCACATCGCTCCATAGAACTGCAGGCAAATAAGGACGAGATCGTCCATATTGGCCTGCATGCACAGCTGACGGGGCACCAGCGATGAGCGAGCGCAGGGCCGCGCATCGTTCATCGCTGGTGGCTCCACACTGCACGATATGAACGTGCAGTGATGTCGGCCAGTGTGTAGGGTCCATTAGATTCAGACTTATCTAATCTACGGTTAATCAGATGCATACTGTCATGTATCTCTTTCACCCATGCAGGCTCTTGGTGTGCCGGTAGCGCCACCACATTACAACTCTGTGTCCCTAAAATGGCTTCCTCCGGGGAGGAACTCCCTGCCTCAGACATGCCTCACACGCAGGGATGGATCTAGATTTTCTTTAGGGGGGGGCGGTTTACTGTTTAATCTTGACTCCTCCCTCTACAGTCCCAACTCCTCCCATCTGCATTCCTAACTTCTCCTCTCTCAATTCTGACTGAACTTTTTGAGTGAGACTGAGATAGAGCTTTGTGATTGTTCTTTGTACATGTGACTGTGCTATGGGGTAATTGTATTTATTAGCCCTAGTACCCACACACCAGCAAGTGAGGGGCAAATGCTCTGTAAGCCTTGCTCTCCTGGCTCCTCTGTGCTGCTGTGGTATAAGCTGGAGCACATCGTTCTGCCTCAGGCTCTCCCCGGAGAGCTCTGTTCTGCTCAAAAGTGGGCGTGGCTATGACTGTGTTAGGGGGGTCGGTCGCCCCCTTTGCCCCCCCCCCTAGATCCGGCCCTGCTCACACGCGTACAGCACACTCACAGACACACTTGGACTTATTTTGGGGACAGACCCACAGTAAAATCTGTCAGAGGGACACAGGATAGGAGCAGCCAGTTCACAATCCCAGCGCCAGTATTGCCTGTGAACACAGTATGTCCTCAGCCCAACAGCGCTTTTGAATAGTAATATACACTATCAAATGCACCACAATCGCTTTGTGCCCCCCCTTAATAGCACCCTGTACTTGTCAGAAGTGGAGGAGAGGACCAGCGTGTTCTCTGCAGCCTGAGGAGAGAGAGAAAATGGCGCTGAGTAGTGTGCTGGCTGCCTGAGGAAGAAGCTCCGCCCCAGCAATGGCACGTCTTTACACTCAAAAAATCACTGTAATATTTATACTGGCAGGGGTAGGGCTGTGCCAGTGGCAACTTATGCCCCCTTTTAGCCAGTTTGAGGTATTTTTCTTGCTGCCCAGGGCGCCCCCCCCGCACCTTGCAGTGCCTGTGTGTGTGGGCAGCAATGGCGCGCTGCGCTCCCGTCAGCCGCGCCGCACCTCAGCCGTCACTTACGTAATACTTACTTATACTCACCTGTCTTCTGACTTCTGGCTCTGTGAGGGGGGTGACGGCGTGCTGTGGGAGTGAGCATCTAGACACGGCTAGCGTTCAGTGCCCTTCAGGAGCTAATGGTGTCTTGTCAGTCAGAAGCAGAGCCATGAAACTCTTTAGGAAGTTGTTTCTGCTTCTGCCCCCTCAGTCCCACGAAGCAGGGAGTCTGATGCCAGCAGATCTCCCTGAAAATAAAAAACCTAACATAAGTCTTTTCAGAGAACTCAGTAGAGCTCCTCAGAGTGCATCCAGTCAGCCTGGGCACATTTCTAAAACTGAGGTCTGGAGGAGGGGCATGGAGGGAGGAGCCAGTTCACACCCAATGAAAAGTCTTTAGAGTGCCCATGTCTCCTGCGGATCCTGTCTATACCCCCATGGTCTTGATGTCGTCCCCAGCATCCTCTAGGACGTATGAGAAATGGGTGTATACTGTTTGTCAATGCAGTTCATATGGGTATCATGATATCATAGCCATGATAAATTTATGATGTTTTGCTGATCAACATTCTCAGGTAACCAGACTACTTTGTTTGCATTGTTTGGGGTATTGGCTATTGTATAGTGTTCTGCTCAGGCCACCTATAGTTTGTTCTTCTCGGGTCAGAATCAATGATCACATAGCACTCTTGGGTAAATCTGGGGGGGGGGGGTGCACTCTAGCTTGTCAATATTACATGGGCTTATGTTTGCTTTGAGCTTTCATGCTGCCTAAATTACCTTACATATACACTAACTTCTGTTAATACAGGCAAAAGTTACTATAGGAATATCAGAGTGTGAATAGTTCTCTTCCTAATGTTGTCTAAGTAAGTCAAAAGGCCTAACTACTTATACCTCATACATTATTTTGAATGGGAAAAAAACCCAGTAGACTCTTGTAGCACCTCCCGTTATGCAAACAGTAGCACAAAAACATTAACCAATCATTTCCTTCAGACTCAACATACACATGTAACATCAT
The DNA here is from genome assembly GCF_028390025.1 of Pseudophryne corroboree. Lineage (NCBI taxonomy): Eukaryota > Metazoa > Chordata > Amphibia > Anura > Myobatrachidae > Pseudophryne > Pseudophryne corroboree. The sequence goes on along the minus strand of NC_086452.1, from coordinate 162,474,969 downwards.
GTTTATTCATGGCTCAAATAATCAGTTATGCTGAGGCTTATATATAGTTCAGTGAATTGCTTTGACAAATTTTTTTACCAGAACTGTAAAAAGAAGTGTAAAAAAAACCCATAAAGAAACCCATAAAGATTAAAAAATGATGATACATATAAGTATCTTTAAAAAAACAAACATACAAAAAAAACAAAAAAACAAAAAACAACATACTGGTGCTAAACTTGAGAGACAAATTGACTCAGGCACACAGAATATGAGAATAGGGCTACAACTTGCTGACGATAATCTTTCTGGATGGATATAATATGCATTTCACTGTATAGAGTCTGGAGTAGCAAAATCCGCTTCGTGTATATTTACTGGGCACAGATCAGCATATAAAGCTATTTAACTGATTCTCCCAGCAATTGTATTGAATTCTCTGGAGAATTCTCTGGAGATAGGTTAAATTTAATTGATAGTGCTGTGGGCTTGTTAAAAATGCAATTTGGTAGTTTGCAGAGGTCCGGAACAATTAAGTTTCCAGTAAGAATGTATATTGGTAAATGAAAACAGATTCCTAGGGGATGATTTAATTGCTTTGCACACCTAATTTTCTGCCTTAAGTGATGGGAGATCGTGAGGTGCAATTCAATTGTGTTTTGTTGTCACACTCATCATGCCCAATGTAAAATGGTGCTGTCCGCAATTCAAAAAAGTGCCATTTGCACATTCAAACAGGTCACTTTTCACACATTTCAGTTCGCCAGCATGGGGTCTTACAGCTGAAATGTGTCTCCATGCAGCTCAGCGCACCCCAATGGAGCAACAATTTATTTATTTATTTATTTATTAACAGTTTCTTATATAGCGCAGCATATTCCATTGCGCTTTACAATTAGAACAACAGTAATAGAACAAAACTGGGTAAAAACAGACAGACAGACAGAGGTAGGAAGGCCCTGCTTGCAAGCTTACAATCTATAGGGAAATAGGCATAGATACACAAGGATAGATGCTGTCTATTGCATAATGGTCCACCAGATTGCTAGGTTCTTAATGGGTTGTATGATGATACCCCGCAATGTTGGCCAAGTGTCAGGAGGGTGTGAGAGTAAAGAAAGACAAGATATGTGATATTATGTGGACTGTACAGAGAGGATGTAATTAGATAGGGAAGCACTGAAGGTTATGTGGGTGGGTCTGGAATTTGATAGGCTTGTCTGAAGAGGTGAGTTTTCAGGGAACGTTTAAAGGTTTGGAGACTAGAGGAGAGTCTTATTTTGCGTGGGAGGGCATTCCACAGAGTGGGTGAAGCCCGGATAAAGTCCTGTAATTTTGAGTGTGAACAAGTAATGCGTGTTGATGAGAAACGTAGATCTTGTGCAGAGCGGAGAGGTCGGGTAGGGAGATATTTTGAGATGAGTGAAGAGATGTATATTGGTGCAGTTTGGTTAATAGCCTTGTATGTCAGTAAAAGTATTTTATATTTAATACGGTAGAATACCGGTAACCAATGGAGGGACTGACAGAGCAGATCTGCTGACGATGAACGTCTAGCGAGGTCTAGCGAACAATTGAATTGCTCTGTTGGTCGCCATCTAGTGGTGGCCATGGGGAGAAACAATTATATTCCCCCCTAGTCTTTTCTGATCAACACGTTTCGTCACCCTCTGGAGAAATTTTCAAGATTGGAAAATAACTTGTATAAAAACATGAGTTGGAGTTTCAATTTTTTTTTATACTGCAATAGCATGTAATGAAGTGTAGTATGATTATCCTGATTTCCCATTTTGTGAATACCATCACAGGTACAACTATATCACCTCTTCAACAACAAGAAAATAGTTGAAAAAAATAAATATGCGGTTGTGGTGTGATATTATTGCTTAAGTTGACTTAGCAACTTTAGGAAATATCACTTGAATTTACAAAGATTACTTCCAGGGACAGAGCTTGCAATAAAGGTCTTTCCCTGCGAATCTCCTTTTTGGAAAAAATTAGTGAGAATGTGTCTGTGACGGCTACCTCTCTCCACTGCTGTCACGGTTGAGGCTAAATTCAACCATGCTAAAGGACCTCTGATGTCACAACTACGTGAATCGTGACAGCAAGGGTAGGAGCAAGTCAGAACATGGGACCCAAAAGGTCCCATCACAGGCTCACTTTGCTCACCACACTTCGGGCTTGGTGGCTTGCTTCGCTCAGCTTTGCTCGCCACCAGGTTACTAAAGGGAATGGACGTTTATGTGGATAGTGAAATTGCTAGCCCACGACCTTGCTTCTCCCCCTACCATCGTGGGTCACATGGTTGTGATGTCAAAGGTCATTTAGCCCACTTGGATCAAGCATCTACCCTGCTGTCACCCCCAGATCCTGCTTGTCTTCCCTGGCCAGCTGCTGCAGGCTGGTTCCCTGCCTCACTGACCCCCACATGCTCCCGTTGTGTCCGTGTCCGGCTAGTGCTGCCCAGCTAACTACATCCTATGTTACCCCTGCAGCTACCTCTGTGCTAGCGCTGGAACCCCTACTGTAGCTCGCCTCCCTGCCCCCAGAGCTGCCTCCATTCCTAGCCTCGCTGCCTGCACCCCACTTGCTCCAGTCTCTGCCCTAGCCTCCTGCTGCCCAACCTCCCCTTCTGCACCTGGTGTATAAAAGAAATAAAATAAAACTTACATGCACTGTACACCGCCTGTAGTCTATTTAGACTACAGGCAGTCACAGGCACGGGGTCATGGCTTTGCTCTGCCTGTCACATGTCAGGCAGGGCAGAGAATGAGTCGTTGAATCAGAAATGACCCTGCATAATGCTATCTAAAGATAAAGTTATTATCACAGGGCTCCCTCTGGTGTTTTTTTACAATAAAAAAAATGTATTTGAAAAAGATCGCATTTCCCATAAAAATGTGATATTAAGGATTTGGAGAATTTTGTGAATTCTCCAAGTGCCCATTCGTACATATAGGTGATAATAAAATAATGTGAAAAAAGTGTGAAAACACCTGTTTTCACATTATTTTAGTAAAAATAATATTGATAAATATGCCTGTAAAAGTGTTCCTGGTAGCAGCAAATCCTTCTGATAGTCCACTATGGCCATCTAGAGAGCCACTGTCCTATACTAATCCACAACATACACTGCTTTCAATTTTGTTAAGAGATCCTAGATCAGTGATGGCTAACCTTGACACTCCAGCTGTTGTTGAACTACATATCCCAGCATGCCCATGCTAAAACTGATGCAGGACATGCTGGAATGTGTAGTTCAACAACAGCTGGAGTGTCAAGGTTAGCCATCACTGTCCTAGATAGTGAAATATGTATGCTCACTTTGTCCTCTATCAACAACAACATGTGCAAACATATTGGTATTAATCTGACCCTTGTATAATATATAGTGTGACATGTGAAGGTTATCACTTTTTCTGAACTCTTATATATGCTTTTCCATTTGCATTGATTTTAACATGTGCTTCTTTGTAGCAACTGCAGGGACGCAGTATCACCAATGGAAAGTAACTAAGCGATATGAACAATGAGGTTTTTTAGACCGTGACTCTTAACTCTCATTGAAAAATGATTTCTGTATCGTTATGTACATTAATCTCATGTAGTAAAGTGTCAATCTCCTGTCCCAAATTGTAGGATGATTTTGCTAATTATATAATACATAGCTTTGTTCTATCACCTTTCCAACACAAATAATAATATTGTATTTTTAAAATATTTCCATCAGCCACGTTTTGCCATTTTAATTTTAAATGTCTTAAAAAAATATCTTTGTCAACTTTGATATACCTTGTTGACCTCAGAGAATGCAATTACTTAGCAGTTGTATTTCAACTTGTTTTTATTAAAATGTATCTTCTTTCAGTGGATTACACTGAAACAGTCTAAATATAATTGGATTTTCGTTATATGGTACTGTCATTGATATGCAACATGCTTTTCAAAATTGCAATGTATAACCTTAATATTTGTGAGTCTATCAGGAGTTTGGCATAAAAATGTATATTTTCTAATATTTTGTCTTGCACTGAAATGATTTCATTTATATGCAAATGAGGCTTGGCTCTGCACCTGTTTCTTGTTTGTTACAACTATGGGAATTATTTGCACTTAGTAATAAAATTCCATAAACTGAATTTGTCATCAATATTGTAGTGGGAGAGAAAATATATCTTTTTTTTTTCCTTTGGCAGACACATGCTTTTGTTGTTAGTTTGATAGATGGATATTGTCTGAAAGTTTTGTTTAAATAACAAAACAAAGCATAATTTATCTTTTCTCAAGCATATCCTTTCCATTGTGTAGCTTTTGTTGTGCCTTTGTTTGGTAGGGTGGAGAAGTGACAGGTTATACAATGAAAACAGCATTGTGAACTTTCTGAAAACAGGGCAATGTGAAACTCATAATGTCAACACTAATTAATATGGGCCTTCTGTAAAGGGCAGTACACACTAGAGAGATGTGTGCTGAGCGATATGTCACAGACCGCTCAGCACACATCTCTTTCCCCGCTCAGCACAGCGTAATGTGTGCTGAGCGAGGGGGGGCGGCGGGGGGTGGGGGTGGGGTCTCATTTCACCCAGCAGGTGAGATGAGCGATGTGCTAGATTGTGCCTGTATGCAGGGCAATCTATCACCGGCGATAGCGCCGCACGGGGCCGCGCATCGCTATCGCTGGGGGGCATACACACAAGAGATCCATGCTTAAAATCTCAGCAATCTAGTCAGATTGCTTAGATTTTAAAACTGGATCTCTCCGTGTGTACCCCCCTTAAGACTTCATGGAGCAAAATAAGATGTTACAGTGGGCAATCCGATGAAAATAAAAATAAGAATTTACTCACCGGTAATTCTATTTCTCGTAGTCCGTAGTGGATGCTGGGGACTCCGTCAGGACCATGGGGAATAGCGGCTCCGCAGGAGACAGGGCACAAAATTTAAAAGTTTGACCACTAGGTGGTGTGTACTGGATCCTCCCCCTATGACCCTCCTCCAAGCCTCAGTTAGGATACTGTGCCCGGACGAGCGTACACAATAAGGAAGGATTTTGAATCCCGGGTAAGACTCACACCAGCCACACCAATCACACCGTACAACTTGTGATCTGAACCCAGTTAACAGTATGATAACAGAGGAGCCTCTGAACAGACGGCTCACAACAATAAACAACCCGATTTTTTTGTAACAATAACTATGTACAAGTATTGCAGACAATCCGCACTTGGGATGGGCGCCCAGCATCCACTACGGACTACGAGAAATAGAATTACCGGTGAGTAAATTCTTATTTTCTCTGATGTCCTAGTGGATGCTGGGGACTCCGTCAGGACCATGGGGATTATACCAAAGCTCCCAAACGGGCGGGAGAGTGCGGATGACTCTGCAGCACCGAATGAGAGAACTCCAGGTCCTCCTTAGCCAGGGTATCAAATTTGTAGAATTTTACAAACGTGTTCTCCCCTGACCACGTAGCTGCTCGGCAGAGTTGTAATGCCGAGACCCCTCGGGCAGCCGCCCAAGATGAGCCCACCTTCCTTGTGGAGTGGGCATTGACAGATTTTCAATGCTCTGACAACGTCCAGCAACTTGGAATCCTCCAAATCGCTAGTAGCCGCAGGCACCACAATAGGCTGGTTCAGGTGAAACGCTGATACCACCTTAGGCAGAAAATGAGGACGCGTCCTCAATTCTGCCCTGTCCGAATGGAAAATCAGATATGGGCTTTTATACGATAAAGCCGCCAATTCCGACACTCTCCTGGCTGAAGCCAGGGCCAGTTGCATGGTTACTTTCCATGTAAGATATTTCAAATCTACCGATTTGAGTGGCTCAAACCAATGGGATTTGAGAAAATCCAAAACTACATTGCGATCCCACGGTGCCACTGGGGGCACAACCGGGGGCTGTATATGTAGTACTCCTTTTACAAAAGTCTGGACTTCAGGAACTGAAGCCAATTCTTTCTGGAAGAAAATCGACAGGGCCGAAATTTGAACCTTAATGGACCCTAATTTGAGGCCCATAGATAATCCTGTTTGCAGGAAATGTAGGAATCGACCCAGTTGAAATTCCTCTGTCGGGGCCTTCCTGGCCTCACACCATGCAACATATTTTCTCCAAATGCGGTGATAATGTTGTGCAGTCACCTCCTTCCTGGCTTTGACCAGGGTAGGGATGACCTCTTCCGGAATGCCTTTTTCCCTTAGGATCCGGCGTTCAACCGCCATGCCGTCAAACGCAGCCGCGGTAAGTCTTGGAATAGACACGGTCCCTGCTGAAGCAGATCCCTTCTTAGAGGTAGAGGCCACGGATCTTCCGTGAGCATCTCTTGAAGTTCCGGGTACCAAGTCCTTCTTGGCCAGTCCGGAGCCACTAGTATCGTTCTTACTCCCCTTTGCCGTATAATTCTCAGTACCTTGGGTATGAGAGGCAGAGGAGGGAACACATACACTGACTGGTACACCCATGGTGTTACCAGAGCGTCCACAGCTATTGCCTGAGGGTCTCTTGACCTGGCGCAATACCTGTCCAGTTTTTTGTTGAGGCGGGACGCCATCATGTCCACCATTGGTCTTTCCCAATGGACTACAATCATGTGGAAGACTTCTGGATGAAGTCCCCACTCTCCCGGGTGAAGATCGTGTCTGCTGAGGAAGTCTGCTTCCCAGTTGTCCACTCCCGGGATGAACACTGCTGACAGTGCTATCACATGATTTTCCGCCCAGCGAAGAATCCTTGCAGCTTCTGCCATTGCCCTCCTGCTTCTTGTGCCGCCCTGTCTGTTTACGTGGGCGACTGCCGTGATGTTGTCTGACTGGATCAACACCGGCTGACCCTGAAGCAGAGGTTTTGCCAGGCTTAGAGCATTGTAGATTGCTCTTAGTTCCAGTATATTTATGTGAAGAGACGTTTCCAGGCTTGACCACACGCCCTGGAAGTTTCTTCCTTGTGTGACCGCTCCCCAGCCTCTCAGGCTGGCATCCGTGGTCACTAGGACCCAGTTCTGTATGCCGAATCTGCGGCCCTCTAACAGATGAGCACTCTGCAACCACCATAGCAGAGAGACCCCCATTTTTCCCAGGACTCTTGTGCATTGATGCACAGACACTGTCCCTGGTTTTAGGAGGTTCCTGACGAGTTCGGATAACTCCCTGGCTTTCTCCTCCGGAAGAAATACCTTTTTCTGAACAGTGTCCAGAATCATCCCTAGGAACAGCAGACGTGTCGTCGGGATCAGTTGGGATTTTGGAAAATTCAGAATCCACCCGTGCTGTTGGAGCACTACTTGAGTTAGTGCTACTCCGACCTCCAGCTGTTCTCTGGATCTTGCCCTTATCAGGAGATCGTCCAAGTAAGGGATAATTAATACGCCTTCTCTTCGAAGAAGGATCATCATTTCGGCCATTACCTTGGTAAAGACCCTGGGTGCCGTGGACAATCCAAACGGCAGCGTCTGAAACTGATAATGACAGTTTTGTACCACGAACCTGAGGTACCCTTGGTGTGAAGGGCAAATTGGGACATGAAGGTAAGCATCCTTGATGTCCAAGGACACCATAAAATCCCCTTCTTCCAGATTCGCTATCACTGCTCTGAGTGACTCCATCTTGAACTTGAATTTTTGTATGTACAGGTTCAGAGATTTCAGATTTAGGATAGGTCTTACCGAGCCGTCCGGCTTCGGTACCACAAATAGCGTGGAGTAATACCCCTTTCCCTGTTGTAGAAGGGGTACCTTGATTATCACCTGCTGAGAATACAGCTTGTGAATGGCTTCCAATACCGTCGCCCTGTCTGAGGGAGACGTTGGCAAAGCAGATTTTAGGAACCGGCGAGGGGGAGACTTCTCGAATTCCAACCTGTAACCCTGAGATACTACCTGCAGGATCCAGGGGTCCACCTGCGAGTGAGCCCACTGTGCGCTGAAATTCTTGAGGCGACCCCCCACCGCCCCTGAGTCCGCTTGTAAGGTCCCAGCGTCATGCTGAGGCCTTTGCAGAAGCCGGGGAGGACTTCTGCTCCGGGGAAGGGGCTGCTTGCTGCAGTCTCTTACCCTTTCCTTGGCCTCGGGGGCAAATATGAATGTCCTTTTGCTCGCTTGTTCTTATAGGAACGAAAGGACTGCGGCTGAAAAGACTGCGTCTTTTTCTGCTGGGAGGGGACTTGAGGTAAAAAGGTGGACTTCCCGGCTGTTGCCGTGGCTACCAAATCCGATAGACCGACCCCAAATAATTCCTCCCCTTTATACGGTAATACTTCCATATGCCGTTTGGAATCCGCATCGCCTGACCACTGTCGTGTCCATAGACTTCTTCTGGCAGATATGGACATCGCACTTACTCTTGATGCCAGAGTGCAGATATCCCTCTGTGCATCTCGCATATAAAGGAATGCATCCTTTAATTGCTCTATAGTCAATAAAATACTGTCCCTATCCAGGGTATCAATATTTTCAGTCAGGGAATCCGACCAAGCCACCCCAGCACTGCACATCCAGGCTGAGGCGATTGCTGGTCGCAGTATAACACCAGTATGTGTGTATATACTTTTTAGAGTATTTTCCAGCCTCCTATCAGCTGGATCCTTGAGGGCGGCCGTATCAGGAGACGGTAACGCCACTTGTTTGGATAAACGTGTGAGCGCCTTGTCCACCCTAGGGGGTGTTTCCCAGCGCGCCCTAACCTCTGGCGGGAAAGGGTATAACGCCAATAACTTCTTTGAAATTAGCAGTTTTTTATCAGGGGTAACCCACGCTTCATCACACACACGTCATTCAATTCCTCTGATTCAGGAAAAACTACAGGTAGTTTTTTCAGACCCCACATAATACCCCTTTTTGTGGTACTTGCAGTATCAGAGATATGCAAAGCCTCCTTCATTGCCGTGATCATATAACGTGTGGCCCTACTGGAAAATACGTTCGTTTCTTCACCGTCGACACTAGATTCGGTGTCCGTGTCTGGGTCTGTGTCGACCGACTGAGGCAAAGGGCGTTTTACAGCCCCTGACGGTGTTTGAGACGCATGTACAGGTACTAACTGGTTTGCCGGTCGTCTCATGTCGTCAACCGACTTTTGCAGCTTGCTGACATTATCACGTAATTCCATAAACAAAGCCATCCATTCCGGTGTCGACTCCCTAGGGGGTGACATCACCATTACCGGCAATTGCTCCGCCTCCACACCAACATCGTCCTCATACATGTCGACACACACGTACCGACACACAGCAGACACACAGGGAATGCTCTGATAGAAGACAGGACCCCACTAGCCCTTTGGGGAGACAGAGGGAGAGTTTGCCAGCACACACCAAAGCGCTATAATTATATAGGAACAACCTTATATAAGTGTTGTTTCCTTATAGCTGCTTAAATATATATAATATCGCCAAAAAATGCCCCCCCTCTCTGTTTTTTACCCTGTTTCTGTAGTGCAGTGCAGGGGAGAGCCTGGGAGCCTTCCTAGCAGCGGAGCTGTGTAGGAAAATGGCGCTGTGTGCTGAGGAGATAGGCCCCGCCCCCTATTCCGGCGGGCTCTTCTCCCGGTTTTTCTGAGACCTGGCAGGGGTGAAATACATCCATATAGCCTCATGGACTATATGTGATGTATTCTTTTTAGCCAGAAAGGTATTAACATTGCTGCCCAGGGCGCCCCCCCCCCAGCGCCCTGCACCCTTAGTGACCGCCGGTGTGAAGTGTGCCTGAGCGCAATGGCGCACAGCTGCAGTGCTGTGCGCTACCTCATGAAGACTGAAAAGCCTTCAGCCGCCGGTTTCTGGACCTCTTCTTACTTCGGCATCTGCAAGGGGGTCGGCGGCGCGGCTCCGGTGACCCATCCAGGCTGTACCTGTGATCGTCCCTCTGGAGCTAGTGTCCAGTAGCCTAAGAAGCAAATCCATCCTGCACGCAGGTGAGTTCACTTCTTCTCCCCTAGGTCCCTCGTTGCAGTGAGCCTGTTGCCAGCAGGACTCACTGAAAATAATAAAACTATCAAAACTTTTACTCTAAGCAGCTCTTTATGAGAGCCACCTAGATTGCACCCTGCTCGGACGGGCACAAAAACCTAACTGAGGCTTGGAGGAGGGTCATAGGGGGAGGAGCCAGTACACACCACCTAGTGGTCAAACTTTTAAATTTTGTGCCCTGTCTCCTGCGGAGCCGCTATTCCCCATGGTCCTGACGAAGTCCCCAGCATCCACTAGGACGTCCGAGAAATAAAATAAAAACAAACTTTTTTTATTTTATTTTGTTTAAGTATAACACTTTTCAGATTGGTTTCTGTTGCTTAACCTGGGGAAGAATGATAATGTAAATTATTAGCATAATTAAGGTAGATGTAAATAGGAAGAGAACTCACATACATAGGCGTGTGCAGCTCATTTTATTAGGGGGTGCACTTGCCGGATGGGCGTGTCTAGCACCGCTAAGGGACATGTCTAGCACTAGTTTACATTCTCTCAATAAAATCACATGGCTTTATCTAATTCCTCACTAGTTCCTAACACTACAGTAGATATAATACACCCCAGAGAAATAAAATGAAACATAATGGTGCGACCACCGGCCGGTACTAAATATGAGCCGAAATTCACATTACGCCACACAGTATGAGCCAAAATTCACATTACACCACATGGTATGAGCCGAAATTCACATTACGCCACATGGTGTGAGCCAAAATTCCCATTACCCCACACAGTGTGAGCCAAAATTCACATTACCCCGCATGGTGTGAGCCAAAATTCACATTATGCCACACGGTATGAGCCAAAATTCACATTATGCCACACGGTTTGAGCCGAAATTCACAATACGCACATGGTATCAGGCAAAATTCACATTACCCCACACGGTATGAGCCAAAATTCGCATTAAGCCACACAGAATGAGCCAAAATTCACAATACCCCACACAGTATGAGCAGAAATTCACATTACCCCACACAGTATGAGCCGAAATTCACATTACCCCACACAGTATGAGCCATATTCACATTACCCCACACAGTATGAGCCAAAATTCACAATACGAGCCAAATACACATTATGCCACACAGTATTTGCCAAATACACATTATGCCACACAGTATGAGCTGAAATCTTTTGGTAACTTCATGTATATACTATATACTGTATACACGCAGACAGTGTATTCCCCATTGCTGGCCCACTCTCTTTTCCCTGCAGGAGCAGGGAAGGCTCCTCAAGTGCAGCACTGCAGTTTACTTAGTCACTGACTGAGTGGTGGGTTACTTACTGTCTCAGTCTCTGCTGAACTGTCTCTGTCTGCTGAATTCATCGTCCGAGTTCTCCTGAGATGAACGCTCTGGCGTGGCGGCACACAAGAAGAGAGAGAGCATGGGCGGGAAAAAGAGAGCATGGGCGGCCTGGAGGGAGGATGCGTGACGTGACACCATCACGTCACATCACGAGGCAGTGCCAGGAGGATGTACTAACGTCAGTGCGGCCACTGGCCAGTAAAGTAAATAATACGCTCACACATATGCAGGGCCAGATTAAGCCTTCGGGGGGGATCAGGGCAATTAAGACATTGAGGCCCTGCCCCTCTTGTCAGCAACTATCCCATGGCTGCCTGTGCCTGCTGTGCAATAAAAGGAACTGGTTGGGTTTGGGGGGAGTGCTGGGGAACTGCCTGAAGCTGACTGCAAGCAGCAAAACCAAAGGAGGGACTAATGGCTGTATGGAGTTGCTGGGGGCGGCCGCTGAGGGGCACAGCTAGCTCCCTAAATTACCTGTTCCAGGACTTGCGTCATGGAGCCCGATGCCCTTTATCTAATCACCTGTTTCCTCGCTCTGCAGGAGAGGATGGCCGCCCAGCCGGGCTATCCAGGAAATAATCTGGTAGCTGTATGGTGACATGCGGGCTTGCTGCCAGAGCAGGGAGCTGTCTGCGGCTGGCTAGCTGCAGAGATACCAACAGGGAGGTGGGATCGTGGTGGCAGCAGCCCCGTGCAGTGTGTATGGGAATGCTGGAGCAGGATGATGGTGGGTGGGGGTTTAGCCTTTGTATTTATCTGCAACCTGCGTAAAGCTGGGGCTTGGAGATGCGAGCTGGCTGTGCAGGATGGACTCTGCCGGCTGTCATGGGGGGAGTGCTGCTTGCTGTTGATGGTCGTCTGGGGTGGCTGGAGGTACGGGCTGATGAAGCCTGGGGGGTAAGGGAAGCTACGCAGCCTATGCTGGGTGACTGTGGCATGGGGAGAGGGTTCTGTCGCATCTGTAATCTCCAGCCTCCATTGCTGTGGAGGAGGCTGGAGCTGGGACAGAGTAGCTCTGGCTAGGATGCCCATTCCTAACCCCACCTTAATCCGGCTCTGCACATATGTCATATCAGTTCGTCCTGATTGGGTGGAAACGCAGCTGGGAGGGCACAGGAATGAGCTGGGTCACTCGTGATCACTGTGTTGCAGGCGTGACTTGTGGGGGGTGCCGGACATTAGGGGGTGCCTATGCTCACATACTGTAACTAAGCACAGGTTCAAAGCAAGACCATTCTCCTTTTCATACAATGGAGATTGGCGCAATTTTGTACCTTTAACAAGTACAGTACCACTGTATAAATGTAATACTAAAAGCTTAAGCAGGGCATAAATTAGAGCATGTTTATGATTTGGGGCAAAAAAGGCACATGTCCTGGGCCCACTTCTCTCAGGATTGTACTACAACTTGGAGAAATAGAAAAGGAGAGGGAGGAGGAGTTATAACAGTGGGTGGGGCTACACGGCAGTGCACAGTCACTGCCGGCAGCATGTGAGAGTGAAGGGGAGGAGTTGCTGCAGACAGAGTTCCCAGAGTAATGATGACTATCCCGCCTGTAAGGCAGAGGTTCTAAAATGTGGTCTTCAAGGCACCCCAATGGTCCAGATTTTAAGTTTATCCATGGTTGGCCACAGGTTACTTAATTAGCACCTCAGTCAATTTGATTCATTCATCTATGCTGAGCCATAGATATACCTAAAACATGGACCGTTGGGGTGCCTTGAGATCCATGGTTGAGAACCTCTGCTGTAAGGTAAGGGGGAACAGTGGCAGAATTCACAGAGACCATGGAAGCAGGGGCGGATTAAGAGCAACATGGACCTGGTGCTGAAAATGTTCAAAGGCCTATACTGAGAAGGGAAGGAGCTGAGACCAGTGCACTGTGAGTGTGGCCATTGCCATGTGGGCATGTACAACCCCTACACCAGTGGTTCACAAACTGTGTGCCCCTCAGGGCACTTGCAGGGGTTCCTTGGATTGGTGGTCCAGGATCAATTCAAAGTATGAATGGTCAATGTAATAGGTAAAACTAGTGCTGGTGGCTGCCAATCATTCAATATGTAGACAAACAGAAGCAAATCTTGTCCCTCACCACACAATTGAACCCAAGGATGACATACAAACACAATTTACTTAATTTAATATTTCTTTGTAAATTTCTCAATGAAAGACTTTTGGACAAGGGGTGCCGTAAAAGAAAATTCTGATTCTCTAGGGTGCCTTGATTAAAAAAAGTTTGGGGCCTTTCTGGCCTTTTACTTGGGTTCGGAAAACTAGAAAATTGGATAGAACTGCTATATGTCGTTGCTGTTTAAAATTGTTACTGCTCATAGGCAAACGCAGGGAGGGTTTCCGATTGCACGGAAACCCCCCTTCTCTTGGCAAGTGCCTCAAATTATGACAACAATAGCAATGGTATATAATACGGTTACAAGAGCTGCAGCCACATTATACAGTTTAAGTGACAGAGCTGCTGCACATGCCCAACAGTAGCAGCTTCTCCTACCAAGATTTCTTTGTGTGTGTGGATCCTCAATCAGTGCACTGGGCCAGAGAGTAGCTACTAGAAAGTAGAGACAGGAGCCTTACAATGAGGTGGGAGAATGTGCAGTACTGCTTCTATTGTGTTTTTATATTCATTTATTATGGTATGTTTAACCTTTTTCTGATCACTTATTTATATAATTTAAATGGTTGATACAGCCTATACTAGAGACCATCTATAGTTAGAGACCACCTATAGTGTTAGATATTAATTCTTTATTCCATACAGTATCCAGTATATAAAAAGACCAATGTTTACATTAATGTCCAGGGTCGTTACTAGGTTCTTCTGCCGCTCCCCCACACTCCCACACTTGCTCTAATGTTCCGCAGAGTGGGAGATTGTAGACTTCATTTGGAAACCCCCCTCTAGAAATCTTGCGTTTGCCACTGCTGCTGTTCCAAGTTTTGTTAAGAGAATGCACGCTGTGTGTCTCCCAATGGTACCCCTGCTGGCTGGGACAAGGGGGCCCATTACTTTTATGCTTCCCTGGGTGTGTATATTTCCGAGGTTGGGGGTAGGTTAATATGACCAACTTACAAGCCTCATCCTCCTCAACTAGGGAGCACATAAAGTTTGGGCTGCTTCAAAACCGGTGCTACGTGGTCATGTTATTGCATATGTCACTGCCAAACATTAAAAGCTGACTCAGAGGTTGCGAGACCTTAGTTTTGCAGTTTCTGATTCTTACTATTTTATGCTTAGCAATACCACCCCTGAAAATCAGAAAGCTTATATGACACTGTCTGTACTGAACAAGCCCAATATTCCCTGGACTATCAACGGAATAGGTATTTCCGATGGGGCAATAAGGCTCGCAAATGATTGGCCTCCGTGGTCCGTAGCCATGAACTCCTTGATCCAATCATATAGATCAAAATCATTGCTGAATCAGGACCTTAAACTGCTGACGGCTATTGTTGCACAACGATTAAAGGTTGTTTTGCCGACTTTGCTGTAACCCTCTCAAATGGGCATTTGTGAAAGGCAAATAGTCTGTGCATAATATTCGACAAGTAGTGGCTGTCCTGACCCAGTCCTTTTCTACCCCTTCTGGCAAAAATAGGATTTTGGTTACCTACCGGTAAATCCTTTTCTCGTAGTCCGTAGAAGATGCTGGGGTCCACATTAGTACCATGGGGTACAGACGGGTCCACCAGGAGCCATTGGCACTTTAAGAGTTTGAGAGTGTGGGCTGGCTCCTCCCTCTATGCCCCTCCTACCAGACTCAGTCTAGAAATTGTGCCCGAGGAGACGGACATCTTCGAGAGAAGGATTTTACACAGATAGTGGCGAGATTCACAGCAGCTCACACATACAAGACACATCAAGCTAACTAGCTTGAAACTCAGCAACCGCTGAAACATTACTTACCAACTAACAATGCAGTACTCAACTACAACGAAATTGTACTGAACCAAATAACGATAGCAGGAAAAAGAAGAGCTGGGCGAGCGCCCAGCATCCTGTACGGACTATGAGAAAAGGATTTACTGGTAGGTAACCAAAATCCTATTTTCTCTTACGTTCTAGAGGATGTTAGGGCCCACATTAGTACCATGGGGATGTACCAAAGCTCCCAGAACGGGAGGGAGAGCACGGAGGCTCCTGCAGAACAGATAGACCAAACTTGAAGTCCTCAGAGGCCAAAGTATCGAACTTGTAGAACTTTGCAAACGTGTTCGACCCAGACCAAGTTGCCGCTCTGCAAAGTTGTAACGCTGAGACACCCCGGGCAGCCGCCCAGGAAGACTCCACCTAACGAGTAGAGTGGGCACGGCAATCCCGCCATAGAATATGCATGCTGGATAGTGAACCTGATCCAGTGAGAGATCGTCTGCTTAGAAGCAGGACACCCCATTTTTTTGGGATCATACAGGACAAACAGCGAGTCTGATTTTCTGTGACGAGCAGTCCTCCTCACATAGATTTTTAGAGCCCTTACAACATCCAAGGACTTTGATGAAATTGAGGAGTCAGTCGCAACTGGCACCACAATAGGTTGGTTGATATGAAATGCCGACACAACCTTCGGAAGAAACCGCTGACGTGTCCGAAGCTCAGCTCTGTCTTCATGGAAGACCAAGTATGGGCTTTTACATGACAAAGCCCCCAACTCCGACACACGTCTAGCAGAAGCTAAGGCCAACAAAGTGACAGCCTTCCACGTGAGAAACTTGACCTCAACCTCTTGTAGAGGCTTAAACCAGTCCGACTGGAGGAACTGCAACACCACGTTAAGATCACAAGGCGCCGCAGGAGGTACAAAGGGAAGTTGGATGTGCAGAACTCCCTTCAAAAGATCTGGACCTTCAGGGAGGGCAGCCAACTGTTTCCGGAAGAGAATGGATAGGGCCAAAATTTGGACCTTTATGGAATCCTAACCTCAGGCCCATATCCACACCTGTTTGCAGGAAGAGGATAAAATGTCCCAGTTGAAACTCCACCACAGGAAACTTCTTGGACTTGGACTCACACCAAGATACATATTTTTTCCAAATACAGTAATGTTTTGACGTTACTCCTTTCCTAGCCAGTATCAGGGTAGGAATAACCTTGTTCGGAATGCCCTTCCAAGCTAGTATCTGGCTTTCAACCTCCATGCCATCAAACGTAGCCGTGGTAAGTCTTGATAGGTGAACGGCCCCTGCTGCAGCAGGTCCTCCTGAAGAGGAAGAGTCATCGGCTCTTCTAGCAGTAGATCCAGGAGATCCACGTACCAAACCCTTCTTGGCCAGTGCGGAGCAATGAAAATTGCCTGAACTCTTGTTCTCCTTATGAGTTTGAGAACTCTTGGAATGAGTGGAAGTGGAGGAAACACGTACACCGACTGGAACACCCACGGAGTCACTAGGGCATCCACCGCCACTGTTTATGGGTCCCTCAACCTGGAACAATACCGCCGAAGCTTCTTTTCGAGACGAGAGGCCATCATGCCGATTTGGGAAACGCCCCAAAGATCTGTTACTGTTAGGGTCTCCTGCTCTGTGCTGCCACGTTGTCATGGCAACCGGGAGACAAGTGCTAGCGGAGTAACCTGAGCGTAGCTGATACTCCGGTTCGGGTCTTTTGCTGTGCAGTGGTTACAGGCTCTGTGCACGGCAGGGGATCCGGTGCTGGTTTTTGTGCTCACAGTCTGTGAGGTCTGAGTGGGGCGTGGACAGCACCTGCTATATTAACCCTCTTCTCAGGTTAGGCAGATGCTGCTGAATCTTTGTTGGTTAGTCAGTTCCTGAAAGCTAGCTAGTACTGTGTAAACTTTGTATTTGTTTGTTGCTTACTGCAAATAGGCCTTGGGATTTGGTATTACACTCTGCCAATCCAGACCTAGCAGTAAGACTGGAGTCAGTCGTTTAACCTGCTGGGGTTCTTTTGCTACTCTGTGAACCTAGCAAGTTTGCGGCTGTATTCTCAGACTTGCCTGCCAAAATCCTTTCTCACTGTGCAAGGTGTTCAGGTGTCAGTTTAGTGGCAGTAAGCTGAACCAGTGCACTGCAAGTGAGGACTAGGATTGTGGAGACTCTCCTTGGGTCTATTATTCCATCTCTGACCAAGGAGTTTACTGCCACACCCGTTGGTAACCCTTTAGGGTTTTGCTGTTGCCCTTAGCAACAACATTTCGGGTTCTCTACGTATTAAATCACTACATCTCGCTTCTTTCCATCTGAGCATTCCTAATACTAGGGAGACACCCAGTTTCTTAGCCTTTGGGCTTCTCTGTTCACTTTGTGTTTATTTTGTTACCCTATCACCTTCTGTGTATGTAATGTCATATTCCCCAGTCTGTCTGTGAGTTCATTTGTTTTGCATCTCTCACCGTTCAGACACCAGTACATTCCTGCTGGCACTGGTGTGCATAACATATTCAGCAGCCCAATACTCCTGTTGAAATTTTGTGGGAATATGGAGCATACCCCTCAAAATACTTTGCAACAGGTGGTTGATCAGGTGCAGGTCCTGACTCGACAATTTAATGATTTGTCCATTAAAATGCACACCTCACAGGCCGCTGGCGGAGCTCCTGCAGCAGCAGTACCTTCAGGGGTTAAAGAGCCGAAAGTAAATCTCCCGGATCGTTTTTCTGAAGATCGCTCGCAGTTCTTTTGTTTCAAGGAGAGCTGCAAACTATATTTCCAGCTTAGGCCTCAGTCTTCTGGGTCGGAGATTCAGCGGGTGGGCATAGTGATTTCCTTGTTACAAGGAGACCCACAGGTCTGGGCATATGGGTTGCAGCCTGACTGTCCGTCGCTTAAAAGTGTTGATGCTTTTTTACGGCACTGGGCATGTTGTATGATGACCCTGACAAGACGGCCTCAGCCGAGGCTCAGATTTCGATCCTTAGCAAGGGCGAAGGCCAGTTGAGGTTTATTGTACGGAGTTTCGGAGGTTGGCCCATGATACCCAGTGGAATGACCCAGCCCTGAGACACCAGTACCGAAGAGGTCTTTCTAACCAGTTAAAAGACCAACTGGTACAATATCCCTTGCCTGATAGCTTGGATCAGCTCATGCAGTTATCCATTCGGGTGGATAGACGGCTGAGAGAGCGCAGGCTTGAAAGGGAGACCGAGGTTTCCTTCTTTCCCAAGGGAACCTCAGACTCTGAGGAATTTTCCGAGGAGCCTATGCAGATTGGGGCTACCCGCCTCTCCTCGCGTGAGAAGACGCGGAGGAGACAGCAGGGGTTATGTTTGTACTGTGGGAATAAAGGTCATGTGGTAGTATCATGCCCAGAAAAGCCGGAAAACTTCAGGGCCTGAGGGTGATGGGAAATATCCTGTCAGGCCAGAAGTCAGAATTTCCCAAGAAGACTTTTATCATTCCGGTGACCTTGAAGATCCTCGGTCAAACTGTCAAGACTGAGGCCTTTGTGGATAGTGGGGCCGACGGGGTTTTTATGGACTGCCAATTCGCCCTGAAACACTCTGTTCCCTTAGTACCCTTGGCATCGGAAATTGAGATTTGTGGGTTAAACGGGGAACCATTATCCCAGGGTAAAATTACCTCTTGCACTAGCCAGATTTCTTTGTTTATTGGAGCCACACACTCTGAAAAATTGTCCTTTTATGTGACTGTCTGTACTTTTGCCCCATTGGTGTTGGGGTTACCCTGGTTAAGGGCCCACAATCCTCAATTTGACTGGGTCTCTGGGGAGATTCTTAGTTGGGGTACTGATTGTTTCAGGAGTTGCTTGAGCCTTCCAGTCAGGCTTTCGCAGCTAAGTTTGCCAGGATTGCCAGGATGTTATGCAGATTTTGCGGACGTGTTCTCCAAAAGAGTTGCAGATGTACTACCTCCCCATCGCCCCTATGACTGTGCCATTGATTTGTTGCCGAATGCTAAGCTTCCCAAGAGCAGGTTGTACTCCCTGTTACGTCCTGAGACTCAGGCTATGGCAGAGTACATTCAGGAGAACTTGGCTAAGGGATTTATCAGACCTTCACAGTCTCCAGTTGGGTCGGGGTTCTTCTTCGTGGGTAAAAAGGACGGTTCGTTGCGACCCTGCATCGACTTCAGGGAATTGAACCGTATCACGATTAAAAACTCATACCCACTGCCTCTCATTTCGGTCTTGTTTGACCAGCTTCGTACTGCCACCATTTTTTCTAAGATTGACCTACGCGGTGCGTACAATCTAATCCGAATAAGAGAGGGGGATGAATGGAAGACTGCCTTTAATACCCACTCAGGGCATTATGAATATTTGGTGATGCCTTTTGGGCTCTGTAATGCCCCGGCAGTCTTCCAGGACTTCATGAACGATGTGCTCAGGGAATATTTGGATAGATTCTTAGTTGTATACTTAGATGACATCCTAATCTTCTCCCATTCCCTGGAGGAACATCGGAAGCATGTACGCTTAGTCCTCCAGAAACTCAGAGACCACCGGCTTGGGGCGAAGCTGGAGAAGTGCGAATTTGAAGTTCAGCAAATCGCATTTCTAGGATATATTATCTCCCCAGAAGGTTTCCAAATGGAGGGTTCCAAGGTACAGGCAGTCCTGGATTGGGTGCAGCCCACTAGTTTGAAGGCGCTTCAGCGTTTTCTGGGCTTTGCGAATTTTTATAGATGATTTATCGCTGGATTTTCGTCTATAGTGGCGCCCTTGGTGGCACTCACTAAGAAAGGGGCGGATGTTGCTCACTTGTCTTGTGAGGCCAAAGCGGCTTTTGCCCGTCTCAAAAGGGCATTTGTCTCGGCCAAGGTGCTGCGACACCCAGATCCAGAGCGTCCTTTTGTGGTGGAGGTGGATGCCTCTGAGATGGGTATTGGGGCAGTGCTCTCTCAGATGGGGGTGTCCGATAATCGCCTTCATCCCTGTGCTTACTTTTCCCGTAAATTTTCGCCTGCCGAGATGAATTATGACGTGGGTAACCGGGAATTGTTGGCTATTAAGGATGCACTCGAGGAGTGGAGACACTGGCTTGAGGGGGCTAAGTTTGTGGTCTCAATTCTCACCGACCATAAGAATTTGGCATATTTAGAGTCAGCGAAGCGCCTCAATGCCAGGCAGGCACGATGGGCTTTGTTTTTTGCTCGCTTTAATTTTTTGATAACATATCGCCCTGGGTCAAAAAACACCAAGGCTGATGCACTCTCGCGGAGTTTTGCTCCAATCCAGGAGACCACCGAGGAGCCATTGCCCATTGTGTCCCCATCGTGTATTAAAGTGGGCATTACCCAGGACCTCTTGTCATTAGTCCTTAGAGTACAGGAGCAGGCTCCTCCAGACCTTCCGGTAGGTCTTTTGTTTGTGCCTCCTAGGTTAAGACAGCGAGTGTTCCTGGAATTCCATGCCAAGAAGTCGGCAGGTCACCCGGGTATTGCCAGAACTCGGGAGTTGCTATCTAGGGCGGTGTGGTGGCCCTCGGTGGCTAGGGATGTGGATCAGTGGGTTCGGGCATGTGACATCTGTGCCCGAAATAAGACTCCTAGAGGGGTTCCTGTTGGCCCATTACATCCACTCTCTATTCCATCTAAGCCATGGACCCACATTTCAATGGATTTTGTGGTGGACTTGCCTAAATCCTCGGGGATGACAGCCATCTGGGTTGTCGTTGACAGGTTTTCGAAGATGGCGCACTTCGTTCCATTGGTTGGGCTGCCATCGGCCAGACGCCTGTCTGAATTATTTATGCTGCATGTTGTGCGCCTCCACGGGTTGCCACTTGATGTGGTCTCTGACCGCGGATCCCAGTTTGTGGCCAAATTCTGGAGGGCATTTTGTTCCGATCTCCAGATTTCTGTCACCTTGTCGTCAGGCTACCATCCGCAGTCTAATGGGCAGACTGAAAGGGTGAACCAGTCCTTGGAGCAGTTCCTCAGGTGTTATGTCTCCAAGTGTCAGACTGACTGGGTTGCTCATCTGTCTATGGCGGAGTTTGCCTATAACAACGCGGCTCACTCTGCTACAGGGATCTCTCCCTTCCTTTGTGTGTATGGGCATCATCCTAAGGCCAATTCTTTTGACCCCCTGGATTCCACGCCTGGTGGTTCCTCTGTGGTTTCGGTCCTTAGAGGTATTTGGAGGAAAGTGAAGAAAGCCCTTGTGTCTGTGTCATTAGTGACTAAAAGGGTTTTTGATAAGCGGAAAAGACCCTGCAGCTTCAAATTAGGAGACTTCGTCTGGTTGTCTACCAAGAATTTGAAGTTGAGACAGCCATCTCATAAGTTAGGCCCCCGGTTCATCGGTTCTTATAAGATCACTAGGGTCATCAATCCGGTGGCATTTCAGTTAGATCTACCCCGTTCTTTGGGTATCAATAAAACATTTCATTGTTCCCTTTTAAAACGGGCGATTAGTAATCCTTCTTCCAGTGGAAGATCTTCCCCTCTTCTGATACGTGGCCAGAGGGAGTTTGTTGTTGAAAGGATTCTTGACTCCAAGATGGTTCGGGGTCGGCTGTCATTTTTGGTGCACTGGAAGGGGTATGGCCCGGAGGAGCGGTCGTGGGTGCGCAGTTGTGATCTTCATGCCCCCAGACTGTTACGCTCTTTCTTCTCGCAGTTCCCCGATAAACCCGGTGGTAGGGGTTCTTTGACCCCTCGTCAGGGGGGGGGGTACTGTTAGGGTCTCCTGCTCTGTGCTGCCACGTTGTCATGGCAACCGGGAGACAAGTGCTAGCGGAGTAACCTGAGCGTAGCTGATACTCCGGTTCGGGTCTTTTGCTGTGCAGTGGTTACAGGCTCTGTGCACGGCAGGGGATCCAGTGCTGGTTTTTGTGCTCACAGTCTGTGAGGTCTGAGTGGGGCGTGGACAGCACCTGCTATATAAACCCTCTTCTCAGGTTAGGCAGATGCTGCTGAATCTTTGTTGGTTAGTCAGTTCCTGAAAGCTAGCTAGTACTGTGTAAACTTTGTATTTGTTTGTTGCTTACTGCAAATAGGCCTTGGGATTTGGTATTACACTCTGCCAATCCAGACCTAGCAGTAAGACTGGAGTCAGTCGTTTAACCTGCTGGGGTTCTTTTGCTACTCTGTGAACCTAGCAAGTTTGCGGCTGTATTCTCAGACTTGCCTGCCAAAATCCTTTCTCACTGTGCAAGGTGTTCAGGTGTCAGTTTAGTGGCAGTAAGCTGAACCAGTGCACTGCAAGTGAGGACTAGGATTGTGGAGACTCTCCTTGTGTCTATTATTCCATCTCTGACCAAGGAGTTTACTGCCACACCCGTTGGTAACCCTTTAGGGTTTTGCTGTTGCCCTTAGCAACAGCATTTCGGGTTCTCTACGTATTAAATCACTACATCTTGCTTCTTTCCATCTGAGCATTCCTAATACTAGGGAGACACCTAGTTTCTTAGCCTTTGGGCTTCTCTGTTCACTTTGTGTTTATTTTGTTACCCTATCACCTTCTGTGTATGTAATGTCATATTCCCCAGTCTGTCTGTGAGTTCATTTGTTTTGCATCCCTCACCGTTCAGACACCAGTACATTCCTGCTGGCACTGGTGTGCATAACAGTTACCTCCCTGAACACCTCTGGATGGAGACCCCACTCCCCTGGATGGAGATCGTGTCTGCTGAGGAAGTCTGCTTCCCAGTTGTCTACTCCCGGAATGAAGATTGCGGACAGCGCCAACGCGTGTTTTTCTGGCCAGAGGATGATTCTTGTCACCTCTGACATTGCAGCTCTGCTCTTCGTTCTGCCCTGTCGGTTTATGTAAGCCACTGTTGTTTCATTGTCTGATTGCACTTGAATGGCCTGATTTCTCAGAAGATGGGCCGCTTGGAGAAGACCGTTGTAGACGGCTCTTAGTTCCAGAATGTCGAGGATCATTCCCAGAAAGGACAACCTCCTGGTTGGTTCCAAATTTGATTGTGGAAGATTCAGGAACCTACCGTGTTCCCTGAGCAGGTGGTTCGTGAGAAGAATGGACTGTAACAGCGTCTCCTTGGATGATGCCTTTATTAGCAGATCGTCCAGATATGGAATTTGCGGAGGAGAACCATCATTTCCACCATCACCTTGGTGAATACCCTAGGTGCTGTGGAGAGGCCAAATGGCAGAGCCTGGAACTGATAATGACAGTCCAACAGTGCGAATCGGAGATAAGCCTGATGCGGCGGTTAAATTGGAATGTGGAGGTACGCATCCTTGATATCCAGGGATACCAGGAATTCTCCCTCTTCCAGATCTGATATCACCGCCCTTGGAGACTCCATTTTGAACTTGAACTCCTTCAGAAAGGGATTTAGCGATTTTAGGATCAGAATGGGCCTGACTGAACCATCCAGTTTTGGTACCACGAAAAGGTTTGAATAGTAACTTTTGTTTTGCATATGAGGAGGGACCGGTACAATAACCTGTGCCTCCACCAACTTCTGGACGGCTGCCTGCAGGACAGCCCTGTCTGCCAGCGAAGCTGGCAAGCCTGATTTGAAGAACCAGGGAGGAGGGACATCTTGAAATTCCATCCTGTACCCCTGGGACACGATATCTTGCACCCAGGGATCCAGGACGGACGACACCCAGACGTGACAGAAATGCCTGAGTCCCACTCCCACCAGCCCCACCTCCGGGGCATGCAGTCCACCGTCATGAGGAGGACTTCAGCGTACCTGAAGCAGGTTTCTGTTCCTCGGAGCCCGCAGCAGCAGGTTTCTTGGATTTGGGCCGACCTCCCCTAAATAAGGTGTTGGACGGTCTGGCCTTTTCGTGGCTTGTCAGCCCGAAAGGGCTGTGATGCAGTTGAAGAAAAGGGTTTCTTCATAGCAGGTGCAGCTGAGGGAAGAAAAGGTGACTTACCCGCTGTAGCCGTGGAGATCCACGCATCTAACGTTTCCCCAAAGAGAGCCTGACCTGTATAGGGTTGGGTCTCCACACTTCTCCTGGATTCCGCGTCTGCAGACCACTGTCGCAGCCACAGTCCTCGACGAGCTGAGACAGACATGGAAGAAATTCCTGCAGCCATGGAACCCAGGTCTTTCATGGATTCTACCAGAAATCCTGCCGAATCCTGAATGTTACGCAAAAACAATTCAACATCAGATTTATCCATAGTATCCAAATCTTCAAGTAACGTGCCTGACCACTTTACTATGGCTTTGGCAATCCAAGCACTGGCAATAATGGGACGTAGTACGTGTACATGGATTTGAGCATATTATCAATTTTTCGATCAGCCGGCTCTTTCAAGGCAGTGGATCCTGGAACAGGTAAAACCACCTTTTTTGATAGTCTGGATACAGACGTGTCAACAATGGGCGAGTTTTCCCATTTTTTCCTATCCTCCACAGGGAAAGGAAAGGCCACCAGGACCCTTTTAGGGATCTGGAATTTTTTCTCATGGTTTTTCCAAGCTTTTTCAAAAATAGCATTTAATTCTTTTGACGCAGGGAAGATTAGCGAGGCTTTCTTATTTTCAGTGAAGTAAGCCACCTCAACCAGCACAGGTGTTGTATCAGTAATATTCAACACATCCCTAATGGCCTCTACCATCAACTGCACCCCTTTTGCAAGAGAAGCAGCCCCTCTCAACACATCCCCATCACCGTGCTCAGTGTCAGAATCGGTATTCGTGTCATCTTGCATAATCTTTGCAAGAGCATGTTTTTGGGAATATACAGCGGGGGGCCCTGAGGTAACAGAACTGGGCCAGACTGCCATAGAGTTCTGTACAGCTGAGTTGCAGACGCATTCTGTGCAACCATAGTAGAAATCTGAGAAATCATAGATTTGATAGAGGATAACCACTCAGGATCCCTTGCTGATATCTGTCCTAAAACAGTGCAATCCTGATTACATGGAATGGGATCATCCTGAGAGGACATATCCTCTGCAGCATATGACACGGAGTCCCTGGACATAGCTTAATGGAGAACACAGACACTCCACACACACACAGGGGAGAGCAGACAGAGTTTCACCCCCAAGAATGGCAAGAGAGACACAGAGATTGGAGCCAACCCACACACAGCGCTTTTTAGGTAAAGGGAGACCCCAACCAGCACTGACTGTGCACCTTAATAGGTTACACAGGCTGTATACAGCCTCCCCCCTTCTACAACCCCCTGGTATCGTGAGAGATAGCTGGAGTTGTTCTGGAGGGACTTGCTCTTCACTGACAGCGTTGTGCAGGCAGGAAAATGGCGCTGAACGCTGCTGGGTCGGCTCTGAGGAGAAGCTCTGCTCCCAAAATGGCGCTGTCTTCCCGCTCTTCATAGGATTATACTGGCCTGAGGAATTATGCTGGCAGAGATCCCGTGACGCCGACAGGCTGTGTGACCAGTGAAGGGTGTAGGCGTTGGCTCAGGGCGCCCCTCATAGCAACGCACTATGTACCGCTGAGCCCTGGAACGCTGTTAGTACTGCGCTCCATACCCTGTTGCCGCCATCTTCACACCGGCCCTCCGCTTGCTAGGGGGGTCGGTGACTCACTCTCCACCAATCTTCTGGCTCTGTAAGGGGGTGGCGGCATGCTGCTGGGATGAGCGATCCCCTGTGGCGAGGAACGATCGATCCCTTTCAGAAGCTCAGTGTCCTGTCATCGGAGATAGTGGCTTAGACCCCGCAGGACGGACTCTACTCCCCCCTTAGTCCCACGAAGCAGGGAGGCTGTTGCCAGCAGCCTCCCTTTAAAATTATTAACTCTAAAAAAAACTTTTTCTAAAGAAGCTCTGTAGAGCTCCCCTAGCTGTGACCGGCTCCTCCGGGCACATTTTCTAAACTGAGTCTGGTAGGAGGGGCATAGAGGGAGGAGCCAGCCCACACTCTCAAACTCTTAAAGTGCCAATGGCTCCTGGTGGACTCGTCTATACCCAATGTTACTAATGTGGACCCCAGCATCCTCTAGGACATAAGAGAAACTCTTTTAGTTAGTTGTGACGCCGATAAGGCTTTCGAAAGGGTGTCCTGGGCACATTTGCCTTGGGTATTTCAAGTGCGTAATTTTGGCACGGGATTCATTGCCCTGTTTCGCAGATTGTACGACTCCCCCAAGGCTACTGTTTTACCTAGCCTTAGATCCTCTGATCAGACATTTCCACCTGTCTACTCTGTGGCAAGGAGTTGAAGTGGGCAATAATACCATGAAAGTCTCTGCTTATGCGGATGATTTACTGCTTTATTTTGCCAATCCCCAAGAAGCATTCCCAGGCTTTCAACATATATTGCACAAATTTGAAAGTATCTCAGGTTTTTTTGATAAACAAATCAAAAACTACCACATAAGCTTTACATGCAGGACTTCACGGAATTGGTCTAACCACTTCCCTTTTGTTTGGGCAGACTCCTCCTTTCAATATGTAAGCCTTAACATCCCAACAAATCCAACTGATTTATATAAGGTTAATTTTCCTGTGGTGATAGCTCGTACTTTGTCAGACTTTCAGTCATGGCGTCATTTCCCATTATCTTACATTGGTAGGTGCCACCTCGTTAAGCTGAGAGGAAGATGTGACGTCAGACACCAGAGGAGCCTGCTCTGAGAGAGACTGCACCAGACGGAGCTTACACAGTGTGTGAGATTCAAGCAGTGACTAGCGTTGTATGGAGTGAATATTCTACATACTGTGATTAACTGCAGCTCAGAAGGAGAGAGGAAAGTTACTGTGCAAAGAGGGGAAGCAGAGCAGTGTGATCGTTCCACTCAGTAACCGGGTGACAGTGACCGGAGCAGAGGATACACTGGCAGCGCGGCTCTACACGGCCAGACAGCGGAGCTTGTGTGAGGTGGCCCCTGAATAAGCAGATCATTGCTACAGTCGTAGGACACGTGAATCTGGCTAAGTTAGCCACTGAGTTCTGGAGTATGCATTACAGTGCGGTGGGGAAATAGCGCAGACCGCAGTCCCTCCCATGCCAGTAGAGCAGCCTAACGACTGGGAGAGTCTCATACACTATAATAAACAGTTGCGAATGGGTGTAAAGACCCATGATTAGCCTCTGAAGAAGTGTGAAGTAATATAAAGGTCCCCCTGCCCCTCAGTAGACTCCAAGGTTGGCAGACTATATAAGAGAGAGACTCTGGTCACGAATGACTGAACACTGCCTTTACAAGCTAAATCACTGCTGTCCCAGTGAAACTGGCATTTATTAAGCATTGAGCATTAAGAAGTGATCCTTGACACTGAAGCGCCAGCTGGTGATTATATTAAATAACAAGACTATGGTGGTCATCCCGAGTTGATCGCAGCTAGCAACTTTTAGCTGCTACTGCGATCAATAGTCCACGCCTATGGGGGAGTGTATTTTAGCTTAGCAGGGCTGCGATCGCTTGTGCAGCCCTGCTAAGCTAAAAAAAAAACAAGCAGAAATAGACTAGGCCTATACCTACTTACCCTGTGCGATGGATCCAGCAATAATGGGCCCGGTTTTGACATCACACCTCCACCCTCCGTTGTCCTGGACACGCCTGCATTTTACTCACCACTCCCCGAAAACGGTCTCCAACGGTCCGGATCCGCCCTGCCACGCCTCCTTCCTGTCAATCTTCTTACCGGTCGCCTCTGCGACCGCTTCTGTCAGCAGCCGCAACGTAACCCGGTGACCTCTGTCGCCGGGCAATGTTGCGCACGCGCACAGCGTCCGCCGCACATGCGCATTCCGCACCCGTTCGCACCGCAGCGAGAAACCGCTGCGTGCGAACGGGTCGAAATGACCCCCTATATCCCTCAAACAGAAAGGAAATTCAGCAGACTTCCAGATTGGGATCTCCACTGTAAACAGTGATCTGTTAGGGCTCTTCCTAGATACTGCATTTGGTGACATTTGTACTACACCCAGAGGCAGAACTCTGGGAGGCACGGAGTCATCTGCCGCCGGGCTCCTGCTCTGAAGGGGGGCACCTCTCCTCCCATTCTGTGACACCAGTGAATTAAGTTAATTGATAGCTGCCGCTATCTTTTCAGTGGCCAACTTCCTCACTGGTCCCTGCACCTTACAAATCACACCCTCTTTATTATACACATTTTACAAGTGTCACACCCAGGATTAAATAACCACAACCTATTACACTGGAAGCAGACACCTTACTGATGAAGCTGTTTGTGCCTGTATAGGAAATATGAGAATTTTAACTATATGAAGAAGATACTTCTCTGACAATTACACGTAACTTCATATAGTTAGCATTCTCATGCTTCCTCTACAGGAGCAAATAGCTCCCTCAGTAAAGTGTCTGCTGTTACACACACACACACACACACACACACACACACACACACACACACACACACACACACACTTATCTTGATATAGGAAATAGGGGGACACCAATATTTATCTTGCCTCCGGGCAACTGGGACGAAGTTACGCCACTGACTACACCTGCCAGTCCCTACATATTATATGGAAATCAAGATTAAACAAAGGATTGAAATCCTAAAATCCTGTGCACAGGTATAAAACCAAGATTGGGACACTTCTCATGTTATGTTTGTTCGGGTACCCGATGCTAACGTTTATACAGTAATTAAGCATGGTTGTGATAATTGATTGGTGTCTTGTTTGAAGTGTATTCTTAAAAGGTGTTAAAATCACCTAACAGGCTTAATAAAAAGTCACAAAGTTGGGCCCTGCCTAAAGGTCCAATAGTTTGAGTCACTCATGTAATAACCCTAAAGTGGCTGTGCCAATTACTGATTTATGCAGATAACGGTTAGCAAGTTATATATAAGTTGCCACTAGGGTGAAAGAAAGAAAGTATCAGGCAACAGGTAATCATATGCAAAGTTTGTGACTAAAGTTATCATTATTGTGATCCCATGTACTTTACTGAGTTACTGCTGTGATAGTGTACAGACGGTATTACAGGCACTGGTTCTCGAAATAAATAAACCTGCATTGTTAATGAACGTTGTTTTTCATATTCAAAAGTGTGTCACTCATACCTTCAGACCTCTCCGTGAAGAGAATAGGAGTATCATCGTGTACCTGAGTTCTGGTAAGAACATTGCGACATGGGGCTCCCCTGAGGGTATTACATAAATTTTGCAAATGATAGGTTTCATAATCATATAAAGAGCAGTAATGTTTAAGACATCACAGGGCTGCCTATGCAAGCGAAATGCTACAATACGGGGCCGGATGTAATAAAGTCCGAGTTGGCAGGGAGTACGGGTTCCTGAACAAACTAAATTTAGTTTTTTTTTAAAGTGGCAATCATTTACAAGGCATGGTTTTGCCTTGTATATGATTGCCGCTTTTAAAAATGACTGAATTCAGCTGGGAAGGGAACGTGCACTTCTGGTCTTCATTACATCCAGCCCCTGGTATAGTGCAGTGGTTCCCAAACTTTCTCAAATCACGGCACCAAGTTTCATAATGAGATATTGTGGACATAGATATGCTTGCACTTCTGTTTATCAAAGTACCAGCACTGATTTTGCTTATCCCATTTACCAGAAGAATAAGAGAGAAAACCATGAAGAAGGAAAAATGGAAGACAATGAGGAAGAAGATGTAGTGCTAGTGGACAGTGGGTATTGGGAGCAGAAGGGAGAGAAAGGAAGGCAAACATATGGAATGGGGGACAATCGGACACAAATGAGGGAATAGAGAGGCCCACATAACTTGGCAGAGAGACAGCTACACATATATAGAAACAGGTGTACATACAAGTTGATGACAGAGAAAACCAGAGCCGTAACTACGTGTGTGCCAGGTGTGCCTGGCACACAGCACAGTCGCCCAGAGGGCGCACAGCCAGCAACTATGTCAGCGTCTTGTAATGAGTCTAATTGACCCATTACAAGCCGCCTGTGCTGTGTACACTGGAGGAGGAGAAGAGGATCAGCGTCAGGGGAGGACCCGGAGGGAGGGGGACTGGAGCCGCAGCAGTGCTATGTAATTTGTAGCTGTCTGTCGTAATGTGTAAAAAGGGGGATGCTGTCTTCTGTAACGTGTAAAAAGGGGGACTCTGTCTGCCGTAATGTGTAAAAAGGGGACGCTGTCTGCCGTAATGTGTAAAAACAGGGATGCTGTCTGCCGTAATGTGTAAACAGGGGGATGCTGTCTTCTGTAATGTGTAAAAAGGGGGACTCTGTCTGCCGTAATGTGTAAAAAGGGGACGCTGTCTGCCGTAATGTGTAAAAACGGGGATGCTGTCTGCCGTAATGTGTAAACAGCGGGACGCTGTCTGCCGTAATGTGTAAAAAGAGGGACTGGCTGCCGTAATGTGTAAAAAGGGGGACTGGCTGCCGTAATGTGTAAAAGGGGCTCTACCTGGTGTAGTGGTGCTACTGTGCAACGTAATTTGAATAATGGAGACTACTGTGCACCGTAGTACGAATTGGTATTATTTTGTGGCCACACCTCTTTCCCATGAAGCCCAGCACTAAAATGCCTAGTTACGGCACTGGAGAAAACAATACAAAGATTGTGACAGACATGCACAGAGTGAGGAGAGGCACAGACCAGGGATGAGACAAAAATGTATGCCAAGAAAAGTACAGAAGGTGGACAAGGATACCAGACAAACACAAAGCATTGCAGTCTGTGTAAATGGCTGCATGCTGGCTAATCTAAAGCAACAGGCAATGCATAGCCCAGCCTATAACAGTGTAGTATTTGGGTTATACACTGCTCAAAAAAATAAAGGGAACACTAAAATAACACATCCTAGATCTGAATGAATGAAATATTCTTATTAAATACTCTGTTCTTTACATAGTTGAATGTGCTGACAACAAAATCACACAAAAATGATCAATGGAAATCAAATTTATTAACCCATGGAGGTCTGGATTTGGAGTCACACTCAAAATTAAAGTGGAAAAACACACTACAGGCTGATCCAACTTTGATGTAATGTCCTTAAAACAAGTCAAAATGAGGCTCAGTAGTGTGTGTGGCCTCCACGTGCCTGTATGACCTCCCTACACCACCTGGGCATGCTCCTGATGAGGTGGTGGATGGTCTCCTGAGGGATCTCCTCCCAGCAAACATATATATTGGTAGATGCTCAATTAGCTTAGTGATATCATTCAGGTGCTCGAAAGGGAGGGGTATTTCTGAGCAAGAAAAAAGGCAATTGGTTTCCCCCAGCACCCTGAATGATAACCGTAACCAGATATAAATCCCACATGATAATAGAATTCAGAGATCTTCGTTACACATATTTGCGCAAATGTGTGAATAAGTCCCAAAGCCTCATCAAGGCGTCTCTGTAAATTTGGGGTCCCTAGCGCTATATCTAGGTGCAGGGTGTGGCACCCCAAAAAACCAGCATAAGCCAGAAAGCTAAGCGTAGCATACCAGTGAAAAAACTATAGTGTTAATAAATTAGTATTTAGGAAGCCGAAGCTATAGAGAAAGTGATACAAAAATGAAATGCAATTAAAATAGAGAAATAGTGTTAAGAAATTAATAAGTGAAAAGTGTTAATAGAATGTAAAGGTATGCCACACTAAAGCCATCCAGCTCAGCCAGTCCAGAGGCACCACACCTCACACCTCCATTACCCCAATCTGGGTCTAAGATTAACCAGCAAGGAGCCACATGATAATGGCTCCTTACTACAATATGTCTAAGCTAAGAGCTACCTACCATTGGAGCAACCCCATAATGCTCCATGTGGCATGTCAGGGCCTGCACCTCCTCCTAATGCAGGAACCTCTCTGCCTCTCACAACAAACATATATATTGGTAGATGCTCAATTAGCTTAGTGATATCATTCAGGTGCTCGAAAGGGAGGGATCTCCTCCCAGACCTGAACTAAAGCATCCGCCAACTCCTGGACAGTCTGTGGTGCAACGTGACGTTGGGTGGATGGAGCGAGACATGATGTCCCAGATGTGCTCAATTGGATTCAGGTCTGGAGAATGGGCGGGCCAGTCCATAGCATCAATGCCTTTGTCTTGCAGGAATTGCTGACACACTCCAGCCACATGAGGCCTAGGATTGTCTTGCATTAGGAGGAACCCAGGGCCAACCGCACCAGCATATGGTCTCACAAGGGGTCTGAGGATCTCATCTCGGTGCCTAATGGCAGTTAGGCTACCTCTGGCGAGCACATGGAGGGCTGTGCGGCCCCCCAAAGAAATGCCACCCCACACCATTACTGACCCACTGCCAAACCGGTCATGCTGGAGAATGTTGCAGGCAGCCGAACGTTCCCCTTGGCGTCTCCAGACCCTGTCACGTCTGTCACATGTGCTCAGTGAGAACCTGCTTTCATCTGTGAAGAGCACCAGGCGCCAGTGGCGAATTTGCCAATCTTGGTGTTCTCTGGCAAATGCCAAACGTCCTGCACGGTTTTGGGCTGTAAGCACAACCCCCACCTGTGGACGTCGGGTCCTCATACCACCCTCATGGAGTCTGTTTCTGATCGTTTGAGTAGACACATGCACATTTGTGGCTTGCTGGAGGTCATTTTGCAGGGCTCTGGCAGTGCTCCTCCTGTTCCTCCTTGCACAAAGGCGGAGGTAGCGGTCCTGCTGCTGGGTTGTTGCCCTCCTACGGCCTCCTCCACGTCTCCTGATGTACTGGCCTGTCTCCTGGTAGTGCCTCCATGCTCTGGACACTACGCTGACAGGCACAGCAAACCTTCTTGCCACAGCTCGCATTGATGTGCCATCCTGGATGAGCTGCACTACCTGAGCCACTTGTGTGGGTTGTAGACTCCGTCTCATGCTACCACTAGAGTGAAAGCACCGCCAGCTTTCAAAAGTGACCAAAACATCAGCCAGAAAGCATAGGAGCTGAGAATTGATCTGCGGTCACCACCTGCAGAACAACTCCTTTATTTGGGGTGTCTTGCTAATTGCCTATATTGCCACCTGTTGTCTATTCCATTTGCACAACAGCATGTGAAATTGATTGTCAATCAGTGTTGCTTCCTAAGTGGACAGTTTGATGTCACAGAAGTGTGATTGACTTGGAGTTACATTGTTTTGTTTAAGTGTTCCCTTTATTATTTTGAGCAGTATATATATATATATATATATATATATTTTATAGGATTTTGGTTACCTACCGGTAAATCCTTTTCTCGTAGTCTGTAGAGGATGCTGGGGTCCATATTAGTACCATGGGGTATAGACGGGTCCACCAGGAGCCATTGGCACTTTAAGAGTTTAGTAGTGTGGGCTGGCTCCTCCCTCTATGCCCCTCCTACCAGACTCAGTCTAGAAACTGTGCCCGAGGAGATGACATACTTCGAGAGGAGGAATTACACAGATAGTGGCGAGATTCATACCAGCTCACACAACAGGAGAATCCGGCCAACATGCCGGAACAACTTCAGCAACAGCTGAAACAGTAAATAACACAGAACTTACCTAGGAACCAGGTAACACTGAACCATAAAACCAATGCAGGAAAACAAAGCGCTGGGCGGGCGCCCAGCATCCTCTACGGACTACGAGAAAAGGATTTACCGGTAGGTAACCAAAATCCTATTTTCTCTTACGTCCTAGAGGATGCTGGGGTCCATATTAGTACCATGGGGATGTACCAAAGCTCCCAGTATGGGTGGGAGAGCGCGGAGGCTCCTGCAACACTGCTTGACCAAACTTGAGGTCATCAGAGGCCAAAGTATCGAACTTGTAAAACTTGGCAAACGTGTTCGACCCAGACCAAGTAGCTGCTCGGCAGAGTTGTACCGCCGAGACACCCCGGGCAGCCACCCAGGAAGAGCCCACTTTACGAGTAGAGTGGGCCTTAACAGATTTCGGACACGGCAGTCCTGCCGTGGAATAAGCATGCTGGATAGTGAACCTGATCCAGCGAGAAATAGTCTGCTTAGAGGCAGGACACACAATTTTCTTGGGATCATATAGGACAAACAGAGACAAGCCGTCCTCATCACATAAATCTTCAAAGCCCTCACTACATCCAAGGCCTTTGAAGTAATTGAGGAGTCAGTAGCCACTGGCACCACAATAGGTTGGTTGATGTGGAAAGCCGACACAACCTTAGGTAGAAACCGTGGACGAGTCCTAAGTTCTGCCCTGTCTTCATGGAAGATCAGATAGGGGCTTTTACAAGATAAAGCCCCCAATTCCGACACACGTCGTGCAGAAGCCAAGGCCAACAAAGTGACCGCCTTCCACAAAAGAAACTTGAGATCAGCCTCCTGTAAAGGCTCAAACCAAGCAGATTGTAGGAACTGCAACACCACATCAAGATCTCATGGAGCCGTAGGCGCCACAAAGGGAGGCTGGATGTGCAGAACCCCTTTCAAAAAGGTTTGAACCTCAGGAAGAACAGCCAATTGTTTTTGGAAGAAGATGGACAAAGCAGAGATCTGGACCTTGATGGAGCCCAGTCTCAGCTCCATATCCACCCCTGCTTGCAGGAAAAGGAGAAAACGTCCAAATTGAAACTCCACCGCCGGAAACTTCTTGGCCTCACACCAAGAAACATATTTCTTCCAAATGTATCAGGGTAGGAATGACCTCAATCGGGATACCCTTCCGAGCTAAGATCTGGTGTTCAACTGCCATGCCGTCAAACGAAGCCACGGTAAGTCTTGATAAGCGAACAGCCCCCGCAGAAGCAGGTCCTCCCGAAGAGGTAACGGCCGTGGATCTTCCAACAGAAGATCCAGCAGATCCGCGTACCAAGCCCTCCTTGGCCAGTCCGGAGCAATGAGGATTGCCAGAACCTTTGTTCTTCTCACGAGTTGAAGAACCTTTGGTATCAGAGGAAGTGGAGGCAACACATACACCGACTTGAACACCCAAGGTGTTACCAGTGCGCCCACCACCACTGCCTGTGGGTCTCTTGACCTGGAACAGTACCTCCGTAGCTTCTTGTTGAGGCGGGAGGCCATCATGTCTATATGAGGAACCCCCCACCAACCGGTTACCTCCTCGACATCTCCGGATGGAGGCCCCACTCCCCTGGATGGAGATCGTGTCTGCTGAGGAAGTCTGCTTCCGCTTGACTTTCTGCCCAGATGAGGATTTTTAACACCTCCGCCATGGCAGCTCTGCTCTTCGTTCCGCCTTGTCGGTTTATGTAGGCCACTGTGGTCACGTTGTCCGACTGCACCTGAACAGCCTGATCCTGTAGAAGGTGTGCTGCTTGCAGAAGGGCGTTGTAAATGGCCCTGAGTTCCAGGATGTTTATTGGGAGAAGTGACTCTTGATCCGACCATCTTCCTTGAAAGGTTTCCCCCAGAGCGACCGCTCCCCAACCTCTTAGACTTGCATCTGTGGTGAACAGGATCCAGTCTTGAATTCCAAACCTTCTCCCTTCCAGAAGGTGTTGAAGTTGCAGCCACCAGAGGAGTGAAATCCTGGCTTTCGGAGACAGGCGTATCCTCTTGTGCATGTGTAGGTGAGAGCCCGACCACAGGTCCAAGAGGTCCAGTTGAAAAGGTCGAGCATGAAACCTGCCATACTGCAGAGCCTCGTAGGTGGCAACCATCTTCCCCAGAAGGCGTATGCATTGATGAACCGATACCCGGGTAGGCCGTAGGACATCCCGGACCATTGTTTGAATCACCAACGCTTTCTCCGCCGGGAGAAATACCCTCTGCACCTCCGTGTCGAGGATCATTCCCAGGAAAGACAGCCGCCTTGTCGACTCCAGATGAGACTTCGGAAGGTTCAGGATCCAACCGTACTTCCTGAGCAGCTGTGTCGTGAGCGCGATGGACCGCAACAAACTCTCACTGGATGACGCCATGATCAGGAGATCGTCCAGATATGGAATTATGTTCACCCCCTGTTTGCGGAGGAGAACCATCATCTCCGCCATCACCTTGGTGAAGATCCTTGGTGCTGTGGAGAGGCCAAACGGCAGCGCCTGGAACCGATAGTGATCGTCCATCAGCGCAAACCTGATATAAGCTTGATGCGGCGCCCAAATGGGAATGTGAAGGTAAGCATCCTTGATGTCCAGGGACACCAGGAACTCCCCCTCCGACAGCCCTGAAATGAAAGCTCTCAGAGATTCCATCTTGAATTTGAACTCCTTGAGATAAGGGTTCAAAGATTTTAAATTTAGAATAAGCCGTACCGAACCATCCGGTTTCGGTACCACAAAAAAGTTTGAATAATAACCCTTGTTCCTTTGCTAAAGAGGGACCTGAACAATGACCTGACACCACCAATTTCCCGATGGCCTCCAGAAGAATTGTCCTGTCCGCCAGCAGCGCTGGTAAGCCTGACTTGAAGAAACGGTGAGGCAGGGGATCTTGAAACTCCAATCTGTACCCCCTGGACACTATGTCCAGAACCCAGGGGTCCAGACCCGGCGACACCCAGACGTGGCTGAACTCCCGGAGTCTTGCCCCCACCTGACCTCCTTCCAGGCCTAGCTGTCCACCATCATGCGGAGGACTTAGGAGTATCAGAAGCGGGCTTCTGGGTCTGGGAACTGCGGGAGCGGGCTTCTTTCCTTTGGCATGACCACCTCTGAAGAAGGTGTTCGAAGGCTTATTCTTTCTAGGCCTTGAGGCCCGAAAGGACTGTGACGTGTTAGATGAAAAGGGCTTCTTCGTAGCCGGTGCAGCTGAGGGGAGAAAAGGAGACTTACCCGCGGTAGCCGTGGCAATCCACGCATCCAGCGCCTCCCCAAAGAGAGCCTGACCTTTGTACGGAAGGCCTTCCACACACTTCTTGGATTCCGCGTCCGCAGACCAGTTGCGCAGCCAGAGACCTCTGCGAGCTGAGGCTGACATGGAGGAGATCCTCGCAGCCATGGAACCCAGGTCCGTCATGGAATCCACCAGGAACCCTGCAGAATCCTGAATATTACGTAAAAACAAATCAACGTCACCTTTCCTCCTGCAGAGTGATCGACCACCTGGCAATAGCTTTAGCAATCCAAGCACAGGCTATGGCAAGCCGCAATAAAGCCCCAGAAGCCGTGTAAATGGATTTCAGCGTAGCATGCACCTTGCGATCTGCCGGGTCCTTTAACGCGGTAGATCCAGGACCGGTAAAACTACCTGTTTGGACAGCCTGGATACAGAGGCGTCGACTATCGGCGGGGACTCCCATCTCTTCCTATCTTCCTCTGGGAAGGGAAAAGCCACCAACACCCTCTTGGGAATCTGGAATTTCTTTTCCGGAGTTTCCCATGCCTTTTCAAAGATAGCATTCAATTCTTTGGATGCCGGGAAAGTGAGGGGGGCTTCTTATTATCTGTGAAGAAGGCCTCCTCCACCTGTTCCGGCGCTGTGTCTGAAATGTGTAAAACATCCCTAACAGCCTCAATCATCAACTGCACCCCCTTGGCTAGTGATGCAGCCCCCTGCAACACATCACCATCACCGTCTGCAGCGTCAGAGTCGGTGTCCGTGTCATCCTGCATAATTGCAAGCGCACGTTTATGAGAATGTACCGCAGGGGACCCCGAGGAGGCAGAATCAGACCATACCACCATAGAGGACTGGAGGACCTGAGTGGCATGCTCAGTCCTAGCCACCGTATCAGAAATCTGAGAAATAGTCCCCCTCAGAGAGACTAACCATTCTGGCTCTCTAGCTGGGATCTGCGCTAAAACAGTGCAATCCTGATTACATGGAATGGAGTCTTCCTGGGAAGACAAATCCTCTGCAGCATATGAAACAGTGTCTCTAGACATGTTGCACACACAATCAAACACCCCACCAACACACAGGGTATTATGAGGACAGAGTTTCCCCACCCAAGAATGGCAGAGAGACACAGAGATTGGAGCCAACTCACACACAGCGCTTTTCAGGTAAAGGGAGTCCCTGCCAAGCGCTGACTGTGTCCTTTAATAGGTGACACAACCTTTAAGCAGCCTCCCCTCCCTTCTACAGCCCCCTGGTACCATACAGACTGCTGGAGAAAGCTCTGGAGGGACCTGGATCCAGTGAACCGTGACTGCAGGCAGGAAAAATGGCGCTGAACGCTGCTAGGTCCGCTCTGAGGAGAAGCTCCGTCCCCTTCAATGGCGCTGTCTTCCTGCTCACATGAAGATTATACTGACCCGAAGGAATTTGCTGACCTGGGTCCGCAGCCCCCGACATGCTGAAAAAAACCAGTGTAGGGTCCGGAGCTGGCACAGGGCGCTCCCTCCCAGCGCCGCACCAAGGTACCGCTGAGCCTTCCAGGGGTGTGGGAACAACCGCGCTCCTGACCCTGTAGCCGCCCTCTTCACACTGTCCCCCTGCTTGCAAGGGGGGACAGTGACTGACTCGCCACACTTCAGCTTCTGAGGGGGTGGTGGCTTGCTGCCAGGGCGAGCGTTCCCCTGCGGCGGGGCGCGATCATACCCCTCTGGAGCCAACATCCAGTCAGCGGGAGCAGTGGCTCAAGACCCCGCGGGGCAGACACTGCTCCCCCCCAGTCCCACGCTGCAGGGAGGCTGTCGCCAACAGCCTCCCTGTAAAATAAAAAACCTGAAAAGAAAGAAAAAATTACTCTTTACCAAGAGAACTCTGTAGAGCTCCCCTAGCTGTGACCGGCTCCTCCGGGCACATTTTCTAAACTGAGTCTGGTAGGAGGGGCATAGAGGGAGGAGCCAGCCCACGCTATTAAACTCTTAAAGTGCCAATGGCTCCTGGTGGACCCGTCTATACCCCATGGTACTAATATGGACCCCAGCATCCTCTAGGGCGTAAGAGAAATATATATATATATATATATATATTACACACACAGCATACAGTACTTACAAACATACACATAGCATACTTAAACAAACGAAGGGCTGAAGAGAGGAGGAGGCTCACCGCCGGAGTCCGATGACAGATGGCATGTGAGCAGAGATGCTGCTGCCGTGGCCATCTGTATCCAGTGCAAAGAGCCCTGCTGATCAGAGCCCTCTGTCTGAAGAGCAGCTACGTACTGTAGGTGTGGCAACGCCAACTGCACCTGCGATTGGTGCAGAGGTAAGGCTGACCCCGTCTCTGGAAAGTATTTTGGTCCATCAGGAGGAGTCTAGCTACTCAGAAACTCCCCCTGCATGCACCACTGACTTTCCTTCAGAGACTCTGGCACAGTTTGCTCGCTTATGAGTTGGGTACAGGATCACTGAGTACAGACTTTCTTACAGTTACCTTTGTGTCATTTAGGTCTAACTACAATCAGGCGAGCATAAACAGGCTTAATAGGCAGTAACAGTAATGACTTGCAAGAATAATATGTTTGAGCATCAAGTATGATAACATATCAAAATTTTACAAAATGTTCCTTAAAAAACAAGAATCTAATATAATAAAGTGCTATTGATTTGGAGAAAAGAACCTTCAGCTGTTTAGGATTATAAATTTTGTGTGTTTAAAATGTATGCTTAAAACAAACCGTTGAACATGTTATTAACATTGAAAACCATTGTAGAAAATTGTATCATAATTCAGAACTTATTGCTGTTTTATAACAAGAGCTTAAACATTACAATTTACAATATTTTTTCAGGGTTACTTATTCCATTATTCCAAAGGTTTTTTTTCAAGTATATTACACACTTAGATTTATTTATAGCATGCATTCTGAAGGATTATTAAACCCACCAAACCCAATCGTCATTTAAAGTGAAATAGATGTACACATTAACACTTGAAAGTTACTTTATTGTGGTTTTCTGTTGCATACATGTGGTGAGATGACTATTTATTTAGATACAGGTGAAAATTAGAACAATGTGTTTCTATGTTAATGCTAGCAATGAAAGTAATATGCTTATCAATTCTATTTTAATAAATGGATGTTTCAAATAAACAGACACATTAGGAAATACATATACAGTATATGGCATGTATCCGGCATGTATGAATATACCAAAGATGGGTTTCATTGATTGATTTTAGTAATTGCAATTTATATAGAAGTTTAATTCCACAAAGACAGTTGCGGCTTTGTGCATAAAGACAAGGCTAGTCTATATTAGAATTAATAGCGATACTTATTATATATTGCTCACAGTACAGTTGAATAACAGTAAATTGGCTGTGTTTATTTTCTAATAGTATCTGGTAACTTTTTGAAAAGAGCACTAAGTAGGTAACACATTGTAAAGAAGGATATTTAACTGCTACTTTTGTTAAATATGTTATACAAAAAAGTACAGTACATTGCAATATATATTCACAATATTATGTAATCCTGTGTGTATATATACAGGGCTGCCATGAAAAGTTTTGGGCCCTGGTACTTTTAATGGGAGTGGTCAGTTGTGAGCACCCACCCTCTCGTCACCTCTATTTATACTTTATGTTTGTCACTCACTGGGTATCACCACCTCTTTTCAGGAATATCTGCTTATATTTTTGCATACATTGCTAACAACTTCTTTAGCTTGCTGAAAATCCATAGCACTGCCACAGATCAGATTAAGAGCTATCAGTCATGCTCTGTTCACACCGTATACCACAATCCCTTACATTAAAAGGTATCCATTCACCAATCACAAGCGAGTTTTCTCCTTCTTCATGATTGGTGTAGGAACTTTCTTTGATGAAGGGGATGGGGAGGAACTGTAAGAGTCAGAATGCAGTTAATATCCTTATAGTCAGGATCCCAATGTTTAGAATGCCAACAGCGGTATTCCAACAGTTAGAATCCTGATGGAAGTACTGGGGTTAGGTTTAAAGTTAGGCACTAGGGTTAGGCTGCAGGGGGGATGTTAGGGTGGGTTAGGGTTAGGCTGCAGGAGGGGAGGGATAGGGTTAGGCTGCAGGAGGGGATGGTTAGGGTGAGTTAGGGTTAGGCTGCGTGAGGGTTAGGATTATGATTAGGGTTACGGTTAAAATACTAGGATCCATCAGGATTTTGACCATCGGGATGCCACTGTCGCCAATCTGACCGCCGTGATCCTGTGTGCCGGTATATCAATACCAACCCTCTGAGTCTGATCCGTGTACAGCCATTGCTGAATGAAAGTAGGGTTGTCAATTGAGGCACACGTCATAGATGATCAATGATTTATGACCATCGACCTTAGTCAGTAATAAGCAGCACCATACCTCTTCTATCGTTGGTGAAACCATCGACCATGAACAATCAATGGCCACTAACCATTGACACTTGATCAAAACCCCTAAATCAGAGTATGCACTAAGACAGACACACCTCAATATGCAGTTCAAAATATTGTCAGCATGCTAATAAGGTTGATGAGAGGTAAACAGAACGAGAACACGAGCAATGAGAAGGAGAAGTTAGAATAAAGTGATACACCTTAATTTCACGGTGAAAAAGATAAACACAGCCCATATATTACAAACAACATCCAAATATATAACCTCTTTAAATGACATTTATCCCAAATATGTACTAACAGGCAATATATGTTTTTTTCTATATATTCCATTTTCTCAAATAATCCCTATCAGATTAATTACTGAAGGAGTAAAACCAACTGTTTTCCTAACGTTAGTATTTAAACTGTAATTGAGTTTTTAAACCTGAGAGTGTCATTTGCACAAAATGTAGAATATTGTGATATGTGATACTTTCAGAAGGATTCTAAAATAAACATTTCCACTATTCACTTTATATGTTTCATTAGAGCCGAGGTTTTAAAAAGTTGCATGGATGTTCCAACCTAAAAAGTAGTCAAAAATAACACTGGAATTAAGCCTTCTGAAGCGTTGAAAAGAATAAAAGATAGACTAGTGTGAAATATGGTAATATGTACAAAACAACAAATACACAGTATAATACAATGACGTTCACAAAGAAATAATAGTAACGCGCAAAATACACTGTCTGTAAAGTTCAATTTTGAAAAAGAACTGGGAAAATGTATAAAGTTGAATCTGAACATTCATTTCTCCACATGACTTGGTGTAAAATCTCTGGTATTTTTAAAAAATTCCATCAAATATTCCAATAAACGCCTGAGTATCTTCATCCTGGTTGTCACTGAAAAACAAACCATTAATTACATTCACTGAAATGGAAAAATACCA
This sequence comes from Pseudophryne corroboree, assembly GCF_028390025.1. Lineage (NCBI taxonomy): Eukaryota > Metazoa > Chordata > Amphibia > Anura > Myobatrachidae > Pseudophryne > Pseudophryne corroboree. The sequence goes on along the minus strand of NC_086452.1, from coordinate 162,432,883 downwards.
TAAATGTACTGTATACTTCCACTGCAACAATAGAAAAAGTATGCACACATCTGCTATATCTGTATATATACAGATGCTATATCTGTATCTGCAGTACAGTACCTTATGTAGATAACATGTGTCACTGCTGTTATTTATCAAACACAAAGGTATAATCTAGAAAAAGAAAGTGCAAATAAACTAGAAAGTCAAATGTCTCCCAGTAGAAATGTTGTCAAATTGTCCAAATGGACTTGTTCCATAGTTGTACAATATTCTCTTAATAATAGAGACTGCTCTAACATCAGATAGTTTTTCAAGGGTTTGTATTTTTGTTTACATTTTTTTTTCTTTATGGAAGAAGATAAGTACAGAAGTTATATCCACAAGCAGACAGTCAATAACAAAAGTAGAAAACCTAGGTACAGTACATTATAACAAATCAACGACTCTTACTTCTGAAGAAATGCCAACTAGGGATGGCCATTGGTGGGCTGTCCATCGATGGTTGCCATTGATGGCACCATCGGTGATAACCATCAATGGCTCCAGTGGCAAACGCAGGATTTGCATGGGGGGGTTTCCAGAACTGGGTGGAGCCAATCACGGGGGGTGGGGACTGAGGTGACCCATTATATGCTGGGTCCGTAAAACTAGTGTGTCTATGTGTGTGTGTGTGTGTGTGTATATATATACATATCTACACATATATATACCGTATATATATATATATATATATATATAAATACATACACACACACACATACATATACACATATACATAGCATATTAAACATGCACACATATATATATATATATATATACACACACACACACACACACACACACACACACATACAGTACATGTATCTAAACACATGTATATATATCATATGTGTGTGAGTTTATATGTATGTATGTATGTATGTATGTATATACATGTGTATATATGTATGCACATGGATATATATGTACTATAATTAAAATAAAGTAAACTTTTTTTGCACTTAAAAGTGCCACCAGGAAGACAGCAGGCTGCAGAGGACGCTAGACAGCCATTAATAATACTCATGCAGCTAAAAAAAGAAAAAAAAAATTTTTTTAGTGGAGGGGGGTTTCCGGGTGCTCGGAAACCCCCCCTGGGTGCGCCACTGGGCTCTTAACCCATCTATGGCAAACCATTGATGATTTACACCACTCGATGCCCCCTGCTGAAAGATTCTGGCTGGGCCGCTGGCCAATAAAAAATGGGGGAGGGTCTTAGCGGATGTCAGGGGGCGGATCTATGCTCTGTGTCCCGTCAACTTGCAAAAAATAATAATAATAATAATATTCGTTTAGGCTTTACCATCGATGGAGGGACATCGACCATAAACCATCGATGATTTGGATTCATCGATGGTCGATGGCCATCCCTACCTCCAACCAGTCCATATGGAATAGAATTTTTTTTTCCCTTAAATAGCTCCAGAGACAGTGGAGGACTCTGGATCCATAAGTGCAAAATACCTTTACAGGCAGTAGAAAAAACAATAGCTTTATGTCATCCTTTGAGACTGTAGGGGCAGATGTATTAAGCCTGGAGAAGTGATAAAGCAGTGATAAGGGGAAGGTGATAATGCAAGAGCCAGTCAGCTCCTAACTGTCAAATTACATACTGGAGCTTATTGGATGGTGCATTATCACCCTGCACTTATCACTGCCATATCACTTCTCCAGGCTTAATACATCTGCCCCCTAATGCCAGGCAGCAGAATACAGAAAATTGCCCATTCAGGAGTCAGGGGAGAATCATTGACTAAATGGGTAGAGGCAAATCTCCAAATGGATAACCAAAAACATCTGCTAATGTGATAGACTTTATGTATTCTTTCTAGTTTTTGTGCTACTGATGTCCTTTGATTTATTTTAAAAAGTACATGGTCAACAATTATATTAATATGTATTAAAAAAGTGTCCTTACCTTCCATGGCCTGTATTATTATTGACAAAAAAGTCACCAGGGTTACCGACTTTGTATGAGGAATTCAGTGTAGAGAACTCACGGCTACATTCACTCTTCCCCAAATATTGTTCAGCTTTATGAGCAGTGTCCTGCACCAAAAGTTTGTAGAGTTAGTGTATAAAATGCAATGCACAAATGTCTCAAGCAAATAAAATTGCCTGGATATTTTGTGTGTTGGATATAAACAAAAAAGTATGAACTTACAATTTTGTTTCCATGTTGTCTGTAATTTAATGTTTCTGTACCCAAGGAAGGTACATATTTATGGATATTAATGTCAGAACTGATTCCTAAATGAGAATATCTACAATGATAAATGATTTATTTCAGTATGATGCAAATACAGACATGAATATGCAACATAATATTTGTATTATTAATACAGTGATCCAAATGCAATACCGGTTAAATAACATAGAATATAGCACTAACAGTTTTTATATAAATTACAAAGCTATGACAAGGGGCTAATGGGAACATCCACATTTGAGGCATTATACACAAACTTTACCACCTTTTAAATCTGAAATAGTCCATTAAAAACGCCACAGAGCAGGATATTATAATGAGGGCGCAGGGTATATACTGCTCAAAATACCCGAAAATAAGGACATACAGTAACTACCATAGTTCAGGAGGTGAGCTGTTACAGGGCCCGTGGCTGGGAGGGCCCACCATCTTTGCTAGTGTCCCATGTGAGTTTATCACTTTTCACCATTAGGTGATAAATGGGGACTCTTACAAAAGTTTGCCGCACGTTCCACAAATGTCTAGATACAGTACACCTCTTTCTAGTAATGCACGGTTGCGATTTCAGTGGTACAAACAACATAGACAATGGACTTCTGAGTAGTGGAGGAAGGTAATATGGTTAGATTAATAATTTTCACTATATTCTTAAAGAGATGAGTGAATGTGATGCAAACCTAAATTGACTTACAGCCCTGATTGCTTGTTTCCAACAATGTAGGGTTCTTATGGTTCCATAATGTTGTTGGGCTCATTTTTCTGGAATAGTTTAGGAGCAGTCAGTACCATATAAGGTAAGGTTCATGCTAATCACGACTTAATGATACCTAGAAATCTTGCTCATTTCATGTTGCAGTATTTCTTTCCTAATGGGAGGAATGTCTTCCAGATGATAATGCCTTCCCACCAATTAAGAAGCATGATACTGATGTAATGCATGTGTCCTGGCCTTTCTATGGGAGTAATTCAGATCTGATCGCTGTTGTGCGTTTTCGCACAGCAGGCAATCAGGTCATAACAGCGCATGCGTATATACCACAATGCGCACGCACGTTGGACAACAACAACGGGCATCGCCGGTCAGTGATGGGATGGTGCGAAAAATCTGATTGCACGGGCGTTTGCAAGGTGATTGACAGGAAGAGGCCATTTGTGGGTGGCAACTGAGCGTTTACTGGGAGTGTTCGGGAAAACGCAGGCGTGTCCAAGCGGTTTCAGGGAGGGTGTCTGACATCAGCTTTGGCCCCAATCTGGCCGTTCTCATCGCACTGGAGGAGTAAGTCTTGGGTTGCGCACAGACTGCACAAAGTGGATTTTTGCAGCTCAGCTACACATGCGATCACACATTGCACGGCGAAGTTACATTCTCTCTGTAGGCAGCAACTATCTGATCACAGGACAGCAAAATTAGCAGCCTAGTGATCAGATCTGAATTAGGCCCTTAGTCACTAGATCTGAACCCAACTGAACAAATATGGGATATACTTAGATGATGCCTGACACAGCATTTTCCATTACTCAATGCCACATAACTTAGGGAGCTATTCAGGTTTGTTAGCAAACCAAAAAATAGGATTTTAATCACCTACCGGTAAATCCTTTTCTCGTAGTCCGTAGAGGATGCTGGGGTTCCATTTAGTACCCTGGGGTATAGATGGGTCCTTTGGGAGCCACTGGCACTTTAAGAGTTTAACAGTGTGGGCTGGCTTCTCCCTCTATGCCCCTCCTACCAGACTCAGTTTACAAACTGTGCCCGAGGAGACGGACATACTTCGAGAGAAGGAAATACAGATAGTGGTGAGATTCACACCAGCCCACACCGAATCGGAAAAACCACGCTGACCAGCATGCAACATGGAGAAACCATGCTAACCAGCATGCACCATGAAGAAATCATGCAAAAACGCATGAAACATGAAGAAACCATGTCAACTAGCAGGTAACATGAAGAAACCATTCTAACCAGCAGGCAACATGAAGAAATAAGAGAAAAGGATTTACCGGTAGGTAATTAAAATCCTATTTTCTCTTACGTCCTAGAGGATGCTGTGGTTACATTTAGTACCATGGGGATGTACCAAAGCTCCCAGTACGGGAGGGAGAGTGCTGAGGATCCTAAAGAACGGAGTGACCAAACTTTAGGACCTCAGATGCCGAAGTATATAACTTGTAGAAGTACAGCAAACGTGTTCCACCTCAACCAAGCAGCTGGTCGGCAAAGCTGTAAAGCCGAGACACCCCGGGCAGCTGCCCAGGAACAACTCACTGTACAAGTAGAGTGGGCCTTAACAGATCTTGGACATGGCAGGCCTGCCGTAGAATAAGCATGCTGGATTGTAAACCTGATCCAGCGAGCAAATGTCTGCTTGGAAGCAGGACACCCAACCATGTTGGGACCATAAAGGACAAACAGAGCGTCCGACTACCTGTGACGAGAAGTCCTCATCACAGAAACTTTCAAAGCCCTCACAACATCCAAGGACTGTGAGGTAATTGAGGAGTCAGTAGCCACTGGCACCACAATAGGTTGGTGATATGAAAAACCGACACAACCCTTGGAATAAATTGCTGATGTATTCTGAGCTCAGCTCCATCTTCATGGAAAAACAAGTAGGGGCTCTTGCATGACAATGCCCCCAATTTCGACACCCGTCGAGCATATGCCAATGCCAACAGTGTGACCACCTTCCAAGTTAAAAAACTTGATGTTCACCTCCCGTAAAGGCTCGAACCAATCCGACTGCAGGAACTGCAGCACCACATTAAGATCTCAAGGTGCCGTAGGAGGCACAAAGGGTGGCTGGATGTGCAGAATCCCTATCAAGAAAGTCTGAATCTCAGGGAGAGCAGCCAATTGTTTCTGGAAGAAAATTGACAAGGCCAAAATCTGGACCTTTATGGAGCTTAAGCATAGGCCCACAACCACACCTGCTTGCAGAAAGAGGAGAAACCGTCCTCTTGGATTCACACCAAGACATGTATGTTTTCCAATTGTGATGGTAATGTTTAGACGTTACCCCCTTCCTAGGCTGTATCAGGGTAGGAATGACTTTGTCTGGAATGCCCTTCCGAGCTAAGATCTGGCGTTCAACCTCCATGCCGTCAAACATAGCCGTGGTAAGTCTTGATAAGCGAACGGCCCCTGTTGTAGAAGGTCCTCGCGAAGAGGAAGATGCCTCAGATCTTCCAGCAGTAACTCCAGAAGATCCACGTACTAAGCACTTCTTGGCCAGTCTGGAGCAATGAGGATCGCCTGAACTCTTGTTCTTTTTATTAACTTGAGAATCCATGGGATGAGTGGAAGTGGAGGGAACACATACACCGACTGGAACACCCACGGAGTTACCAGGCGTCCACCGCCACTGCTTGTGGGTCTCGTGACCTGGCACAGCATCTCCGAAGCTTCTCGTTGAGGCGGGAGGCCATCTTGGCTATCTGAGGTACACCGCATCGGCTTGTTACCTCTGCGAATACCTCCAGGTGGAGGCCCCATTCTCCTGGATGGAGATCGTGTCTGCTGAGGAAGTCTGCTTCCCAGTTGTCCACTCCCGGAATGAAGACCGCTGAGAGCGCCCGCACATGCTTCTCTGCCCAGAGGAGGATTATTGTCACCTCTGACATTGCAGCCCTGCTCTTCGTTCCACCCTGCTTGTTTACGTAGGACACCGCTGTGACGTTGTCCGACTTAACCTGAACGGATTGATCTTGCAGAAGATGTGCCGCTTGTAGAAGGTCATTGTACATGGCCTTCAGATCCAGAATGTTTATTGGAAGGAGAGATACCTGAACCCGCTTTCCTTGGAAGTTTTCCCCCTGAGCGACTGCTTTCCAACCCCTGAGACTTGCATCTGTGGTTAGATGAATCCAATTCTGAATCCCGAACCTGCGGCCCTCGAGTAGGTGAGAAGTTTGCAGCCACGAGAGGAGTGAAATTTTGGCTTTCGGCAACCGGTGTATCCGCTGGTGCATGTAAAGATGAGATACAGCCCATAAGACCAGGAGATCCAGTGGGAAAGACCGTGCAAGGAATCTTCCGTACTGTCGAGCCTCTCAGTAGGCAACCATCTTCCCCAGAAGGCGAATGCACCGACGAAACGATACCCGGGCTGGCATCAGGACATCCCGGACCATTGATTGGAACACCAATGCTTTCTTCACCAGTAGAAACACCCTCTGCACTTCCGTGTTGAGAATCATCCCCAGGAAGTAAAGCCTCCTTATTGCCTTCAAATGCGAAATTGGGAGCTTCAGAATCCACCCGAGATCCCGGGACAGTTGATTTGAGAGAACAACATCTCCCTGGAGGATGTTAAGGTCGCCCAGATATGGAATTATATCCACTCCTGGTTTGTGGAGCGGGAGTATAAAGGCTGCCATGGCCCTAATGAACAGCCCTGGTGTTGCGTAGAAGCCAAGCTCAGTGTTTGGAACTGGAAGTGACATAGTTGTAGTGCAACCCTAGATAGGCCTAGAGAGGCCAGATTGGAATGTGAAGTACGACCCCTGATATCCCGGGATACCAGGAATTCCTCAACATCTCGAGTAGAGGTCACCACTCCCAGACTCCATCCTGAATTGAACACCCACCAGGAGGGAATCAATGACCCCAGGTTTGGAAAGTAACCCGTTACGTAACTAAGGTGGAACTGGAATAATGGCATTAGTTTGACAAATGATATGATAGCTTCCAGCAGTAGTGCATTTTCTGCCTGAGAAGCTAGTAAGCCTCATTTGAATAATCTGTGAGGCGGGAACTGTTTCCAGGGGTCTAGGCAGGATATCGCCCAGATGTGTTACTGAATCTCTTTAGTCTCGCTCCCACCTGCCTGATCCCCAGGCAGTGAGGTCCACCGACAAACCGAAAGGTTTGAAAAAGGCCGAATTTGAAATCCGTCCCTGGGAACCTGGCGGCGCAGGTTTTCTGGAATTCCCCAACGTCCTCTAAAGGAAGTGGAGGAATATGTGGAATCATGTTCGAAGGAATTGCAGTGTAGGTGTAGGATATCATTTCCTGATCTGTGCAGCTGCAGAAGGAAGACATACCGACTTACCTGCAGATGAAATGGATAATCACTTATCCCGTGCATCCCAACAGGGTCTTACCTGTGAAGGGCGGACCTGTCATACCTTACTCGGATTCTGTATCCGCAGTCCATTGGTGTAGCCACCGTCCCCTGCGTGTTGAAACTGCCGGAGCAGTGGTCCCTGCGTTATGCAGGTCAATCTCCTTCATGGCGTCTCGCCGTGAAGCCTGTAGAATCCTGTATGTGACATAGAAACAAGTACAAGTCACTTCTACACATAGAATCTAAATCATCAAGTAAGGAGCCTGACCACGTTACAATAGCCCCAGAGATGTACGCAAAAGTGGGTCTCCGAGTCACACCTGCAGCAGTGTACAGTATTAGAGATTAGTCTCAACAGGTGATCAGCCTTTATGGAGGTTGTACCAGGGACAGGTAAGACAACCATATTTGACAATTTAGACACTCTATAGGGATGTGGATAATAACTCTGGGTGTAGTCAGGTTTTCCCAAATAAGGAGTTCAACGCCCTACACAGTGGGAAGGCATTCATTATATCATCCCTAATAGCCTCAAACATATGTTGGACCCCTCATATATATGTATTATATGGGCAAGTGTAAGCTTTCTAGAATATGGAGATGGGGTGAGAGGCACAGCAGTGGGATTTGAAACACCACACTTCTCAAAACTGCGGATTCTACCCAGTATGGGTTATATTGGAAGCTATATATCCTTAAAGTACACCTTATGGAGGCCACCCCAGGGGGAATCTGCCACCGAAGCCGGAGATGTGTAGTTTTGAGCATGGTATAGACTCCCCAGGAGAAGATATACATTCTGCAGTACAGGACAAAGTACCTTAAACATGGTAAAGTGGATTACACATACACAGGAAAATGTCAACACAGTCCCCCCCCCCCCCCCTCCCAGAATATCATCAGAGAGTCACAGAGCACAAGAAGCCAGCCACAGCGCGCCTTTATAGGCTGTTATAAAGATAAAACCCCCGCTGACTAGCGTAACCTTAACAGGGTAGCTAGTACATAATATCACTCCCCAGTTTTATAACACCTTTTACCTCAGTGTAGTTATGTGGAGGACAGCGTTCCCTGTCAGCGTGTGTCTGCAGGGAGAAAATGGCGCCGGTTAGTGCTGGATCCGCTCTGAGGAGAAGCTCCGGCCCTCTGAAATGGCGCGTGTTCCCGCACTTAAAGATTATACTGGCCTGAGGTAATTTTTGCAGCAAACAGTGGGTTAGACCTTGAAAGCTATGGTTGACCAGTGTAGGGTATCGCGCTGGCCCAGGACGCCCCTCACAGCGCCGTACACAGTGTGCCGCTAAGCCTTCCGGAGCGCAGCCTGTCAGAGCTGCGCTCCCACCCTTGTGCCGCCATCCCCGCCGGGGACCCGCTTACCGGGACTCCGGCGTCA